>NC_090439.1:733369300-733694800 GCF_031143425.1 Pleurodeles waltl | reverse complement strand
AAAACTATTGTTATAAGGTCCCTGCTTATAGTTACATGGCACCAAGCCCTAGGGGTGACTTATATGAAAAAATAAGGCAGTGCCTTTAAAATGACACTGGGCACCTCAGCAGTGCACCTATGGGTGCACTACCTATGCTGGGGTCCCTAAACCTACATGCCCTACCATATACTAGGGACTTATAGGTAGGTTGACTTAGCCAATTATAATTAGCCTAATTTGCACACTGATTTTACAAAGAGCACAGGCCCTGGGACTGGTTAGCAGTACCCAGGGCACCATCAGAGTCAGGAAAAGACCAGCAAAAAGTGGAAAATGGGGGCAAAAAGTTAGGGGGCCTCTGCAATCAGCCCTGTTCTCTCACAGCAATTCATCATTTCTCTTCCTGCAGAGGGGGGCACCATCGATTTCTAGACACGCAGCCTTGGGTCCGTGCAGTGATGTTTAAGAATTTAGGCCCAGGGACGGTGCGTGGAAAATCCGGATGCATGGCAAGAATGGATCCGCGCTGAAGCAGGCGGTGAGTTGATTTTGCAGCCACGAGAGAGGTGTTGCATGAAGTTTTCAGCTGCAGTACAAGCATTGTGCCACATAGCTCGGTGCGTGGACTTTCACTCAAATTATCAGCTTCCACTTCCAAAGGGACCAGGGACTGAATTTGGCACCACTTGGGAAGTCAGGACTATAGGAGGCTGGCTTCTAGTGGGTACCAAAGGTACTTACGCCTTATACCAGGTCCAGATATCCCTTATTAGTGAAAGGTAGTCAGTGTCTAGAAGCCAGGCAGTCTAGAGGTAGCTGTAGGCACAGCAGCCAAGGCTGAACTAGGAGACATGCAAAGCTCTTGCAATACCACTTCAGTCACACAGTACTCATGCTCATGAAAGACAATACTCAGTGTTACAAAAATAAAGGTACTTTATTTTAGTGACACAATACCAAAAATACTTTGGGGACTATACTCCCTTAGGAGGTAAGTAATTTACACAATATATACACTAGCATCCAAAAACAGGTAAGTACACAGTCAGAAATAGTGAAAATCACAATAGGTTGCAATGGGCCTAGGGGGAACACAAACCATATACTAAAATAGTGGAATGCAAAAGTTGATTTCCCAGCTAGGTAAGTGTAGTGTGTAGAGGGGTAGTGAGAGTGTAAGAAAACACCAAAGGTAAGTAATAGACCCCACACAAGAACCCAGGAAAACAGGAGTAAATCATAGTATGTTTCCGGAAACACACAAGAAGTTGTGATAGAAGATTATGCAAGAACCAGAAGAGACTGCAAGACATCAACAATGGATTCCTGGACCTGACGACCAGTGGAAGAAGGGGAGAAAGTCCAAGAAGCACTGAAGAGTCCAGGGAGAACAGGAGCCTCTGCTAACCAAGATGAAAGTGCTACAGAAGAACCACCGGTGAGAAGACAAAGGCCCTCATTATGACATTGGCGGCAAATGCCGCCTACCGCCACGGTGACGGCCACCAACATACCGTCGCCATGGCTACCAGCCACCCATCCGCATTATGACCCTTGACGGAATTCCTCCAGAAGCCTGGCGGAATACCGTTGATGATCATGAGCCATGATACGGCCTGGCGGTGTTTTGCTGGTGGACGCTGCTCCTGACAGCAGCGCCGCATCCCGTCTCCTGCCAGAGGACCCCCTGCAAGCAGGTATGTCAGGTTCTCCGACAGGAGAGGGGGGTGGTGTGTGTGGGTGTTGTGTGTGTGTGTGAGGGTGTGTGTCTGTTTTTGTATGCGTGCATGTGGGTGTGAGTCACGTTGAATGCATGCGTGAATGACTGAATGTGAGTGTACATGTATGTTGTGTGTTGTGAATGTGTGTGTGCGACAATGCATGTTGGTGTGTGTTGTGATGTGTGAGTGTATGAGTGCAAGCGTGGGTGGATGTGGGTATGCATGTGTGTATGATTGTGTATGTGTGCACGTGTGGGTGTGTAAATGTGGGGGGCAAGAGAGGGAGGGGTAGGGTGGGGTAAGACTCTTGGAAGGGGGAGGGGGTGGCTGAGACCCCTATCAGTGCCAGGGAAAGAATTCCCTGGCACTGACAGTGCTTACCACAATGGGTTTTGTGGCAGTATGCTTGCCAAGAAAATCATGGCGGTAGGCCGGGTCATATGCCGAGGGTGGGATTGTGACGGCCACCGGGCTGGAGACCGAAGTCTCCAGCCCAGCAGCCATTACCACCCTGGCAGCCGAAGTGGTACATTGGCAGTTTGGCTTGAGCCAAACCACCAATGTCATAATTTGGGAAAAGGTACCGCCAGCCTGTTGGCAGTACTTTTCCCCAAATTACCGCCGACTGCAGGGTCGTAATGAGTGCCAAAGTCAGTATTGCACCAAAGAAGATAGATGTGGGTTCCTGATTGGTGTAGAAGATGTCCCACGCCGGATGGATGAATGCAGTCTGGTTTGCATTGCTTGATTCTGTAAACAAGCCTTGGCATACGCGAAGCTCGTGATTAGCAGAAAATGGTGCTGCCCAGGACCAGGAGGGTCCTGGTGGCCTCTACTCATGAGGGGGAGACAGAGGGGGCTCTCAGTAACTCAGAGATCCCTCAGAAGACCAGGAGGGCACACAGGAGTCCCACAGCATGGGGACAAAAAAAGTGCAAATGGAGGCCCATGCAGCACAACCCAAAGGATTCCCACGCCGCCAGAAAACCACTCAGGAACTTGTGTGTCGCAGGATGGAGTGCTGGGTGCATGAGCTGTGCTATGCATGAAGAACGTCTTGGAAGGTCGCACACAAGCCTTGGCAACTGCAAGTCACGTGGTGCACAGGGGACTGTCTTGCGCGGGGAGGCAATCTCTTATCTCCACTAAAGTTGGACAGCTGGACGTTGGGACTGTCAGAGTCACTTAAGCCCACCACTCGTGTTGCTTGATCCATGCCTGTTGTCTGGAGAGGGGACCCAAGCCACCAGTCGTCACTGCAGAGAGGTGCCTGCTGAAGCAGGGAAGTGACTATGTCACTCCACGGGAGATTCCGTCGGTTCTTCTGGTGCAGGCTGAAGACAGGCAGTCCTCGGAGGGTGCACGACATGGAAACTGTTGCAGTTGCTGGCAGGAGCTAAAGATACAATGTTGCAGAAGTCGTCTTTGCTTCTTTGTTGCAGTTTTGCAGAGTTCCTGGAGTGGTCAGCAGTTGTTCCATCGGTAGAAGATGAAGTAAAGGAAGCAGAGGATTCCTGCTGGAATCTTGCAATCTGATTCTGAAGAAACACCCAGAGGAGAGACCCTAAATAGCCCTGAAAGGGGGATTGGTCACCTAACAAGGAAAGCGCCTATCAGGAGGGGTCTCTGGTGTCACCTGCTGGCACTGGCCATTCAGATGCTTCCAGAGTGCCCCATCACCTTAGAATCCAAGATGGCAAAACCCATCCTCCACTTTGGAGGAGCTCTGGGGTGGTGATGGACAGGGGAGTGGTCACTCCCCTTTCCTTTGTCCATTTTTGTGCCAGAGCAGGGACTGGGGGTCCCTGAACTGGTGTAGACTGGATTATGCAAGGAAGGCACAAACTGTGCACTTCAAAACATTTCCAGAGGCTCTGGGAGGCTACCCCTCCCATACCTGGAACAGCTATTTCCAAAAGGAGAGGGTGTAACACCCCTCTCCCAAAGGAAATCCTTTGTTCTTCCTTCCTGGGCTTGAGCTGCTCTAGCAATAGGAGGGCAGAAACCTGTCTGTGAAGTGGCAGCAGCTGGGGCTGCTGGGAAAACCTCAGAAGGCTCGTATGGCAGTACTGAGGGTCCATTGTGGAGCCCCCAGAGTGAATTGGATTCTGCAACCAATACTGGAATCAGTATTGGGGTACAATTCCTAGTTGTTAGACATCTTACATGGCCATATTCGGGGTTACCACTGTGAAGCTGGACATAGGTCTTGACCTATGTCCGATGCACACATAAAATGGCGTCCCTGAACTTATGAAGTCTGGGGGAAATGGGCCTGATGACGTGGGGGCACCTCTGCTAGTGCAGGGGTGCCCTCACACACAGGTACTTTGCACCCAGGCTTCAGGGTTGGAAGACCTGATAAATAGGTGAGTTATAAGAGACCTGGTGCAGTGAAAATATCTGTGAAATAGTGCATGCACTATTTCACATAGGCTGTAATGGCAGTCCTGTAGAAGCCTTTGCATGGGCTCCCTGTGGGTGGCAAAATAAATGCTGCAGCCCATAGGGATTCCCTGGAGCCACAATGCCCTGGGTACCTAGGTACCACATACTAGGGACTTATAAGGAGGGCCAGTATGCCAATTTAGAGTGAAATACTGAATTATCAGTATGTAAGGACATATTTGGAAACAGAGAGAGCATGAGTACTGGTGTCCTGATTAGCAGGACTCCAATGATAATTTAGAAAACAGTGAAACATACTGACAAGCAGGCCATACACCATAAGCACTGGGGTCCTGACTAGCAGGATCCCAGTGACACAGTCAAAAACACACTGACATCAGGTAGAAATTGGGGGTAACATGCCAGAAAGGGGGTAATTTCCTACAAGGACCCTGAGCAGAAGAGCCCAGGCACTGGCAGATGAAGTCCTTGATGTCCCTGAGACAACAGGAGGCAAGCTCAGCTCAAGTTCTTGGAGAAACTTCACAAGCAGGATACACAACAAAGTTCAGATTTTTTCTCTCCAAAGCAGAAGCAGCAACTGCAGGCCAACCCAGCAAAGCACACACAGCAAAGGGGCAGTTCTCCTCCTCACAGCTCTTCAGCTATTCTCCTTGGCAGAGTCTCCTCTTGATCCAGAAGTGTTCTAAAATTGGGGGGGTCAGCAGTCCAATACTTATACTCACTTCTGCCCTTGAAGTAGGCAAACTTCAAAGGGAAGTCTTTGTAGTGAACAAGACCCTGCCTCTCCCTGTCCTGGCCTCAGACATACTCTAGGGGGTTGGGTATTGCTTTGTGTAAGGACAGGCACAACCCTATTCAGGCACAAGAGCAAGCTCCTCCCTCCACCTTAGCCCAGGAAGGCTCATCAGGAGATGCAGGACACAACTCAGCTCCCTTTGTGTGAACGTCTAGAGGCGATTAACAAACAGCCCAACTGTCAGACTGACCCAGACATGCATTCAGTAGCCAGCCAGAGGCATAGAATGGTCAAGCAAGAAAATGCCCACTTTCTAAAAGTGGTATTTTCAAACTTACAATTTAAAAACCAACTTCACCAAAAGATGTATTTATATTTGTGAGACCCCACACTCCATAGCTCTATCTTATCCAAATGGGAAACTACATTTAAAAGATATCACAAGGCAATCTACGTGTTATCTTAGGGGAGAGAAAGGCCTTACAATAGTCAAAACCGGTTTTAGAAGTAGTTCATTATCAAGACAGGCAAAACACACCAGTTCATGTCCTACCTTCTAGATACACTACACCCTGCACAAGGGGCTGCCTTAGGGGTGAAGGGTTGGGCCTGGGAAGTGGGTGTACTTCGCAGGTTGAACTGACGCTGAAAACTGCCCACAAAGACACTGCAGTGGCAGGTCTGAGACATGTTTACAGGGCTACTCGTGGATGGCTCATCAGTGCTGCAGACCTACTAGTAGCATTTGATTTACAAGCCCTGGGCACACATGGTGCACTATACTAGCAACTTACTAGTAAATCAAATATGCCAATAATGGCTAACCAATCATAATCACAATTTACACAGAGAACACTTGCACTTTAGCACTGGTCAGCAGTGGTAAAGTGCCCAGACTACCAAAAAAACAGCTAAAATGAAATCCACACACAATCAAAAATACAGGAGGCAGAGTCAAAAAGGTAGTGGAGTCATGCCAAGGGTGTGAGCTCTAACATAAATTATTTATGGGTCAGATATGATTTACATTGTGCAGACTGTCTGGTCAATAATCTTGCATGTGCTGGTGAATATGAATGACTGAAACTAAGTGATGTTTGATAAATCAAGAAATAATACAATATGTAATAAACTGTGGCTGTTTACACACCAAAGACATTTTGGTCTCTGTCAGGAGGGTGTCAATGGTTGCAAGCCCCTGAAGTAGCTCGCCAGAGTGGGATGTGTTCAGCAGGTCTTGATTCCATTCTAACTATAAGACGTTTACAGGGCCTATAAGAAACACTGCACACACACATACTCACACTTACCTGAGGGTCTTTCACTGAATGCATACTCCTGGAGAACCTTGGGCCATATGTATGAAAACTGGAGCTTGCGAATCGCAAATAGCGATTTTTAAGAAATCGCTATTTCCGAGTCGCAATTGGCCATGTAACAGTATTGCGATTCGGAAATAGAGATTTCTTAAAAATCGCTATTTGTGATTTGCGAGGCCCATTTACCGAATCGCAATTTGCATTTTCGCAAATAGCCATTTTTTTGCGATTCGGTAAAAAATCGCAAATTGCGAGAAAGTTCGAGAAAGCACACCTGGAGGAGCCTGATGACATCACCAGCAGGAAATGAGTCATCCCAGGCAGTGTCAGGTGCCACACCCAAACCAGCATCCTGAGAGAGAGCAGCCCAGCCACACAGAGCAGCACTCAGAAGGAGCAAGAACACCTGAGCAAGGATGGATACCCCAAGCCAAGCACAGGAGAAGGGTGAAAGGAAGCGCAAGTTGAAATTCAGCGAGCAGGAGCTTGAGGTACTAACTGAGGAGGTGGTGAGGAGCCATGACCGCCTGTTTGGAAAAAGCTCACTCCAGGTGCCTGAGAGTGAGAAGAGGAGACTATGGTTGGACATACAGTCCAACATCTGTGCAATTGGAGTGGCACAGAGCTCCATTGAAGAGATAAAAAACAGGTGGTATGACCTGCGGTCCCGTGCAAAGGAGAGGGTGGCAAGGAGACTTGCAGAGGCTAGGGGCACAGGAGGCGGTCCACCCACGGAGGCACCATCAACACCATTGGAGGACCTAGTGGAGTCCACACTCCTCCCTGAAGCTGTGACTGGGGTCACAGAGATCGACACCTCCGGCACACCAAAAACCAGCCAAGGTAAGTGCAATATTGTTTTGTAACCCTATATGTGTATGCACAAAAGCCCCTTAGGAATTAGCAAGTAATGTTAAACAGGATGAGAAGTAGTCCAGTCCACATCTTAGAAGCAGCACAACAATGCATTATGGGAGTGGCAGTCCACAACCCAGAACTGGAAGTAGCACAACAATGTATTTAAGTAGAGTGACACCCAGAGGAACACACACAATAGAGAAGTACCTGTACCTTTATTGCCATTGTCTGACCGAAAATGTAACATACATAACTGACATGCTGCATATTGTTGTTGCAGGTGGGCCAGGCCCAGCAGCCACAGCATCTGCACGGGTAGGCGAGACAGAACACCCATCTGGCCTCAGATTCTAACACCAGTGGGTCCCTCAACATAGCGACTGTATGACACAGGCCCAGGGCACTGCCACTGCCAGAGCTCAGCAACGACTCCGATGAGCAGCAGGAAGGGCCAAGTACCCCATCAGCAACAGACAGGCGCAGCCAGATTCAGGAGGGCAGGTGTCATCCAACCACAGCGCCACGCAGGATTGTAACAGATTCCTGGGCACAGCAGCATGAGTAAGGTGAGGGTCCCTCCTTCTTTGGTGGCCTGTAAGCTGCTATGTTGCAGCAGCAGCGTCTACAAAATAAGCGGATCCTTGCATTAGATAAAAACCTGCGCAAACATAACCGCAACATTAGGGGCCTGCATCTCCAACTTCACTCCCTCAATAGTAACATTGTACAGCTGCGTGAGGGACAGGTGCAGGCATCACAGGACACCAGGGACCTTACAAGTGCTGTCCGTGAACTGTGCCAGGAGCTGCGCCATGAGAGGGTGAGCCAGCGCAGACAGGAGCGCAGATTCCGTACCATGTTTGGCAGCTTCTGTCGTTCCTCTAACAGGATGGCAAATTCTACAGCACTGATTGCCCGTCATGCAGTGGCTGCGCAAGTGGAGGCAGCACACAGCAGCAGGGACGTTGTCAATGGACTTGTCAGATCACAAATGTGATCAAACACATTATGGGACCAAGATCAGCCACTCCGAGTGAGCTAGCACTGGGGGACACTGAGGACAGTTCCAGCCTCAGCAGTGTTGCCGTACCAGCAGCGGACACCAGACGGCGCAATGCCAGGCACAGCACTGCCACTGAGGATGACAACAGAGGTGCCAGTGACGTAACTGGGCACCCGAGTGGTGTGCGTGGGCGCAAAAAATGACTCTAGCTGCCATTGGACTGCTGTTGACAATATGAAGTAATAGTGCATAACTGGTTCTTCATTGGTTTGCGTTTCTCACATTACCTGTTTTTTGTTATTACTCACACGTACATTACCTGACTTAAGGTAATAAATGTATTTCACTACAGGTACAGTTGTCAGAGGATTTTTGTCATTAACACTCAGGTCTGAAATGGTTGTGTGTGATGTCGGCACGCCTTTGCCTTCCCTCTGATGCACTGGCCCTGTCTGCTGGCTGTAGAGGTGGTATGGGATTGTCATCCTCATCTGATTCAGATTCACGTATTTCTGCAGGTATGCCCCTGGTGGTAGCTATATTGTGCAGGATTGCACAAGTAGCCACTATTCTACATGTTGTCTCTGGACTGTACTGTAGTGCCCCTCCACTTTTGTGGAGGCACCGGAAGCGACTCTTCAGCAGTCCAAATGTGCGCTCCACCACGTTGCGGGTTGCCCTGTGTGCTGCATTGTATCTCCGTTCAGCTGGTGTTGTAGGATTGAGGTAGGGTGTCATCATGTAGGTGCGCACTGCGTAAGCACTGTCTCCTGGAAGGGACAGAGGGTGTGATGAGTAACTGAGCAATCTGACATCGGTACGCCATCAATGCGCCAGTGTACAGAGGGACATTACCTAGTAGATATCCTTCACCAAACTCCCCAGCTAGCAGTCTTGTGTGAATCCCGCTGTGGCGAAAGATGTAAGAATCATGTGTGCTCCCTGGGTACCTGGCCACAAGATTAGTAATGATGTAGGAGGCATTGCATATCACCTGTATATTCATGGAATGTTGGTATTTCCTGTTGCGATACACATACTCTGTGGCTGATGGTGGACAGATTGCCACATGTGTGCCATCTATGGCACCTAGGTCGTGGGGGAACTGTGCTATCTGGTAAAACTCTGTTTTTGTCTGCTGTAATTCCTGTGGGGTGTGAGGGAATCTGATGTACAGTTGTAGTTTGCTCAGCATGGCGTTGATGAATGCATTGAAAAATCTGGAGAGGGTACTTTGTGTGACCCTTCCAGCTGCTGCAATGACCCCTTGATAGCTCCCTGAGGTGAGTAGGTGGAGAGAGCATAATACCTGCACATGGGTGAGTATGCTGTGAGTCCTTAGTGTTCTGCGCTGCAGTATGGGTTGTAGCTCAGGCATCAGATCAAGTATCATGGCTGAGTTCAACCTATACCTCTCATATATTTCCTCCTCTGTCAGGTCAAAAAGTGTAATGCGCACTCTGAAAATACGCTCCTGTCTCCTCCTCCCTCTCAAACCTGCCAAGATGCTCATCCTCCTCTCCATGACGTAGAGTGCAGCCATTGTTGAAAAGAGTTTGAGGCATTCTGGGCCTCTTTATGTAGGTTGCACCTGGTTACCACCTGGTTTCAGCTCATGGTATTTTGCATGTGCAAAATGCAATTCTGCGAAAAATCGCAATTTGCGATTTTCTGATGCATCTCTTTGCGACTTGGATTTTGCGAATCGCAATTTGCACCTGGCAATTTCCTACTGGAAATACTGAATCGCAAAATGCGACTCGCAAAACCAGGTCGCAACGCAAACATTTTTAAATTTAGCGATTTCTTATTTTTGGTCTGCGAATGCCTTTCATGCAGCGCAGACCACGTTTTTGCACTCGCAAACGGCTGATTTTTGCAATTCGCACCGTTTGCGAGTGCAAAAAGATTTCATACATCTGGCCCCTTGTCTCTAGGGATTTGCTCCAGCTGTTGGATGAGGGACCATAGGAAGGCTTCAGCGTTTATAGAGGTGCCTGTTTCAATGTGGATTATGTTGTTAGGCAATACCCTAGCATACTGATGTCAAGTTACAGCAAGTGTATCTTTTCTTTAGGTGGCCTTTCTTTAGATTAAAGGAATGGAAGAACATGCATTTTGGTAGATGTCTTGCAAGAAACTCGATGTTCTTAGCTCAGTCTGCAGGCTTGCAGACTGAGCTCGAGTTAACAAGGCTTTTTTAACACTCATTTTGAACGATTGACACATACACACACACACGCACTCATTCAGTCAGATAATCAGGTCACCCAGGCTACCATACATCTAACTTCTTTCATATGACTTATACACATATACAACAAACCCACATGCGTCCTTCCTAGCACACCACTTGTCACACACAAGAGAAATAGTTAATATAATGCCATTGATCCAGTACTGGGCCCTATTTCTAAATCCAGGATCTGAAGAATGTTTCTTCTCTGTTCCGAAGGATGAGTAGACAATGCATCATAATGTAACTCAATAGTCACACATTAAATTACAGAGACCAACTTATAGTCAAAGGGCTTTATTTCAGAATCAAAGTCAAAGTTACATGTATGAGTCTCAAAATGATAGTGTAAATGCATAGAATAATCAAAGGAGAATCAAAATGTTGCACAATATCGAACTTAACTAACATATAAAGACTACTAACTCAATAGCGATAATGCATAAAATAAGGAAACACAATTGATGCATTAAGTTTGAATCATCCAAGTTTACCTGCCTAACAATTTGATCTAAAATCCAAACTATGTTAATATCTATTGATTCAGAAAAGCAGTCACCACACCAGAACTTCTGCAGACGTTCCGATCAAGAGAGGTATGGCGGCATGAAGCCACATAGAAATGAAAGTTCTAGAGATGTATCTCAGTAAGGTCAGCTCGCAGCTAAGGACAGAGGGAATCTGGATCGTTCAGCTAACTAAACCACACTTAAATCTTGATTCTTCCAACGGTGATCTCATAGGCAAATACCTTTGCCAGTTCAAAAAATAATCACAAATCATAAGTTTTTTATTGACACTTAAGCCTTCTGAGGTTTTCAGCATCAACCTTGGTACACCCTTATGCTTTGGAATTTCACACGAGTTAGAGCTGCCAACCTAGGATACTCTCGGCTCTTCTTATCTTCCCGACCAATGAGTTCCCTATTAACTCGGTCTCAAAATATATAGGCCTTTACTCTGGCCAAACTAATTTAGCAAAAATACACTTTCAGGTTAAATAAATTCTATATGTTTCGTATGTCAAATATATAATGATTATAAAGAATACCTTTTCTGAAATACTATAACAAAAACATTCTTTCAAAGCAATGATAAAATATGGCATACATTAAATGTTACATTCATCAGTGCACTTTACTCGTATTTCTCACAGGGCACCACATTTAAATATAAAAAATTCTTACATTGAGCAAATACAACCACCCCTTCATTTAATATTTTAAGAGATGTAATGGCACAGCCAGATTACGCTCTCTCAACATGTATCTCCCAGTTTCACTCAGCATTCACTGTATTAAAAGATTTTAAAAAAATGCACTAAACTCAATCTTTCAAGACAATTTCAGTCATTGACAGTTTGACATCATTCTGTCTCTTCTCAAAGTCACCTGGTGCACACTACACCACAAATCATTTCCATGACTGCCTGAAAGATACATTAACTGTAACAATGCACTTCAGGATATGTCTGTCCCTATTATCACTCATTATTGCATAGTGATAGCAATCCCATATCAGAGATATGCCTGCTTCATGACACAGAGGGCCAGATCTACAAGAAAGTGCCTCCCCTGCCTCACCAAATGACACCATGGTTGCACCGTATTTACAATATGGCGCACCATGGCACTCTTCTCCACAATAGCATCATAATTAATGGTGCTATTGTTTTGCTTTGCTGGATTAGCGTCATAAATTATAGGGCTAGTGCAGCAACCACTAGGAAGGCCTATAGGTTACTATGGGCCCGTCACCTTAACACTTGCCCTGAGTAGGTGTTAAAAATGACTGAAAAAATGTCGCAGTGAAATCTTGTAGATTTCACTGCTCCATTTTTTGCAGCCTCCCTGTGTGGGAACGCCCCCCTTGCATTCATTATACTTGGTGCACATATAATGTGCTGCATGGTCGCATTGCACTACTTTGTAAATATTTGCTTGGGGAAATTGTCTCCTTAGCGCCACATTAGCATAAACAAATGGTGCTAGTGTGGAGCAAGGTGGTGCAAGGGCCTTGTAAATCTGGCTCAGAATGTCCACTATTCCGCTCACCACTGTATACCCAAAACATTGTAGACGGCAACATCTAAATATTGTCAGTTAAAGTCCATCCTTTGTTTACACATGAAAGAAGAGGTTGAGGAAGAACAAGGCTTTGGCTGTTAAAGATGCCTAGGCTTTACAGAATACTACTAACATTCAGGTCCTGAACTACAGCAGAAAGGGATATGAATACACTAAAGTTCTTCTGACCACATCATTTCAGGTAACATGAGAGATGCTACCTCTCAGTGGAAAAACAACTACCTTGTAAGAATATGCAGGACCAGCATATTACCTCTACAACGTTTTCTCATTACAGTCTTTATGATATGCTGTGTTTCACCCTGCCACAGCGAAAACATGGCCTAGCTACAATTAACTGAGTTCCCCCTTCTACTCTTCCTCGCCATCCTCCCTGTTAGGAGTCTTTCAATAAAGGGGACCATAATTTGGAACAAAACCCAAGCACTTCCTGATCTGTTAGTCTACTTCTGCAGCGTGTACTATGCTGCCCTGTTTGTGCCTTTCTTTTAGTTTTTCTTCAAGCCATGGGTTTTGCATTGAGAGTTTGGATCTCTGCTTGGCTAGTTGCTTTCTTTTTCATGTGCATACATATATTATATATTGTTTCCTACCTGTACTGGCAAGGTATGGGTGGGTAATTGTTTTATCCCTGCCAATGATATGTTGAGTGGAGAGCACAGCTCTCTTTTAGAGCTCAGCGTCTACTTCATACTTGCAGCTGTGGTGTGCTTTGGATTTCCTGATGCCTTCATGTGGGTCGCTGGTGTTTTCTGAGACTGTTTATGGAACATCCTGCCTATTTGGCCTTACTGTAGGTCTTTCAGTCTGCAATGACCTGGCTTCCTGTCTTGTGCCTGGTGTGAGTGATGCCTCATTACAATCCCAGTTAATGACTTGTTTTGCTGGCTCTCTGTGCGTTGTTCTTGGTTCCTCTGGTGGTTCCACTAAGTGAACTGTGTAATTCTTTCCAATGAGAAGTCTTTCCTTTCTTTTTGGGCTTCTGGGTTCAGTGCTTTGTTTAGGAACACCACATTTATTTTCAGTTCCCATTAGCCAGCTTTTTTTCCCGAGTTGCTTCTCACTGCATTGCAAGGTAGCTATTTCCTCTGCTGTTGCCATGTGGCCTAGTAGTTTTTTAGATCTGCTGACTACCCCCCCTTCAACTGCTCGTTGCCCTGTCCCCTCCTAGTGGTAGTTCACTGGCTTTTTCCTTTTTCACTGGCTGCCTGGAATCCTGTAGGGGTGTACTGCAAGAGGTGCACTTGTGGTCTTGTGCTGCCTACTTAGCTTTTGTGCAGGCTCTCTTTCATGTTGTCATTGTGGTCTTAATGTTATCACTGCTCATGTTTTAGTTTTTTGTTACTCAGCCTGTTGACTACCCTCTTTCCTCCCTTTTTCTGAGGTGTTTGGTCATCCCTTGGCTTGCCTCCTTTCTCTGATAAAGAGTGGTTTGTGACTTAGGCCCTCATTCTGACCCTGGCGGTCGGTGATAAAGCGGCGGCCAAGCCGCCAACAGGCCGGCGGTCTAAAATATGCAATTCTGACCCTGGCGGGAACCGCCAACACAGCCCGCCGTATTAACACTCCGCCCGCCACGGCGGTACAAACAAACAGCGCGGCGGTTCCCGCCAACAGGCAGGCGGCAGACAATGTACCGCCCACCCTATTACGACCCACCAATCCGCCACCTTTTCCGGGGCGGGAGCACCGCCGATAAGAACACGGCGGAAACAGACTACGAACGGGAAAACGCTCACCTCTACGCACTCCACGCGAGATTCCGGCAGTATGGAACCAGAGTTGCAGGTCATCCCCGCACTCCTATACCAGCTCATATACCAGGAGCACGCCCGGCGGCGCGGAAGACATCGGTGAGTACTGCACCTACGACACAGGGGAGGGAAAAGATTACCGGCACACACCCACCCACCCACACCCACTACAACACACACATCAATGCATTCCCACAGATCACTGTCACAACCCACAAACCACCCCCCACCGAAATAATGCAAAGACCAAAAGAAGAGATCATAAACGGGCAGATATATTGAAATATGTACACCAGTAATCCCAATAAATAAATAAACTATACAAAATATATACAGCTACTAAATGTAGTCCAACCACTGTCCGTGGATCACAGGGGTCCTGTGCAAAGGGGCAAGGCCCAGTCCCACGACAAGAACTCCACGGAGAGAACACTGCAGGGGCATCAGAAAGAAAATAGGACAGGCACCTCAGGGGGAAGGGAAGGGGGGGCACCTCAGCCACTTGAGTACACGACGCCAGATCCACGAGGGGACTCCATGACCACTGGCCCATCCTGGGGAGAGCAAAGCCACAGTCCAAACAGTCCATACAGTGGGTGGCCTGCCCACTGGCCCATCCTGGGGAGAGCAAAGCCACAGTCCATACAGTCCATACAGTGGGTGGCCTGCCCACTGGCCCATCCTGGGGAGAGCAAAGCCACAGTCCAAACAGTCCATACAGTGGGTGGCCTGCCCACTGGGCCATCCTGGGGAGAGCAAAGCCACAGTCCATACAGTCCATACAGTGGGTGGCCTGCCCACTGGGCCATCCTGGGGAGAGCAAAGCCACAGTCCATACAGTCCATAACAGACCCCACTGCCACTGGAGGAGGCAAGTTGGCCAGAGGACATCCTGCAGCCCTGCCCGAGATAGATCCTGCCCTGCCACGTCTGCCAAAGGGCCAGCGGTTCTTGCCTTGAAGGGCCCAGTTCAGCGGTTCCTGAGACGGCGGGGCCCAGTTCAGCGCTCCTTGCCTTGAAGGGCCCAGTTCAGCGGTTCTTGAGACGGCGGGGCCCAGTTCAGCGCTCCTTGCCTTGAAGGGCCCAGTTCAGCGGTTCTTGAGACGGCGGGGCCCAGCGGAGCGGTGCTTGAGACGGCGGGGCCCAGTTCAGCGGTTCTTGAGACGGCGGGGCCCAGTTCAGCGGTTCTGGAGACGGCGGGGCCCAGTTCAGCGGTCCTTGCCTTGAAGGGCCCAGTTCAGCGGTTCTTGAGACGGCGGGGCCCAGTTCAGCACTCCTTGCCTTGAAGGGCCCAGTTCAGCGGTTCTTGAGACGGCGGGGCCCAGTTCAGCGGTTCTGGAGACGGCGGGGCCCAGTTCAGCGGTCCTTGCCTTGAAGGGCCCAGTTCAGCGGTTCTTGAGACGGCGGGGCCCAGTTCAGCGCTCCTTGCCTTGAAGGGCCCAGTTCAGCGGTTCTTGAGACGGCGGGGCCCAGCGGAGCGGTGCTTGAGACGGCGGGGCCCAGTTCAGCGGTTCTTGAGACGGCGGGGCCCAGTTCAGCGGTTCTGGAGACGGCGGGGCCCAGTTCAGCGGTTCTGGAGACGGCGGGGCCCAGTTCAGCGCTCCTTGCCTTGAAGGGCCCAGTTCAGCGGTTCTTGAGACGGCGGGGCCCAGTTCAGCGCTCCTTGCCTTGAAGGGCCCAGTTCAGCGGTTCTTGAGACGGCGGGGCCCAGCGGAGCGGTGCTTGAGACGGCGGGGCCCAGTTCAGCGGTTCTTGAGACGGCGGGCCCAGTTCAGCGGTTCTTGAGACGGCGGGGCCCAGTTCAGCGGTTCTGGAGACGGCGGGCCCAGTTCAGCGCTCCTTGCCTTGAAGGGCCCAGTTCAGCGGTTCTTGAGACGGCGGGGCCCAGCGGAGCGGTTCTTGAGACGGCGGGGCCCAGTTCAGCGGTTCTTGAGACGGCGGGGCCCAGTTCAGCGGTTCTGGAGACGGCGGGGCCCAGTTCAGCGCTCCTTGCCTTGAAGGGCCCAGTTCAGCGGTTCTTGAGACGGCGGGGCCCAGCGGAGCGGTTCTTGAGACGGCGGGGCCCAGTTCAGCGGTTCTGGAGACGGCGGCCGGTCTATGGCCAACTGCTAATTGCCTGGTGGTGCCCTCCTGGGCAGCGGGGATGGTGCTCCTTCAATGCCCACCTGGGCTGTGGGTGGTGGGGCCCTCCTGGCCAGCTGGGCTGGGTCCTCCCTGGGCAGCGGCTATGGGGGTGGCGGGCTCTCCCGGGGCAGCTGTGCCGGTTCCTCCCGGGGCAGCGGCTATGGGGGTTGTGGGCTCCTCCTGGGCAGCAGGCCTGCTGCCTGACCTCTCCGACTTGCTGCCCTTGCCCTCCTTAGTCGTGGGCCTGTGGCCCTTTCCTCCCTTTGGAGCTGTGGCTGGTGACTGTCTCTGGGTGGTGTCCGGGGGGGATGTAGAAGGCGGGCTCCTGCGGCGCCCCTTCCGCCTTCTGCTCCTCTTCCCAGGGGGTGGGCTGGCTGTCCCCTTGCTGCTGGGCGAAGATCCAGACATGCGGGCTGGCGGGCTCCAATACCCCTGCACCCTTGTCAAGGGGGCTGCAGGGCTGGTGGTGGCTGAGGTGCTCTTCTTACCCCGACGAGAAGGAGGGGGGGGCTCAGGGTCAGGAAAGAAGTTAGTAGTGGCGAGGAAGAGCTTCTTGGGACAATGGAGAGTGGTAGGTACAGTGGGAATGGGAGTGGAGGGAGAGGATGTGGTTGTAGGTGAGTCACGTTTGCTGTCTTTGGGTGCAGGTGCAGGAGGGATAGGCTGTCGTGAGGTGGATGGCTGTTGGGTGGGTGGGTGGCTGCGTTTGTGTGGTGTGGAAGAGGGGGTGACAGACACAGTGGGAGAGGACACAGGGGACGTGTAAATGGCAGTGGGGGTGGTGACTGCACGTGTGCGGACTGGAGTGGAGGGTGTGCTGGTGATGGAAACACTGGCTGATGGTGAGGTGAATGGAGGTGTGAGTGTAGACGTCACAGGGAGGGAGGAGGGAGACGAGGAGGTGGGGGTCACAGAGGTGGTAGTGACTGTTGGCATGTCTGCATCGGAATGTTGCGTGTGTGAATGTCTGCGTGATCTGTGGTGCTTATGTTTGGATGAGCTTCTCTTGGGTGTTGAGGTGTGTGCAGGCTGGTCTGATGGTGTGGGTGGGACAGGCAGAGGAACAGGAGACTGGGAGGAGGGAGTTAGTAGAGGCAGGCAGGAGACAGGGACAATGGCTGCCGTCAGTGCTGAGGCCAGAGCCTGGAACGATCGCTGATGGGCAGCCTGACCCGAATGAATGCCCTCCAGGTACTCATTGCTGCGATGAACCTCCCTCTCCACCCCCTGGATGGCATTCAAAAGGGTAGTCTACCCAACAATGAGCGTTCGGAGGAGGTCAATGACCTCCTCACTGAGGGCAGCGGGGGTAACAGGGGCAGGGCCTGAGGTGCCTGGGGCGAAGGAGATGCCCGGCTTCCTGGCAGAGCGGGCACGGGGCGAACGCTGAGGGGCTGCTGGGAGGGCGGAGATGGTGCGCTGGGTGGCGGCTGTACCTGTAATGGCGGGGGGCACGGATGGTGCCACCCCCGCAAGGGAGCCCCCTTCCGAGGACGTGTCCGTGTCGCTGCAGGGTCCAGTCGTCCCCGTCGTGGAGCTCCCCTCGCCCTCCGTCTCACTGGTCCAGTCTGACTCTGTGGCATGGCCCTCCTGGGCCATGTGAGATGCAGCTCCCTCCTGCCCCGATGCCACTTCTCCTCCGCCTGATGATGCTGATGCACACAAGCACAGAAAGACAAACAAAAAGGGGGGGGGAGAGAGAAATAAAGGGATATTGATTACATGGATCTCCGGTACAGTTAGCGGACATGACAGACACAGATGCCCCCTGCACTAAGTTGCGCACTTGGGGTCCGCTACGGATTCCGTGGAACATGCCCTACACGCCTAGAGTTGACAACTGCACCCATGGATGACACGGCCCAGGGATGGCTGTACTGACAAACTACTGAGGGTGGTGGCTGGGGACACAGGGGCTTACGGGGGTGCCCAGCCTACAGATATCGCCCTGGCCTAGTGGGACCCCCAGCCCTCCTCCCCCACCCAGACACCTCCACTGCGCGACAACAGAGTAGATAATGCTTGTACTCACCCCCTTGTGTCTGCTGTGCTGCCCTCACGCGCCCATCCAAATCATGGTAGGCCACCGCCAGGATCCGGAACATCAGGGGGCTCAGTTGACGGCAGGCACCCCGCCTACGTTGGGAGGCCATCCCCAGCAGAGACTCGGCGGTCTTCTTGGTCCCGCGGCGGATGTCCTCCCACTTCTTGCGGCAGTGGGTGCCCCGTCGATGGTGGACCCCCAGGGTCCGGACTTCCTTGGCGATGGCACGCCAAATCCCGATCTTCTCATGGGCACGTACAGGGAGGGAGAAATACCACGTTCAAGTTTGTCAGCATTTTCCTTGCCAGTGGCCCAACGCCCCCCATCCCCGCCAGGCCCCCCGCCATGCCCCCCGCCATGCCCAACATGCCCCCCATCCCCGCCAGGCCCCCCGCCATGCCCCCCGCCAGGCCCAACATGCCCCCCATCCCCGCCAGGCCCCCCGCCATGCCCCCCGCCAGGCCCAACATGCCCCCCATCCCCACCAGGCCCCCCGCCATGCCCCCCGCCAGGCCCAACATGCCCCCCATCCCCGCCATGCCCCCCGCCAGGCCCAACATGCCCCCCATCCCCGCCAGGCCCCCCGCCATGCCCCCCGCCAGGCCCAACATGCCCCCCATCCCCGCCATGCCACCCGCCAGGCCCAACATGCCCCCCATCCCCGCCAGGCCCCCCGCCAGGCCCCCAAGCCAGCCAGTGGCCCCAAATCCAGATTGAATTAAACTCACTTGTTGGTCTGGAGGACCGTAGAGTAGCGCATACTGGGGGAGGACCCCATCCACAAGTTTCTCCAACTCCTCTCCAGTGAAGGCAGGGGCCCTTTCCCCAGGCGCAGCAGCTATTGTCCCTTCCAGACCGAGGTCACAGCAACACTTGCAGTATAGGTCCTCTCCTGTGAAAGTTCAAGTCGCAAGTGGATAAGTAGATAGAAAATGGCGGTCACGTCCGCGGCGGTGCGTACCGCGGCGGTGCGTCCCACCACCGCCGGCGCCCTTCGCCATTGGCTCCTGAAACCCATAGGCTTCAATGTTAACCAATGCGGCTTGGCGCCGCGGTCTTCGCCCGCCGCCCGCCGCGGTGTGCCACGCCAGCGCATTGACCTCACATCCCATTGTCACACTTCACAGGTCAGGCAGCCGCCATTTCCAGGGCCCACATGGCTCAATTTTAACTGCGTCACACAGGCCTAGGCCTTGCATAGCCACTCAGACACGCCATTCACTGCATAGAGAATCGTTTACTGTGCTAGCTGTGAGTACGTACCTGTGGGTTGCTTGACTGTGTGCTCCATGTTGTCCTTCCTAGGCACCGTCCGCTGGGTTGGGTTGGGCGAGGAGACGGATGAATCCTCCCGTGTACCGACCGCTGGTGGACCTGTCGACAATGGAAGAACGCCACATTATCCTGACCTACCGTCTTAACCGTGCCACTATCCATGAACTGTGTGCCCAGCTGGAGCCCGACCTGATGTCCCCCATCCGCCAACCCACAGGGATTCCCCCTCTGGTGCAGGTCATGTCAGTACTCCATTTCTTGGCAAGTGGGTCATTTCAGACAACCGTGGGAATTGCTTCTGGGATGTCTCAGCCCATGTTTTCGAAGGTGTTATCCAGAGTGTTGTCTGCCCTGATGAAATCCGTGAGGAGCTACATCATTTTCCCTGAGGTGGGCGAATTGGCTACAGTGAAGGGTGATTTCTACGCCCTTGGACATATTCCCAACGTAATTGGTGCCATTGATGGGACCCATGTGGCTTTGGTTCCCCCAAGAGACAGGGAGCAGGTGTACAGGAACAGAAAAAATTACCATTCAATGAACATCCAGGTGGTGTGTTTGGCTGACCAGTACATCTCGCATGTAAATGCCAAATTCCCAGGGTCAGTGCATGACGCCTACATCCTCAGGAATAGCAGCATCCCTTACGTGATGGAACAGCTACAGAGACACCGTGTATGGCTAGTGGGGGACTCTGGGTACCCCAACCTGTCGTGGCTACTGACCCCAGTAAGGAATCCCCGGACCAGGGCAGAGGAACGGTACAATGAGGCCCATGGGCGTACTAGGAGGGTGATCGAACGCACCTTTGGCCTCCTAAAGGCCAGGTTTAGGTGCCTGCATATGACAGGTGGATCCCTAATGTACTCACCTAAGAAGGTGTGTCACATCATCGTGGCCTGCTGCATGCTTCACAACCTGGCTTTGCGCCGCCAGGTGCCTTTCCTGCAGGAGGATGGTCGAGACGGTGGTGTTGTGGCAGCGGTGGAACCTGAGGAGAGTGACGAGGAGGAAGACGACGGGGCTGAAACAGACAACAGGGACAGAATCATTGAACAGTACTTCCAATAGGACACAGGTAACATTTCAAAGATAATTTAGTAAATGTTAACTACTCTCCTGCATCTCTGCTGCCTGTCTATTTGCCCCAGTGTATGATGACTGAGTTTTGGCTTTTCCCTCCCTATTTCAGATCTGGGGTCCCCACTACGAGTCCTGTGCTTCGTTTCCCCATGGACTACAGCTTTGTGGCAGCTGTTTGTTGACTTCACCATGTACAAGGACATATTTGCACTGTCATGTCAATTACAATATATTGAAATCACAGCCAGACTCCAGATATTTTGGTGCAAAATAGGTGTTTATTTAAGTGCTCAAAATGGGATGGGTGGTTTCAAGTGGGTGGGGGCTATGGTGAAGGAATGTCCATGGCAGAGTCCAGAGTAACAGTCACACAGGTGCATTGTCCAGAGGCCTGTGGAGAGATGGAGCATGGGCAGTTCAAGGATGGACAGGGTGACAATGTGGGACAGTGGGATGACATCAGGTGGTATCCATTGCTGGCGGGGGTCTTGACATCCTACTCTGTCTTCTTGCGAGATCTCAGGGCCCTCTTGCGGGGTGGTTCTTCTCCTGCAGGAGGTGGGGGTCTGGTGGGCTGCTGCTGTGCGGGGGCCTCCTGTCCACTAGCGCCGGCGGAGGTGGTTGGCTGTTCTTGGTCCAGGCTAGTGGCAGGGGCCCTTGGGTGTTGTTGAGTGTCCGCCCTGGTGTTGACGAGGTCCTGCAGCAGCCCTACCATGGTAACCAGGGTGGTGTTGATGGCTCTGATGTCCTCCCTGTACCCCCGATAGTGTTCCTCCTGCAGTACCTGGATCTCCTGGAACCGGGCCAGTACCGTCACCATCGTCTCCTGGGAGCGGTTGTATGCTCCCATGATGGTGGTGAGGACCTCGTGGAGAGTGGGTTCCCTGGGCCTCTCCTCCCCCCCCTGTCGCACAGCTGCCCTCCGAGTTGCCCTGTTTCCCTGGGCCTCTGCCCCCTGGCCGGTGTGCCCACTACCACTGCCCCCAGGTCCCTGTTGTTGTTGGGGTGGTGGGTTATCCTGGGTGCCCTGTAGTGGTAGACACACCGCAGATTGACGCGCCCTGGATACAGAGGCATGGGCCCGCTGGGTGGGAGCTGTGCTGGTGTTCCCAGAGGGGTTTGGGTCTGTAGTGGCCTGTGCCTGTGTGAGGGGAACCGACTGTCCAGAGGTCCCCGATGGTCCGGGCTGGTCATCGGTGTCCAGGTCGACAGAGCTGCTGTCATCGCTGACGGCCTCTTGGGTGGGGGGTGTGGAGAATTCTGGCCCCTCCGCCGCGGTGTGTTGACGGTCGGGTCCTGCAGGGGTATAGAGGTATGGTTATAGTTTCAATGTGTGGAATATGGGTGTATCTATGGGTTCTCGTGTCCCCAAGTGCTGGCATTCGTGTGTGGGGGCTTTGGTGAGGGTGGCTTGTGGGGGGGATGTGTATATGCATTGGGCATGCTTTGGTGATGGGTGTCCATGCTTAGTGGACGCATGCAGGCCTAGGTTTTGGGATGTGTGGGTTGTGATGGTGAGACATTGGCGGGGAATAGGTGTGCTGGGGGTGGGGGTGAGGATGGTGGTGGGGGTGAGGATGGTGGTGGGGGTGAGGGTGGGGGTGAGGATGGGGGTGGGGGTGAGGGTGGGGTTCGAGGATGGGGGTGAGGGTTGGGGTATGATTTGGCATGCAGGTGGGGGGGAAGCAGTATTGAAGCTTCAACTTACCAGTATCCATTCCTTCGCCGACTCCTGCGAGGCCGTCAGGATGCAGGATGTTCAAGACTTCCTCCTCCCATGATGTGAATTGTGGGGGTTGAGGTGGGGGTCCTCCGCCAGTCTTCTGCACGGCGATGTTGTGCCTGGATACCATGGAACGCACCTTCCCCCGTAGGTCGTTCCATCGCTTCCTGATGTCTTCCCGATTTCTGGGGTGCTGTCCCACTGCGTTGACCCTGTCGACAATCCTCTGCCATAGCTGCGTCCTCCGGGCAATGCTGGTGTATTGTATCTGTGTGCCGAACAGCTGGGGCTCTACCCGAACGATTTCTTCCACCATGACCCTGAGTTCTTCGTCTGTGAAGCGGGGTTGTCTTTGGGGTGCCATGGGGTGGTGTGGATGATGTGTGGGGTGGAGTATGTGTATTTAAGTGAGTTGAGTGTGGTGGTGTGTGTTGTTTTGTGTGTGGATAGTGTGTGGGTGATGGTGTTGAGTGGCTGTGGCTGTTAGTTTGTGGATGCTGGTGTCTCGCTCTGGCCTTCTTTCAGAATTTTTTAGCGTAGGGGTTTGTGGGTGATGTGGGTGGGTGTTTTATATTGTATTGTGTGTGTGGGAGTGGTGTGTGTATGTGTATCAGGTGTGTGGGATTCAAATCGTCCAATGTGGCTGAGTTTTGTTCGTTTGTGTGTATTCTGACCGCGGCGGTGTGTCCCGCCAATGGAATACCGCGTTTGAATGACCGCCGCGTGGATTCGTGGGTCGTAATGGCATGGGCGTATTTCTGTTGGCGTGACGGTGGAGGTTTTGTCACCTCCACTTTTCCGCCGACCGCTGGTCTGGCGGTCTGTTGTGGCGGTCGGATTTTCGGAGGTTTGCCTTCTGCGGGTCAGAATGACCGTGGCGGGTTTCCGCGATCGCGGCGGGATTATGGAGGATTTCTGACCGGCGGTAGGCGCCTTTTACCGCCGAGGTCAGAATGACCACCTAAGTGTTAAGGTCTCTGACTCTCAGTTCATAAGTTGAGTGTGCAAGTCTCTCTGATGTTATAGGCCCATAACTACTAAAATGCCAGCTTAACTCTGTTCTAGCAACCGGTAGGCCCTGGTCCTCTAGGTACTCTGTGTGGCTGCTTCTTGTCAGTACTTTGCTGTGCTTCTCTTTTGCCAGTAGATGGATGGATCAGCTTGTGGTGTGTGTGACCAGTGCACACTCTTGCTTTTTTCCTTCACTATCCTTGCTTGGCTATTTGCTTATAGAAACATTGAGAGGTTGAGATTGGCTAAGCCTTAATCTCTCTTTCCTATAGCCATCTCTCTTGGATGCTGCCTGGACCATTGGCATTCCATGCTGTTGTGCCTAAGAGGAGTGAGCACTTATTGTAACATGCTGTGTTTAGATATTTTGTTCACCTGGCTTTGTTGATTGGTGACTGTGTCATGATATTTTGTAGAAAGTAGCTCTCATGGCCTTATGGTTAGTGTCTCTGTCTTTCAACTTGAGGTTTAGAGATCAAACACCAGCTGTCTTCTTCAAACATCTTCTTTCTGGATGGACTATTGTTTTTAATTTTTGCAATCTAGTCCCTGCTTGCCAACCTTTTGGGTTACCCTGGCTCCCAGCTTGACTGGTTAAAACTGTGTGGGCTATTTCTTATGCCACTGTCTTGTTCCCTGAGTCCTTACTTGATGTTGGATGCACATGGGACTTCGGCTTTCCCTAAGCTGGACCTGGAGATTGAGTGCCCTGTGGAAAAGTTCTTGGGTTTAGTGTGGGCTATACCCACTACAACTAACACAACAGTAGGCAAAGTGTTGAATTTCAGAGGGGTAAAATGTACTATTCTAACTCCAAACAAGGCAACAGTAAGGCAAGCATTGGATTATGGAGGGGTAACATTTACTGTTCCCACTGCAATAGGGTAGAAGTAGGGAAAGCATTGGATTTGAGAGGGGTAAAATTGACCCCCAGTCAAAACAGTACAATAGTAGGGAAAGTGTAGGACTTTAGAGGGAAACAATTGAATATTCCCACTCCAGTCTGTGAAAAGAAGGGTTGGAAAAGCATTGGATTTCAGATGGGTCAGATTTACTATTCCTACTCGAAACAGCGCAACATTAGGAAAGTGCAAAAAATATTAATTTTACTATTCATACTGCAGTATAAACAAGAGTAGGGAAAGTACTTCACTTCAAACACATGACATATATAAGTAACATCACGAATATAGAAAAAATATTAAACTCAATATAACAAATATTAATTTACATATCATCTATATGTAATAAAAAGAAAAAAACAATTAATCGATTTACATAATTACTATTCAATGAAATAATTATCAGTTATTACATATTTGTTATTCAGATATTCATTAATGTACTTCCCACCCTCTACCCTTAGCAGCCTGTACCTAAATTATAACTCAAAAAATAAGTTTTCCATAATTTACATTTTCAAAATCAATTAAATAATATTTAGCAATTGATATTAACTGTTAAATAATGATTACTTAATTAACTTCCCAATCTAAACCTCTACAAACCTAGCAGCCCATTGCTGAAATATAATTAAAATAAGTGGTAGTTACTTTTAACAACCCTTGAAACGTGGCAGTTGTTTTGATTGCTTTGCCCCCTTCGAGGATCGGTAACCTGCTTGACATATTTGCTCTCCCATTGGGTTTCTTTTATAAGTTAGGTAAGGTTTACCCTGACTCTGTGTTTCCGGCCCCCCGGGGGTAGAGTCCCTCAAGTGAGTGTGTGTGCTGTAGCTGTGTTACCCTCAATCTTGAGCATTTCTAGTAGATTTACTCCCCTGAGCAACTTAGAGCTGTGTGATTGACTGGGTTCTCCCGATCGCCCATGTCCTCTCTAACAGCTAGCACAACTTGAGTGGCTATGCCATTATTATCTAATGAGTGGAATCTCTTGTCATGGAACATCGCAGGACTCTCAGATGAGTTTATTGATCTGGGTGCAGTTTATTAAAACTTACCAAATCATAAGTCTTCAGTAAACTTGGGAGGTTAAGAACAACTTTTTCCTGGAGGGTTATTCTATTTATTTTTTCCCAGCAGAGCCGTCAGTTGCAGGGAGGGCTTGGAGGGGCTTGATCATATTTATTGCAGTGAAGTTGAGTGGGTTTATCCATGATCTGCTTTGGAGGGCACAGATGTTGAAGGGACCGTTGATCTCAAACCCAGATTCTCTTCTGTTAGCTTTAATCAGTTTTTACAATGCCCGGGGGCTATGATATGGTCACTGGTCTTTCTCATCTAAGTTTGACCCTGAATGTATTGAATGAGAGGAGTTCAGGGAAAGAATTATTGGTGCTTATGGGGGATTTTAATTGACACGTGACTCTCCCCTTGATTCTGACATTTTGAAACCTAAATCTTTGCTTTCTGAGGGACTTCACTTTACCCACTCGAATAAGGGTTTTGAGCTTGGGGCATTCCTGGACTTCCACAATTTTGTTTTTGCCATGGATAAGCTGGTTTATTCTTCCAATCTTATTACTGTCCCTACCTTTAAGGGAAGGGGTTCCATGTCAATTATTAACTTTATCTTCACCTCAGCTCAATTTTATCATTACTCATAGCCTCTTAAGTGACCATAATCCCCTGAATGTGACTCCGGACATTCCTATGGCTGCTCGGCCTGTGCGGGGGGAGGTTCTCAGGGGGCTTTCTATGATGGATCAGGGTAGAAGGCTTAACTGGTCCCAGGTGGATTCACAGTGCTTTAAAGCCTCACTTTTTTGCTAAGTGTAATGATGAGTTTGCTACATGTCTGGATATACCTGCTACAGGAAGGGCGGTCTTGCAAGCATTTGATGGTATAGTCTAGGGTGCCCATAACCTTTTGACTATAGCTACTTCCAAGAAGGGCTCTCAAGTCCCAAAATGTTTGATGAAGATGGTGTGAGGTCACTTCAGCAGCTAGAGGCTTCGCTTAAAAATTCCAGAGGGATAGGTGCCTGGTTGTGGTATACAGGCAGGCCTATAATAAAACTTTAGCCAACTGTAAATCCACTCTAAGAGAGCTGGTTTGGGAGGAGCTTTGTCAGACACGTGAGAGCATTGACAGCTCCCTCTTTTGGAAAGTGGTAAGCAGGCCATGTTTTAAAGATGGTTCTGGATCAGCTTTGTGTCATCATAGCCCGGAGCAACAGTGGATTAACTACCTTGAAGGTGTTTATAACCGTGGGGGGGAGCAAGGTCAATGACAGGGAAACAGGGGTCCCAGTTAGTGACCCACTGTTTTTTTCCCTGATAGTCAATCAGGGTATCAAAGCATTATCCTGTAATAAGGCTCCTGGCCCATATGGAATTCCCCTGGGCTTGCTCAGGACGGAAATGGAGGTGTGGGGACCTCTCTTGACACTTGAAGTTTTGAATGCGGCCGTCCAGGTGGGGGTCATGCACTTATGGTCCACAGTTGCTATAGTGCCAATATTTGAAATGGGGGACAAGGATAATCCCCAGTGTTACCACCCAATATTGCTAATAGATGCAGTTCAGATATAAAGAGCTTGGGGAGGGTAATTCTTAATAGGCTGTTGGAATGGGAACATTTTGAGCGATGCTGGTTTTAGGCCGGGTAGGTCTACCTCTGACCAATGATTGAACCTGTATCTGATAATCAATAAATACGTGGTGGCCAGGTCTGCATCTAGTGTTTATGGACTTCACATCCACATTTGATCGGGTGAACCGTGCCAAATTATGGGCTCTGCTCACTAAGAAGGGGGTTGACCTGAATATCGTGGAACTTTTAGCATACCTGCACTGTAATACTTCTGCCTCAGTGAATTTTTCACAGGATGCTGCATGTACCTGGTCCTTTCCCACTAGTAGGGGTGTATTCTCTCTTTGTTCCTCCTTACTTTGTATGTAAATGAACTGGAGTCTGCCCTCCTCTCTGTTCATGCGGACTGCCCTAGGGAAGGTGCGAGATTCCTTCTAGTTCTGTTACATGCAGATGATGCAGTCCTTATGGTCCGCACATTCAGGTGGTTGTAATTACTACTGGATGTTTGTTTCATTCATGGGAGATCTGAAGTTTTCTGTTCACTTTCCAAAATCTTACATTATGGTTGTTGGCCCTAAGTCCACCAGCTCTAAGACCTTTAATGTGGCAGATATCTCACGTGGGTAAAATCTCAGCCTTCCTTACCTGGGGGTTTTAGTTGAGATACAAAATATTTGGAAGCCATTATTGGAGGCTAAAAGATCTGAGCTTCTTAAAGCCACAGGGCGATCTTTAACTTTGCGTGCAGCATTGGGTCCGAGGGAACCTCTTACGATTTACCAGGCAAAATATGTGTGCCAGTTAAGGTATGGAAGTGAGGTTTGGGGATATGCAAACTTGGATAATATCCAAACTGTGGAAAACCACTTTTTTGCATTAAGTAGCGCAGGTTCCTCATTCCTTATTGGACGCCTGCAATGTCAGTGCATGAGGAGTTGGGTCTTAGTCACGTGTCGGACATAGTGGCCCTTAGCCATCTTCTGTGCTGGATAAAAGTCGGACCAGGGAGGATCTGAAGTGTAACTGTTTGATCCTTGCCGACCGTATAGCCCTTGAGTAGTTGCTTATAATACATTGGGTAGCACATGTAAAGGCAGCTTTTGCCTCCCTTGGGAGACCAGATATTTTTGCCGACCCAAATCTAATGCTCTCCTGTGATCTGAAATCTATCAAGTGGTTGTTCATGGAGCTGGAACAGTTGAATAGCAGAACAGCGGGAGCTGCAGAAACCCACAGTGGGGATCACATGCATCAGAAGACTGTTGAGAGCATGGAACCTCATCTATCGTAGGTTCACCAACAGCAAGATAGGTTTCTGTTGGCTAGGTTTAGATTCAACTTGCTTCATAATTTATTGGCCTCTCCTTCTGGCTAGGCCTCACTTGACTGTAGGTTTGCCCTGCAGCTGTGACACTAGGTCTTCAAAGAAGACCCTACATTTTGTTATGTTTTGTAGTTATTTTAGCAGGCCCAGAAAACAATTTTTTGGCCCCATGTTGAAGTAATCAAATTTCCCCAAAGTAAGACCACCCCTGGTTTACTTGAAGATGCTCTCCAATGAACTTGTTATGTGTGCTAGATTTGGTTTTTTTACATGCTGCCTTGATGTCCAGGAGATCACAACCTGATTAGTTTTTTCAATTGGTACTTGTAGGCGTACATGTTTTTTTGAGATGGTTTGATATTTATATGTACTGTATTGTTTTATGGCTGCTTTTGACAAATTAATAAAGATTTTATGATGATGATGATGAATTAAAATAAGTATTTCATAGTTTAAATATTTAAAGATCAATTCAATAATTAATTTTAAAATAATAATTCATAATTAATTAATTGCTACTTAATTAACATCCCACCATATGCCCCTACTAATCTCTCACCCCATAACTCATATATCCATCAAATAAATCAGTATTCCATATTTTACCTAATTAAAATTGATTAAATAATAATTAAAACTTGTTAATAAATTGGTAACTAATTATTACTACACTTCTCAACCTAAACACCTAAAAACCTAGCAGCCCTCAACTAAAAAGTAAATAAAATAAATAAGTATGCCAGACTTTTACAGCTACATAATTACAAATCAATTAAATAATTATTTAACAATTAATAAATCATTGTTAATTGATTACTTAATTAACTTCCCACCCCATACCCCTACAGCCCACAGATAACATATAATGAAAATAAATCAATTTTACATACGTTCCATAATATATATATACAAAAGAAATAACATCCTATAATTAAAAAAATATATTAAGTAATTCATAATTATTTATTAACTAATTAACTTCTTACCTTATCCCCCTATAAAGCCAACAGCCGGCAACAACACTACAAATTACTATAAAAATGATATAAAAAATTCTGAATCACTGTAATTTGCTAGCTATATTAAAAAAAAAACATTTATATGAATTATATACACTTAAAAACACATTCAAATAATTAAAATACAATATATTAACCACTATATTATTGAAAATGTTATTAATTATAATATTTATATTTTCAGATGCTTCTGTCTCCTGATATTTTATATCATTATTTTATCCACATACCGTCTTTGCATTTGGCCTTGATATGAGTCCTGCAAGTATCTCTCATAGGTCCTTGCAGGCGTCTCCGGGTGCCTGGTATTTGAATATTTGAAGTTGGCTTTGGTGTGGCATCATGCAGTTTCTGTGTTTAGTTCAGCTGCTTTTCCTTCTTGGTTCTGCTCCAGCGTAAGCTTTGGGGGATGTTTTTGTGTTGGTTTTCTTCATGGTTTTAGTTCTAAGTACCCAGAGCCCCAGAATGTTTTTCTGGGATGGGGGGTGAAAGTGAGTGATAGTGGCTTCCTGTTGTTTCTCTCTCCTCAAGGCTACATCCATCTGGTCACATCATTCCCTTGTACCTTTTTGTTAGGTCAGTTGGGAAGAGTTGGAGGTCTCAGGGCACTGTGGCTTGTCTTTTGCTGTCTGCTTTGCTTGAGGCTTCTGTGTTTCTGTTGTCCAACTCCTTCTGACAGGCTAGCTTGATTGTCTTTCTGCTTTGGTTGTGGGGCTGTGTGGCATATTGTGTGGCAGTTTGTGGTTCCTTATCTGGCTGGACTGTACAGAGTTTCACTTTCCATATTTGGGTTTTGAGTCCAACTCTTGTCCGTTTGTGGGATTCCCTTTGAGACTGGTAGTGGCCCTCAGGAGTTGGTCCATTAACTTGTACTTTTGCCTGCAGTCGGATGTCTCCACTTGATTTGTGGGAATTGTTTTCTGGATTCTGGATCAGCGGAAGTGGTTGTCTGTAATGTTTCCACTTCTCCACCTTTGTAATGCCTTGTGCTAAATCTTGGGTCTGGTTAATTCTGATGGTGCTGGTTACATTAATTACTAGCTGTATTGGAATTATGAGATCTTCAGAAACACTGTAGATCCCTTTACTTTCATGAGGAGATTTGGCCTGCTGAAAATCACTGAAATCTCCAAGTGAAACTACAGGGGAAAAGAAGGAATAGCAAGGCAATAGGACCTTGAATTACTGATTCCCCTAATAATTCCATATTTCTTAATGGATCCTTAGGGTCCAACTTTTAATCGGGCGATTTTCCTAACTCCTGAAATTACTGGTATCCACTGGTTTGGTAACTATGAGGTTTGGGAAAATACAACCCAGTTACCAGTCCACTCATAATGAAGGCCTGATGAAAGAGAGTTCCTTGAAGAGGGTCTGGTTGGTACAACGATCACAATTCAGAGACAACACAAAGCAATTTGGGTATAACTAGGACATGGAGGTTAGCAGAAGGGTAGAGGTAGCAGGATAGAATGTCAGAGAAGTAAATGCGCACTGTCTGCTTTTTCACCCATGTTTCAGTCACTCAAGTTTAACCGACTCACAGACATCTGCCAGTGGACTGCTTCCAGTGTCTCATGATTAACTCCCCGAAAATTGAGGTAATGTACTTTCTCTACTTATTAGCACCTGTCTCCTTAAATGACTCTATCTACTTTCCACACAACATCTTGAAGTTTGTCTCTCCGCAAAAACCTAGTGGCTCTTTTGAGCTCATTCATGAAAATGTAATCCTAATTACCGGTTTTACTTTCATAGTCTTTAATTTTCCTAATCCGCAAAACAATGAAGGAAATTGACTTACTCGTGATGAGCATTCATGTTGTAATTTGCTGAAATCCATCCCACGTCAACAGCTGTGTTGAAAAAGAGCAAGAAGGCACTTGCCAATGTACCTTGAAGTACATAGATTGGTGCTTGTACTTTTGTTTTCTTATGTTTCACTATCACCATAAGCTAACATTTACTTTTCACGAGTGGCGATGCTTGTCGTCTCCATGTGATTGATTTGTCTCATTGATTGCTGATTGCAGTCCGCATGCTGTTCAATGTGTACTATTCACTAGCTTGGTAGGACATGTTCATAAGACAGATTATACACGTATGAAGGAATATTAATTAATGCAAGTTTCCCTCTTTTCTCTTCTGTTCGCTTCTCCTGACTCTCCCTATATTATTTTCTATTTAAAACAGGCATTGAGTTACGCAATTAGTAACCCCCTTATCTCAGGCATATTCTTATACCCTGGTGATGATCAGGACATTGGACTAAGGGATCGAAACGTAATTGACTGTAGTACCTTGACTAATACATTGTATTTTGTATTAGATTGATATGAGCATGGGTACTTGAGTATTGTGATTTCTCTCTTGAAATGCAATTTCTGTCACATATGTACTGCCTGAGCACTCAACTGCTTGTTGTGATTATCAGTCTTTTTTTCTCTCACTGCAATGTCTTAAAAATTTAGATAAATGTACAATACCATATATTTGGAAATTAAGCATATACCCTGTTGTGTTTCTATGTTCCATTAACTTATATACTTTCAGTTGAGGGACCATTGTTTCTTTCATTAAAAAAAAACTTTGACCCTTGGTCCCTGAGTACCTGAGGGTTTTTCTTAATTACAGGTCAGGCAGCGGACATCATTGATCTCATCCTCACAGAAGGATTTGACCTCCTACTCTTAACTGAAACTTGGCTTAATGATACCTCCTCACACATTCCAGACACTCTAGTCCTTCCGAACTATGATATTATAAGGCTTGCTAGATATGCAAGAGTTGGGATGGCACAGCATGCATGTAACACTCCTTGCTCACCTTGAAACAAGCACAAACTTATACAATTACTTCTTGTGAATAACTAGATATTGAAATATGGAATAATGGCAAGATTGTGTGCAAACTCCTTGCAATTTACCTGCCCCGGGTAATAACCTACCTTTTATCAAACAATTAATGGAGACCATCTCATCTAACTCTGAGAACACCCCAACCAGATCTTCCTTGTGGATTTCGACATTTACTGGACTAACTCAAATGACCCCTTACTTAACATCTTCAATATCTTCCTTTCTGACCTCAACCTTATCCAGTCATGTAGTGGCCCAATACACTCTAGAGGCTCCACCCTCAACCTAATCATCACCAAGAACAATGCCATACAACTGGATTCCATATCACCCTGGGATTGGTCAGATTACCACCTAATCTCCTTCCTCATCTTGGAAATAGTGTTGATTAAACAGGGCTATCCTCCTGAGGCCAGACAATGGTCCAGAGACATGAGAAATATTAATATAACCAATTTAACCTCTATGAGTAACAACCTCCTACTTCCTCCCACAAACTTGATGAATGTGAATGATGTTACTGAACATTATTTGCAATCAATGTTAAGCATACTTGACACAATTGCTCTGATACAGTTAAAAAGAATACCCAGTAGACATTCTGAACCCTGGTTCAACAGCAACCTTAACAAGGAAAGGCACCACTTGAGATTTGCTGAGAGATCATGGGGAAGCTTTCCCTCCATTGCTCACCTCAAGCACCTAAGGTAAATAAAAAGTGCTTACAAAAAGCACATCAGAAGCTCAAAAGCAGAATACTTTCGTGCCCAATTTGACAATGCCAAAAAATAGACCAAAACAACTTTTTGAAATCATCAAACAACAAACTATCTGCAAATCTAACCACCAGTCGTGGGATTGTGGATCACTGCCTAGGGGAGATGACTTCTCACATATTTCTTTGAAAAAACTAGGACGTTGGAATTAGAATGGCAAGTTGCTTCCCAGCGTCTACAACGTAATTTGCAGCTCATTCTCCTCCCAGTACAGCACCTGAAGAGATTCACTCATTCTGGTTATATTACAAAATCTAAAGCTACTTGGAATGCTTTCAAACTTCCTGATGAAGCTGATATACTCAAAACAATAACATCAATAAAACCCTTTCATAACTTTAATGATCCAAGCAGCTTAGATCTTCCATTCTCCCGCTTTGGACTAAGATTGTTAATACATCTCTCTCTCTCTGTGCTTTCTTAAAGATAGGGCAGGTCACCCGAAACCTAAAAAAAATAACAAATGTGTACTTTTCTGACCTTAACAATTTACACCAAATTACTAACATCCCAACACTAGCAAAGTTACTAGAGAAATGTGTGCACATGCAACTCTGCAAACACATTGAGGAGTTTTGTCTCCTTAACCACTGCCAGTTCAGCTTCAGATTGGTAGATAGCACTGACACAGATCAAACTCACATTGTAGATGATGCCCTGAGATTGCTTGACCAGAACAAGCCTTGCCTGATTATTCTGTTGGATGTCTCATCTGCGTTTGATATGGTCAAACATGACAAAATGATCAACCTCCTGGAAAATAGGGTAGGTCTATCTGGTCCTGTTATAAACTGGTTTCCATTGTTCCTACATAATAGAGCTCAAAGAAACAAAAACAACAAAACCCTCTCTGGCATTACCCCGGTCTAAATAGGAATACCTCAAGGATCCACGCTGTCAACCACGTTATTCAAATTGAACCTCTTACTGAAATTCTGAAGCATTCACAAATTCAATGCCACATGATACACAATTGTACTTGAAAATTTCCTATGAATTTCACCTTACTGAAAACCTCACTGAAAACACCTCAATGGGTGACCCACAATCACCTTATGCTCAACACACTCAAAACATAATTCCTGTTTGACTCATCTGCTTCATGTACATCACTCTGATACCCTTAGAGGTCATGTTCGTGCTTCATAAAACCCCTCAAAAAAATAATAAACATTCTGGTGGCCATCATGTCTTCGCGCCATGACACATTAACTGTTTCCTTCACTCTGCGTATCATCACAAAATGGCTCTCTTACCACAACCTTTGCATATGTGACCAATGGCAGAACACTTTCCTACGTGCGAAATTGCAAATCCACACCTGAAGCACAACTTCTTTTTACATGTAGACATCCGTTTGAGTTCTGTAAACCGCTGTCAACTGTCCCTATCTGCCTCATCACTAAGGCCAGATGATGTTTCAGTCTCTGGATCACCCAATACAGTCTTTGAAATTTTGACCTTCTCCTTGGCCTCCATCAGAACCCCACCACTTCTGGAGACCTCTGGAATTGTTCTGAGCCACAGCTTTGATGGTATGCTGCTTCAGGTATGGAGCATCCCAGTAAGCACAACCTCAGTGATTCTCCTTGGGTCTCCCTGCCTGGTATTGAAGTCATAATGTTCCACTTATCAAAACTCAGGTAAGAGTACTAAAAGTATGTTTCTTTTTCACTTGTTCTGTCAGTCAGCCCTGTTTGGTATCTAATAATTGTCTTTAAAGGCACTTTGTAACCTTGGTTGAATCCATCTTCTACGTTAACACTCCGTATTTTGTATAACTTTATTTGGCGTGGCAGCACAGTATCTTTTTGAATGATCTTCATCATAATTTTTTGACCAGCGATTTCTTGACTTTTCCATGACGGTCTCTTTCTGTTCACATGCTTCATACCGGCTGGATTTGCGATTTGATTCCACATACACCAATCATCAACTCGACAATTTGGTGAAGGCACACGTGAAATGCAGAAGCAGTTTGCTTGGACCAAGGCAAATTCTCCACAAGAGCACTTGAGTCTTCAGGTTACTTATCCCCTATCTTGTCACAGTTGTAGCATCTTCCCCAGCCTGGTGCCCACTGAATAACTAGGCCATACACAGAGCTACAAATCACATGCCTTAATTCCCCTGTGTGTACCTGTAGACTCCAGCATTCTAAACCAAACAGACATAGAATCTATCATAATGATTGCATCACACAGTGATATGGAGTTCTTGTGGAGTGAGAAAGGTTCTGTTCTAAATCATGCTAGATGCTACACCAACTACCTGGCTAAGTGAGTGAAGAGGTCAGGTGCCTATGGGAAGTCTAGGAATGCAGAATCCCTCCTTCTGGAGAGTTTTTATTTCACGCAGAAGCAGTACATGAAACAATCCTTCTCTGGCAGAGCAATAGGTGCTTAGAACTCTCTTGCCCATGCTCCACCCACAATCTGACTACCCTCAAAAAGGACACAGAACCTTCCTTTTGGAAAGTAATTCTGGCTAATGACTGTCCATATTCCATCATCTAATTTCCATTACTCTGTACAGGTTTATTGTTTATTGTTTCAATTGTACGAATGTGTATTTGACCTATGAATATATTTCACTAATACTCCTCTCTTTAAAGCTCTCAAATGCCCCTGGGCCCAGTTCGCGCTATGGAAAACTTCAAAAATAAATGAAACAGAAATTAAAATTAACTAATAATTCATAAATCAGATAGATTATTTACAGACATTGCTTCTTAATTTTGACTCTTCCAATGAATGAAAGGCATTTCTGACCCTTCTGTGGTGTTTCGTGGTAGCCCTGAGTTTCCTCACATGGCTGCAGCACAATATGATTCACAAAGTGGTTTGTGAGCCCAGAGAAACACTAAGGCCCTCATTATGACATTGGTGGTAAATCCCACCGTGCTGACGGCCGCCAACTTACTGCTGCGTTGGAGAATATCCGTTCACCATATTATGACACACACACCAATCTGATAGAATACAGCCACAGACACAAATCGGCCAGACCAAAGGTCAGTCATGAAGTGGCAGTCCCAAACCCCACACCGTTACGCCAGAACAGAACAACGCCCACCACATTATGACCCACAAATCACCACGGCGGACTTTCAACAGCGGTAAACCATTGGCGGTACATACCGCCGCACTCACAATGGACACCCACATACAAAACAGCCCTACATTGGACAATACAAAAAACACACACCTGACACTCATACACATACCTCACCCACACCACTATAAAACACACACCCACATTACCCACAACCCTTTACCAAAAACTATTGCCACCAGAAGACTGAGAAGAAGAGCACAGAGACAACTAGACACACATGCCACTGACACCCATACACCACTCATGCACTCCACATCACACACCCCAACACATTACCCAACACACCCTCACCAACACACCTCACATAACACCCAAGGCACCACAAAGACACCCCCATTTCACAGAGGAGGAGCTAAGGGTCATGGTAGAGGAAATTGTCAGGGTAGAGCTACAGCTGTTTGGAGCACAGGTGCAGCAAATATCAATAGCAAGGAAGATGGAGCTATGGCAGAGAATCGTGGACAGGGTCAACACCATGGTACAGCACCCAAGAACAAGGGACAATGTCAGGAAGAGGTGGAGCAACCCACGGGGGAAGGTACATTCCACAGCAGCAAGACACCAGCTTGCCATACAGATGAATGGTGTGTACCCCCACCTCCACCCCCACAACTCACTGAATGGGAGGAGCAGGCATTGGCAATATTGCATCCTGAGGGACTTGTCGGAGTTGGCGGAGGACTGGACACTAGTAAGTCAACTTTTAACAATAATCACCCCCCATACCTGCATGCCATCACACACCGTCACCCTAACTCCCATCACTCCACCACATCCCACACACTCCACCATCACATCTCACTAATCCCAATGCCAGGGCCTGCATGCTGTACCAATGCATGGACACCCCTCACAGCCCTGCATGGACACTCATCATGAAAGCATGCAAAGCATGCAAAGCATGCAAAGCATAGGGAAACTAACAATCCCACAATACACCAACATACACAAGCAAAAGCTGGCAGGGGAACAACAACCATAGAGGGGAAGCTACAGAAGTACAAATGTCAAACACTTGAAGCATAATACATCATTTACATCCCCACAGACACCCAATCCAATGTCACTGGAGAGGAGGTGCCACCACTATCCAGTCCCCCAACAGAAGAGGCCCACAGTGATGACAGTAACTCTGGACTTCAGGATCTGGACAATCTACCTGGCCCATCAGGGGCCACTGGACAGCCAGTCACCCAAGCCCACTCACAGACCACCACAGAGCCTCCCCATCAGGAACTAACAACACAGCACCCACCCAGCGTACCCACACCTCTGTCCCCAGGACTCATCAATCAGCAGTGTTCCCACCGATACAGGGACCCCAGGCCACACCTCACCCACAAGACAATCAGAGACCTGGGGTCAGTGGGCACATCGTTCAGGGTACAGAGGCACAGGCCAGCAGGGACACTGAGAGGACTGCTGTGCGCAAGGGGGAGGACAGGAGCAGGGAAACAACTCTCCAGGAGGCACTCTCCAAGATCCTGGGAGCCTACCAACATTCCCAGGACACGATGGGCCAGATCCTAGACAACGTGCAGGAGAACAGGCAGCTGCACAAAGGGCAGTATCAGGGGATTAGGGAGGAGTTGCAGGCCATCAACAATACCCTGATCTCCATAGCAATGGTGCTGGCAGACATGGCTAACATCATGAGGGAGGCAACAGCACACCAGCAGGCCCCTGCCACTAGCCAGTCATCTGAACAGCCATCCACTTCCACTGCCACTAGTGGCCAGGAGGCCCCCCACAGGACCAACATGCCACCAGCACCCCTTCCCCTGCAGAAGGTGAACCACCCTGAAAACATTCCCTGCGAACTAGACAGAAGCCAGAGACACTTGCCAAGACCACCGCCAGGAAATGAGACTCTCCTGATTGTCCGCCTGGTGTCCCACACAGTCACCTTGTCCACCTTGAACTGCCATTGCTCCCCTTCCTATGTCCCCATGGACAATGCATCTGTGCTACAAACAGACAGGAACAATACCCTGGACTTTCCTCCATCATCACCCCATTCCATTGCACTTTTCTCTCTATATCTTAGCACAACAATAAACACCCTCGGATAAAACTCGACTACTAGTATGTCATGTATTGCAAATTTGTACTGATTGAAACAGCTACAACCATTGCTAATGAACTGCACATAATATGAGCATCAAATTAATGACCTGTAGCTGGCTGCTGTGATCACATCAGGAGAATGTTGTCATATCACCAACATCTGTAAAATGAATATCCATACGTAACAGTAAGTACGGGAAAGAAGTGGGTCATGCCAGCATGCCGATGCCACACAAAATACACCAATAGTCATAGAAATGTGACGTAGTACTGTCTCACCTGTATGTCATTGAAAGTACTGACGTATAACCAATGTTCTGTTGTCCACATTCACATCCTCTGCCTCCTCATCCTCACTGTTCTCAGGGTCCGCTGCTGCCACCAGGGCATCTCCAGTCTCCTCCTCCTGCAGAAAAGGTACATGCTGTATCAGGGCCAGGTTGTGCAACATGCAGCATGCCACTACTATCTGGCAGACCTTCTCGGGGGAGTAGCACAGGGATCCACTGTCAGATAGAGGCACCTGAACCTGGCCTTCAGGAGGCCAAAGTCCTATCAATGATCCTTCTGGTTCGCTCATGTGCCTCATCATAACGTTCTTCTGCCCTTGTCCTGGCATTCTTCACAGGGGTCAGCAGCCATGATAGGTTTGGGTAACCAGAGTCACCTGCAAATATTGAGTGACAACATTTAGCCACACACTATCCTATATGGCCAACAGCATAGGTGTTAGTCTTTTCATCCTTGGCGTGGTCTCCCTTAACTTTTTGCCTCTGTTCCCCATGTTGTCAATGTGTGCTGGACTCTGATTTTGCTGTTTTTATTACTCTGGGCACTTTACCACTGCTAACCAGTGCTAAAGTGCAAGTGCTCCTTTACAAAATGTGTATGTAATTGGCTTATCTCTGATTGGCATATTTGATTTATTAATGAGTCCCTAGTACAGTGCACTAGAGGTGCCAAGGGCCTGTAAATCAAATGCTACTAGTGGGCCTGCAACAATGGTTGTGCCACTCACATAGGTAGCTCTGTAATCATGTCTCAGACCTGCCATTGCAGTCTCTGTACGTGCAGTTTTAACTGTAAATTCGACTTGGCAACTGTACCCACTTGCCAGGCCTAAACCTTCCCTTTTCTTACATGTCAGACACCCCTAAGGTAGGCCCTATGTAGCCCCAAGGGCAGGGTGCAGTGTATGGTTAAGGAAAGACATATAGTAGTATGTTTTATATGTCCTGACAGTGAAATATTGCTAAATTCCTTTTTTACTGTTGCAAGGCTTGTCCCTCTCATCGGTTAACACTGGGTCTACCTTTAAATCTGATTAAAGTGTAGATTCCCTTTGGGAGCGGATGAACATGTGGACTTTGGGGTCTCTGAGTTCACAATTTAAAATACATCTTTTAGTAAAGTTGATTTTAAGATTGTGTATTTCAAAATGCCACTTTTAGAAAGTAAGCATTTTCTTGCGTATACCATTTCTGTGACTCGGCCTGTTTATGGATTCCCTGTCTGGGTCAGTTTGACAGTTGGGCTGGATGCACTTCACACTAGACAGTGACACAAAGGGAGCTGGGGTATAGCCTGCCTATCCTGATGCACCATCTGTGCTAGGAGGGAGGGGAGGATTGGTCCCTCACACCTGAAATGGCTGTGCCTGCACTCACACAATGCAGACTCCAACCCCCTGGTGAGTGTCTAGGGCCTGGCCTTGGCAAGGCAGGATTTCACATTCAAAAGAGACTTTACTTTGAAGTAGGCCTACTTCAAAGGAGAAATTGGGTATAAGAAGGGCACCCACAACCACAGACTTTAGGAACACTTCTGGAAACAAGAGGAACCTCTGCCTGGAGAAGAGCTGAACAGCTGACAAAGAAGAGCTGCCCTGCCTGTGACTTTGCTTTGTGGAGCTTTCATGCAGTTGCTGCTTCTACCAGAGTAAGAGGGCAAAGACTGGACTTTGTGTGCCTTCCATCTTGAGAAGAAATCTCCAAGGGCTTGACTTAGAGCTTGCCTCCTGTTGTTTGAAGTCTCAGGGACAGCAAAGACTTCTCTCTGCCAGCACCTGGAGTCTCTGGAGAGACTCCTACTCTGCCCTGTGGTGCCCATCCAGTTCCTGGGACCCTGAAAGGAGAAGCTGGCAGCCTAAAGAAAAGGAAATCCACGCACAGGGCGCTGTGCAGAGAAAAGATCGACGTGACTCCGATCTGCAGCTGAAGAAACGACGCGCCGCCAGCTACGTGGCTGAAAATCGCCGCTCGCCGGAAACGCGACCGAAGAATCGACGCACGGAGCTGGAGAAACAACATGCAGCATCGCTGACGGAGGCTGGGAGATCGCAACCTGCGCTGCGTGGTTTTCGGATCTTCGTGCGGCTGGATTTCTGACGCAAGTACCGCTGGGCGTGTAAAAACAAAGCAAGGCCTGCCCGGATCTTAGGGTGGTGACCGGATAGACGCACCGCTCTCCTGTGGAGAGAAGAAACGACACGCCCCGACCTGACGAAAGGAGAAACAACGCAAGGTCCCACTCGTGAGTGGATTTGAAGCATCGCAAGCCCTTCTTGACGCACATTCGCCAGTGCAGGGTTATTTTTGACGCACCCAAGGTACTTTTTCACACTAACAGTGTTAGTGTGTGTTTAAAACTACTTACAGACTCTTTTTGCATTTTTATTAATAACTTGACTTGTGTATTGTGGATTTTTGTTGTTTTGGTCTTGTTTTGGTTAGATAAATATTTCCTATTTTTCTAAACTGGTGTTGCATCATTTTGTAGTTTTTTTCATTAAGTTACTGTGTGTGTTGGTACAAATACCTTACACTTAGCACTCTGAAGTTTAGCCTACTGTTGTGCCAAGCTACCAAAGGGGTAAGCAGGGGTTAGCTGAGGGTGATTCTCTTTTATCCTGACTAGAGTGAGGGTCCTTGCTTGAACAGGGGGTAACCTGACTGTCAACCAAAGACCCCATTTCTAACAATAGGCAAACACCAACATGTACTGGGTGGTAACCAAGGCTTACCTATTAGCCACACCCTGTGCCTGTGTAGTTGGGACATCACATTTGGGATGCTGCTATTCCTTAGGACAAAGGCATCATACACCAACCCAGGATTCTTAGCATTGAGGTGGGAGATGTACTGGTCTGCCAGACACACCATCTGCACATTCATGGAGTGGAAACTCTTACTATTCCTGAACACCTGTTCATTTTGCAGGGAGGGACAAATGCAATATGTGTTCCGTCAATCGCCCCAATTATATTTGGGATATGTCCCATTGCATAAAACTTGGCCTTCACAGTGGCCAAATCCTCCCCCTGGGGGAAAGCAATGTAGCTGCACATGTGTTTGATCAGGGCAGAAACGAATCTTGCTAGCATGATTGAGAACATTGCCTGTGAAATTCCTGCTGCCAAGCCCACTGTCACTTGGAAAGAACCAGTTGCCTGGAAATGGAGCACTGATAGAACATGCACAAGAGGGGGGATCCCAGTGGGATGATGGATAGATGAGACCAGGTCAGGTTACAACTGGGCACACAGCTCTGTGATTGTGGCCCTGTCAAGTGTGTAGGTGAATATAATGTGCCTGTTCTCCAGTGTAGCCAGGTCCACCAGAAGTCTGTACAGGGGGGTGTGTCTCCATCTCCTATTCATCCGCAGCGGTAGGTATGTAAGGGACACAAGAGTGAGTAGGCTGTCACAATTTGAAGAACTATACCACAACAGCAGTCCACATCATGCAAACATGTTTTGGGACAGTGTAATTTAAAATGTATGAGCCTTTGCATCCTGGGACGCAGAAATTATTGATAGTCCTGTTCACCCCCTCTGAAATGGCGACTGCCCGTCCTGTGTGGAGGGACAGGTGGAAGTGAGGTAATGCCACCGACGTTGTGTGCCGTGAACCGCAGTGCAATTACTCATTAGTTCATATTTTGCCCCATGGGGTACCATGTGCAATGGGGATCTACGCCAGGAGTGACGGTATGCACCGCCACGGACTTGACCACAATTTTTTTTCACATTCCTCACTTGTTTCCTGTCCTTCATTAGGAGAGGGACTACACTGCATGTGCTTCTGTGACCTGTGTCTGGAACCTACCATGGCCAGTGTGACCAGGAAAAGGGCCCCAGCCCTCACTTCAGAGGAGTTGGAGTGACTGGTGGATGGGGTCCTACCCCAGTACGGACTGCTGTATGGGCCTCCAGACCAACAGGTGAGTACACTGTAGGCACGATGCATGTGGCATGAATGAATGGAGATGTGTGTGAAGGCATGGTGTAAGAGGGGTGGGTGGATGTTCTCTTGGTGGTGTTCATGTAGTGCGCTGGGCTATGTGTGTGCCAATGGTGAAAACGGGTACAGTGGGCCATTTGTGTGAGAGGCTGGACTGTTTGTCTAATGGTGTTCTCCTGTCTGTATTGCCTCTGCAGGTCAGTGCCCATCAAAAGAAGAGAATATGACATGCCAGCGCCAAAGAGGTGTGGACCCTGTGGGTCTATGGCAGGTGGAGCACCCACTGTCACAAACAGTGGGAGGACCTGAGACACTGGGCATGAAAGACTAAGAGGTCGAGCTGGGGATGGCCTCCCAACGAGGAAGGGGTGCCCGTCGAACCCTGACCCCCCTGATGGCCCGCATAATGGCGGTGGCCTACCCTGAGGTGGATGGGTGCTTGAGGGTATCACAGCAGCCACAAGGGGGTGAGTACAGTGGCTATAATTACAACTTACGGCTGGTGGGGTGGTTTCAGGGTGGTGGTTGTGTGTCATTGGGTGCCCCTAGGCCAGGCCAGACATAGCAGCGTAGGTCCTCTGGAGGCTAAGGGCTGAATGGAAAATACTGCTGACCTAGCTTGTTAGTATTTACTTCTGGGCAGGGCTGCGTGTGCCCCTCCTCATGCCTTGGTGACTAGCCATTTCACTGGTAGTGCAATGCATAGTGTGTAGGCCTGTTCCCTGTGTGTGAGTGTGCTGTGTACGCCTACGTTGATGTTGGTGCAGTCATTGACCCAGTGTATCCTTTGTCTCTCTCACCCTCTTTCTTGTTTTATCATCATGTACTTATGTGCATTAGCATCATCTGGCGGAGGAGTAGAGGCAACGGCGACAGAGGGAGCTGCATCCGACAGGACCCTGTTGGCAGAGTCCACTGACGCTGAGGGAACCAGTGGGATGGAGGGCGAGGGAAGCACCACGGCGGGGACTGAAGGGGACAACGCAGACTCTGATACCTCTTCTGATGGGAGCTCACTGGAGGAGAGCCATCACCTCTGTGACCACCCCAGTTGCAGGTACAGCTGCAGGTACAGCTGGGGTGCAGGTCCCGTACCAGCACCACCCTCCCAGTAGCCCCTCACCTCCCTTGCCCCAGACACCTCAGGCCCTGCCCCAGTGAGCCCTGCTACCCTGAATGAGGAGGCTATTGACCCCCTGAGTTCCATCTCTGTAGGGCAATGAACCATTGTGAATGCCATCCAGGGGACTGACAAACCCGGATACAGCAATGCAATGAATTCCTGGAGGGCATTCACAATGGATTGGCGGCCCAACAGAGATTGATTCAGGCTCTGGCCTCCTCTCTGATGGCAGCCATTGTCCCTGTTTCACCCGTCCCCCCACCAACTTCCAATTCCCAGTCCCATACTTCTCAACCCCAACCCATCCCAGGTACACAGACAGACGAGCATGCACACAAGACAACAAACAAGAGTGGCACAGACAAACACAAGCACCACACTTCATAGCACAGGCACTCACACAAACACCATTCAGTTGCAGGCACGACAACAGCTACTGTCTCCCCCCCCTCCTTCACCTCCCACCCAGTTACGTCCACACTCACACCTGCATGCACTACATCAATATCCACTACCAGCATCATCACCACACCATGCAGAACACACACCATACTGGCAGACACCTCCACAACAAACATGCACGCATCCCCTGTGTCCTCTCCCACCGTGTCTGTCCACCCCCTCCTAAAGGACACAAACGCAAGCACTCAGACAACCAACAGCCATCCATATCACAACAGCCTGAGGTACTGGGTTTTTCAGAACCGGTACTGATCCGGTAACCCAGTGGTGCCAGGGTACACCCAAAGACCTCGGTTACTTTCCTGATTCAGACCACAGAAACTCAGAGTCTTCTAGGTGAAGTCAAAGATCGAATTTATTGGCTGCAACCAAGTGACAAGCGTCCTAGAAGTACAACAGCACGGTTTGTATGTTCTCAGGAGACTGTGTTTAAATGCAAAGTCAGGTTTCCTTATATACAGTTTTTTAAGCTTCAGGCAAACATTCTTGACATTTTGGTTGGTCATTCACATGTTTTCACTACAAAGGAAAAAACAGTGTCATGATGAAACCTCATATTTCATGTCATCCAACCCATAATAAATTACCCGGCAAGGACTAGTATTTTACATCAGATAAGTGTGGACCCCCAATAAAAACGGGCACCTCCCCCTCGTAAAGTAAGAAGAAGAAAAGAGCAGGTGCAGGTGTGAGCAAGATTAGGCAGGGTGTGTGAGCGATAATAAGGGTTTTATGGCATGGTGTGCCTTGATGCTATCTGATTCGGCCACTGGGAGAGGGACTGACCAAACAGGTATGGCCTGAGGCAATGGTTCCAGCTTGCCCAGGTCAGAGAAAAGTCAATCAAGGTGTACGTGTCCTTGGAATCAAATCTGACTGTATTATAAGCCTATGTGAGGGCAACTTTTAAAAATGGCTGCCATGTATAAAATGGGAGCCACGAGTGCAGGACGAAAATGGCGATTTCGAGGTGAAAACGCTGCTGGAATTGAGCGAAAATGCTCATGCTTAGTGTACTAGTCATTATCGGTCTTTTGATACTAAAATCGTACTGCTGTGGCAAAGTAAATTACATGGGTCCAGAATTTTTAGAACCACAAGTATACAGCCCATACACCTGCACCCAAATCCAGCAGACATACACCTCCAACAACCACTCCCTCATCCTCCACTCCCATTACTCCTCCCTCGCCCGCCCCATAGTCCCTAAAAAGCTTTTCCTTTGACCTCTTTCCTGCCCCTCCTGCCCCATCATGCACATATGGCAGGGTAGCAAGGACACAACCCAGCACCTCAGCCAAACAGTCCACGGGGCCAATGGTAGCACCACCTACTCATGGTGATAGGGATACCAGAACAACAACACTGAAGGGGAAGGAAGCAGCACAACCTGGAATGAAAGGGAAGAGTCCAGCACCAGCTGTAATGAAGGGGAAGGAGCCTGCACCAGCTGGGAAGAAGGGGAAGGAGCCTGCACCAGCTGGAAAGAAGGGGAAGGAGCCTGCACCAGCTGGAATGAAGGGGAAGGAGCTTGCACCAGCTAGGAAAAAGGGGAAGGAGCCTGCACCAGCAGGCAGAGAGGGAAAGAGCCCATCCACCCCTGCCAGGAAGGGTAAGATCCCCAACCCATGACCAGGAGCAGAAAAGGAACTCTACGTCAGCGGAAGCTGTTAGGCAAACACCGCCACCACCAACAGCTGTCACAGGGCCCCCACCTCCAGCCGTGGATGTGCTTCTATCACAGAGTGCAGGGCCTTCCCAGGAGCCTCCCCCAACCACCACCAGCATGTGGCCATAACAGAGTGCAGGGGCTGCCCAGGAGCCTCCCCCAACCACTACCAGCATGCAGCCATCACAGAGTGCAGGGGCTGCCCAGGAGCCTCTCCCAACCACTGCCAGCATGCAGCCATCACAGAGTTCAAGGGCTGCCCAGGAGCAACCCCCCCAAACACCACAAGCATGCAGCCATCACCACTAGCGGACGCCATGTAGTCCACCCTCCAGGGGCTACTGTGCGGGCTGCCCCCTCCAAACCAGTGGGCACGCCACCCACTTGAGAGACTGTGGCCTTGCTCTCACCAGGATAGAGCAATGGGCATGTTGCCCCCTGCAGAACCAGTGGGCAAGTCACCCACTAGAGAGACTGAGGCCTTGCACTCCCAAGGACATAGTACAGGGCATGTTGCCCTCTCCAAAACCAGTGGGCTTGTACCCGCATCCGACTGAGGTGCCCCCCACCCCCTGAGGTGCCTGCCTATTTGCAAACTGATGCCCCTGCAGTGTTCTATCCGGATGTGGTCAGGTTTCGAGTTGGCCCTTGGACTGTGCCCTGTGTCCATGTGGTCCGTGTGAACTTTGGACAGGACTGTGTCTATTTTCTATACAAGTGTACATATCTGTTTCATGGCCAAATCAGATTATTAATTTTGATGCTAAATTGATTACAATCACTTTCGACAATTCCTGTTGTCCTTTCTTTACTCTGCCAATTTTCAGGGTCAATTTTTTTTGTATTGCAACTGGCTGTATGTATGGTGTGTGTTGGGTGTGTTTTGTGCATGTGTGTGGGTCACTCTCTTTTTCCTCCCACCCTCCCTTGTGTGCTAGGCGGATGTACTCACCGTCGTCATCTTCATTTGTGTTCCAGGAGGAGCATAACGTAGGAGGTCATCGATAAGACATGCAGTTCGGGTTCCATGGCGGCGTGGTTCTTCCCTGTGTCTCCAATGGTGAGTCCTTTCACTTCTGTGCTCTGCTTCTGCCAGGCTTTTGATAGCGTTGGTACCGCCTTGGAAAAGGTGGCAGTTTGCAGGGTCTTAATATGGTGGGCGTAACTTTGACTTCTGCCTGGCTATAGGCCGCTTCCCCTGTGGTGGCTGTTTTTTTCCGTCCTGGCGGTTGGTGTGGTACATTGGCTGTCTATGGGAGATATCACCTCCATGGTCATAATTTGGTGGTACTTACTGCTAGCCTGTGGGAGGTATTACTGACACTTTATCACCCACCCCCAGGGTCGATATAAGGGCCTAAATGTACTTGGATCGTATACACATTACATTTGATAAACTTCGTTTTTCATTTTCTCCCAAAATACTGAATGTTTTCACATAAAAACAACCCTGAGATGCTGTCTTGGGGATAAAATCAGCTTGTGTATTTTGTTGTAGCAGTGTATGAAAAATGCAATGCCTCCCATCCATTTCTTTTTTTACCATTTAGCACTCTGCACAAAGGCTTTTAAGATTAATCTTACGTGAATACATCTTTGAGAACGTTCTTAGTCGATTTTTCAAATACGTTATGTTATGTTATGTTACGTTATGTTATGTTATGTTCTATGAGAGTTATAAAATGTTTTACTACCCATGCGGTCTCTAATGCTAACAAAAAAAAGGCTTTATGGGAATGTTGACTTGCAGCATACAGAGTTAAACTTTTTGACAGAACATTAGACTTTAATATTCTTCCTAAGAAGAAAATGGGCAGAAATGTTCCTGATATACACAGGCAGTAAATTCCACGAGGAAGGACAAAAGTAGAAAAGATGTGACATCCACATTAAAAATGATAGATTATGGGTTTTTTTTGTTCCAGGAGGGTAAGGATCAGGAATGTAAATATTTAGGTTTCTGAATAGACTGCAACTTTGGGCAGCTCCATACACAGAGCATTGAACAATACAGAGAAATTTAAATGAAACTCTAGTCTGAGTCAGGCGCTAATTAATGTGTTTCAGAATGGGAAACTGTTGAGCAGCAGATGCAGCAAGATGAACATACTGGTTCTGTAAAAACTGAATAGAATTCATTTGAGAGCATTTAATATGTAAGCAATCCAACCTAATCCAAAATGGAGCCTTTGAGAGGTGACATTGATAAGGATGGCCTTCCGTTGTAAGTAGTGGGAAATCTTTCATTTGAAAGGTGGGGAGGATGTGACATTCGAGACGTTTACCTCCAGCGGAGAAGATGAGTCTAATTTCACATCCAGGCTCTTAAACAACAAAGATGATACAGGGCAAGGGCCACATGAATAAAGCCAAGAAGAGGGATTTGAAGGTCTGCGCTTCCACCAACCTCAATCACTCCATTTCTCAGCATTAAGCTTAAGCCATTGTCTCCCATTCCATGCCCTGATATTCAGAAGGCATTGTAGAAGGGCAGGATCACTGATAGTGTGGTAGCCACCTCTAAGTAGAAGTTGAGATTCTTCTGTGTAGGCATATAGCTGGAAGGCATGGAGGCTCAGGAGGATAGCAAGTCCCTTACCAGAGAGATTAAAAGGAGTGAGGAAAGTGCACAACACTGAGAGACATTTCATGTAATGGCTGGGGTCATTGATGGACAAAAGACTAGCTAGATGTATTGTTTGGCTCTTAGAAAAAGGAAGGGCACCAAATGAGCATAAATAGTCATTGTGTGGCTCAACAAACAAGGAATTCATACTCAACAGTGTTAATTCCATTGATGAATGCACAATATTCATTGCATTGACACTGTTAACATTAGCCGCAAAATGCAGAGCATCTAATACTGAAATGATCGCTGCCTCCAGACAGGGTCCAGGGTGGAAGGCAGCCTGAACATCATTGAGTGCTTCACTAGACTCCAAAATAGACAAATGTTATTTAATGAACCATCTGAATTGCACATGCTGAATAGCTATTGACAATTAAAGGCAAATTATGGTTACAATGCAATATCTAACAAACACAAATTGGGAATTTATGTTGAGCAACTCAACCAAAAATCCCACACAACACTGCCCATGATCTCAAGCAACTTGCCACAAATGCAACTGTTATTCTCAGAAAAATTCAATTTTTTTGACTGATTTAGACCTCAACCAAGGTCAACAAAAGACAAGACTATAAATATCGCAAAAACTGAAAAAATGTAAAAACATGACCAGCACTACAGATGCTTTCAATTAGTACTAAGATAAAAAACATTAAAAAGAATATATACAATAAATTACACACAAATTCATCCCGGGGGGACCTTTCTAGCGCTATCAAATCAATAGTTTTCACCATGCCATATTTCAAACACCAAAGTTGAGCCACAGTACTCAAACTTAGTCCCAACAAGTATTCTCTAAATGTAATAAAAGTTGCAGAAGTTCCAGACCAGTCCTTCATGGAAGATAAGTTCTTCTTTATTGATCACTTGTAATACCAACAATTTCACTCATGTAAAACAGTCCTTTGTTAACAATTTCATTAATGTAAAACAGTCCTTTGTTGACAATTTACTCCTTAACAGCCAACATGTGTTTCATCCCTACTGTGACTTTTTCAAGGCTGTAAAGTACAAAGAGTGACAAACAATCAAGTTGAAATTTTATTGTTTATTGAGGACATGGCATCCAACCGTAATTAAAGCCCTGCGAGAAGAGTAAAGAACAGTGCCTCCACCGTATATGGACAAGTGGAAGAGTAAAGAACAGTGCATCCACCGTATATGAAAATGTGGGCACCTGAATGTCGTGACAAAGAGAGAGGCCCTGGAAAACCAAATAAAGAAAAATTGTAATATCGTGCCAAAAAAAAAAAGAGGGTGAACTATAGGCACTATAGTGAGGTACGCAGAGAACTGTCTCGAAGGATATGAATGAGGTTCCTGGCCAACTAAGTCCGAACCTACCAAGAAAAATTGTCATATGGCGCAACCCATTTTATGATATAAATCATCAATTCATAGGCAAACTGTAAGGTAATATCAGTTATATAACAAAGTCAAATTACTTATTAATAGTATGTGCAAAAGCAGAACTGAGATATAGTACCTGTGCCTGGCATTCCAAGAAAAGTAAGCCTGAAGGAATTCTTACACAATTCCAGTTGAAGGCAGATGAGTTAAAAAAAAGTCCACAGTCAGATAGTAATACTGTTCACACACTTCCAAAACACCCTCCAACAATATACATCCATCCAAACACCCCCACCGCTGTCACACTGACATACACACAGCCCCACTCACACATACGCACCCCCTCCGTAAACATTCCCACCTCCACCTCCCCTCCCCACTCAACCACATACATACATTCACTACCCCCTCCCCTGCACTGCATACATACACTCACTCCCCCTGCACCACATACATACACTCACCAACTCTCCCCGTTCACTTACACAAACATGCACCCCCTTCCCATCCACTTACACAAACACATGCACAGGCACACACACATCCACAAACACCCCACCTCCCCATCCACAAACACTCACTCACCCCGCCCCATCCACAAACAATCGCTCACACACGCACCCCCATCCACAATCATTCACACCTGCACCCACTCAACGCACGCATACATTAACACACTCCCACTCTGCATATGCACACTTGCACACCCCCTCATCTGCACACTTGCACACATGCACCCCCACTCACTCACAGACTTGCACACAGACACCCCCACTCACTCATTCACAACCACACACTCATACACTCCCATTCACACACACATACATGCACTCAGACACCCACATACGCACACATACATGCACTCAGGCACCTACATTCACACACACATACATGCACTCATTTCAGACGATCGCCTTACCTTTTCCGGCGAACTGGTCATTTGGGAGGGGATGGGTCCAGGCTGTTTTGCACCACCAGCACCACCACGCCAACAAGACTCCACCAAGCCATATCACGGCTTGTAATACGGTGGGCGGAGTCTTGCTGCTGTGACGGTGCTGACAATGCACCTGCCTCTTCAACTCCTTGGCCAGACCGACGGAGTCGGACTTCTGCCCATAAATGGGTGGAAGTCCTCTAACAACTCCTAATATGGTGGTCAGTAGACAGCCAGCACTGGCGGTTTGTTGGCTACAGCGGCTTCAGCGGTCTATGAAAAAGACCGCAAAAGTCATACTGAGGGCCATAATCTTTTGGAGAAGGCTACCTTCAAATATGTTTAAACATGACTATTTCCTGGTGGTAATATATTCAAGGACATACGACAGGATAGGAGGCATCTTCATTTGATAAATATCAAGGAGGATTTTAAAGTGTCTCTTGCCAGAGGCAGAGAAGAATCTTTTTAAAGCACCCACATGGGCAGAAGCCTTGAGCCCTATGTGGGAGAAATGAGAACTGCATTCTAAAGTCGGTGAGAACACTCTCCCTAAATAAATATAAGTTTAAAAAAACGTCAACTTGCCTTTCTCCAAATCTCCAGTTGTAGGGACAATACCATTTCCTCCCTCAGAGTGAACATTGTCTTTGACCATATCTAGTGGGCCCTGAATGAATGGAATGGCCTTATATGTTACATTCTGCACCCATCTCCTATGCCTTGAGCTGTTTTAATGAACACAGATGGCAGCCGGGTCTTCATGCCCTCTGTGCCCATTTTAGCTCCTTTTGCTTTTTTTCTACAAATAAAATCATTTGATAAAAAACAATGACTCCCCAAGACATCCATAGACACACAATGCCAGACAGTTCGTTTAAATCTGCTGGTCCCCATTTGGAAATGCAGGACCTACATGTAACTTTTGAATCTTATTTTGAGTGGTATGTTGTGGCTTGCCTGATCCCTAAATAAATGCCAAATCCTACTTGTATTGGAGGATTCCCATTACGTCATCGTATACCTTCCTTGTTTATGTGTGATGTCAAGTCCATTAGTATTCATAGGTCTGACACCTCACAAATTGTGGACCATACATTTCCAAGACTCTTTTCCAGAATATGTAAATCCTATGATGGAAAGCAATATTTTGTTCTCATTTTGAGTGCAGTTCATGCATTTTGGCTTTCCCCCAGAAAATTCGCTGGGGTTGGCTATGCTTCCTTTGCCCCATTATGTCTCCCCAAATGCTATTTTCACATCATGGGATCTGCAATAGTGCACATCTTTTGCGTTGCATGTTGGCAGCAGCAAAAAAAAATTCAGTCATGGATACCAAAATGTCCGACGCAAAATAAATGGTCCTTAATCCAATGATATTTGCTTATTTTTCAAAACATTCATCTTTATAGACTATTTAGATCCAAATGCATTGATAATTTGCTAATTAATTGTACAGATGTACCAAAGTATTATTCCTTTAAACCTCTCTAGTCACCTTCTTGCAATTGACCTATTTAGAAAACTACTAAATTGTTTTATGCAAAACCACAAGAAGGGCTCAGTAAAGTGCTATCTTCATGCACGAGGGTATGTTCTTTGCTCCTATCGAACTTAAAATAAGAGCACTACTTTTAGATAACCCCTAACAACTTTGTCTCCCCTCAAATAAACTGTACGAAACTTTATATAATGAAACTAACCCAGATCCATCCTGTGACTACCACATTTTTTGTACACTCAAGAGTAATTTTCAACAGTTCCGAGCTGCACGCAGTCTTCATTTATGTGCAGCTCTTGTTGCACCAAGGCCAGACCTTGTACACAACCTCCCATGTGGACAGCCTTTGCCGTGTACAGCTTTGGCAGTGCACTGCAGGCTTTATCACAGGGACTGTGGCTAAGACCTGAACACAGCCCCACTGCACAGGGTCTGTGGTCATACTCAGATTTATCTACAGGCCAGCTCTTTCTCTGGACCATCTGTGTGGCCAACTGGAAATCCTCTATCGCCACCCCCACCTCTGCATGGGATTCCAAGCCACCCCCCAAATGAAGTAAGACCCACACCTATTCAGTAGATCAGCATTTTACAGCCAGGTACTGAACCCTAGCTCTTGTACAGAAATTCCCCACTCTGCAAAACGTTTGGGCGTGTGCAGAAGGAGCTCTCTGCAAGGCCTCAAATGTGTCCAGTCTTTATGCCCAATCTCCCATGTGGACAACCCCCTGCTGTGCAAAATATGCCCAGTTCAGTTATTTCATCTTTCGTGGAGAAGCATCAAGTAACACCAAAGTTATTATCAAGTCACAGGTGTTTTCCACCCTCTTTAACTTTGCTGCTATCCTCTTCCTTTACAGATCTCCAAAGTTTCTTAACTTGACTTGATAACTGCCTACCAATTTCATGCAGATTATTCACACAGCGCCAAAATTATTTGCAAATGAAAATATGTTTGCCTCCTTTCAGGGATCTGCAAAAAGCATGTCATTCTAAGAGTGACTCAGTCATGCTAATGAGTTTGTGCTGATGCTTCAAATGGCAGAAATAAAAAAAAAGCTTCCAATTAAAACTGCAATTTGGCTACATCATTATGTATTTAACAACGGTGACTCGAGTTCAATGCAACTCTCAAATCTGGCATCTCAAAAATGTATTTTCTCAAAACAAAATGGATACCTCGCCCTTTGCCCGTTGACTTTCCTCAAAATGCCTCACCATTGCTGACAAGAAATTTTCCCAGCGCGGCTAATTTGTGAGTATTGCCAAAGCAGGAAAAACATAAATGCCTTCTGACCAGCCAATCACATTTCTCTAAGCATTCAAACTTTAGTGATAGAATACGTGGACTTCACACATGCAAAGTCAGCTGACAGATTTATCGAAGTCTTTAATACTACACCAAAACCTTTCTGTAATGGTAAAGCAAAAAACTAAATACTGAACAGATTTACAACAAATCTCAAAAAGCCTGCATTGTGAGTGACGTACCTTCATGTAAAGTTTGGAGTAATTCCGTTCCATGGTTTTTGCTACTGTAGATAGCAGAGCTTTCTGTGGGGATTGAAATAGCAAATGCTTCTTTTATGACCTGCCTCTATTTTTCTTATCGTGAACGGATGTGCACAAAACATTACAATCTGAAACCAGTAGCATAAACCAAGAGTGTGCACATTCGGTTGAATTTGCCAAAGTTATTAGTAAACAAAAATGCCTTTTCAATTGAAAGTCCATGTGTTCCATAAATACACAGCCATACAGTTGTTACTGCTGTGCAGAAGTACATACTTCTGCTGGTTCTGTTGAAGATGTGAGGATGTTTGGGAGCTTTCATGTCCCCACAGAAACAGTTTTAACACTACACATAGAAGATACACAATAATTTTGATCAAAACAGTAGTATGGTATCTATTCTCACCATATAGTTTTCATGCTCTCCTTCTCCGAAGACCACACTACCCCCACAGACAATTTTAGCAACGCCATGACACCTGTTGACAAACTGAAGAAAGTCAACTGCTTGAAACGAACATGGACAAGACAGAGGTGATCATCTTTGGAGGCAATTCCTCCCCTTGGATGACTCCTGGTGGTCCTTTACGCTAGACATACCCTTACCCCGACTGACCATGCCCGCAACCTCGACGTGATTATCACAAGCAAACATACCTACAAACAACAGATAAATGCAGTGGCCTCCTCCAGCTTCCACAACCTCCTCTTGCTGCTGAAAATCTTCTGATAGATTACTATTGAACCCAAAAAGACTGTCACCCAAGCCATCATCACCAGCAGACTGGACTACAGAAATGCCATTTACATTGGACTCCCCACCCAGCCCCTCCACCGCCTCCAGACCATCCAGAACACTGTGGCAAGACTCATTCCGGACCTCCCCAAATGGACCCACATCACCCCCACCTCAGAAGTCTCCACTGGCTACCTGTGCATAAGAGGTACAAATTCAAAGTTCGCATCATCGCATACAGAGCCCTCCACAGCATCGAACCTAGTTTCATCAACCACAGACTTTCTTTCCACCGGTACACCAGGGAGCTCCGTTCAACAACCCTCGCCCAAGTCCCAAGAATTTGCTGCAGCAAGCAGTGCTCCTTCTTCTACAACACGACCAGGTCTGGAACGATCTTCCCACCACCTGCGCACCACTCACACTCTCCTTGACTTCAGGAGGAAGCTCAAGACATAACTCTTTGAGGAGTAGCTACTGATTTGCAGAGACAACCCACATCGCCTGGATACCCCCCACCCCCAGGGTGATAAGCCGCGCTTTATAAATCTAACAATCGATTGATTGATGATGTCATAACGTATGATTTTGCACTGATGATCCTGCACAAAGATCTGCATTACTTCAAATTCCCTTTGGAGGCAGGTGTAAACTTCCATGGGATGTGCAGTGTCACCACATCTATGTTGTTTATGATTTACCAATGTTGGTGCAAAGCATGCTCACAGCTCACGTTTTCTTCACAAATAGTCATAGCATTTTTGGGCACACTTGTGAGGGTGCACCCTCAACTATATGTGGTAAAATTTCTAACTTGGGCATTTTGTATACAAATGCAAGTAAATGCATGTCCACTGCAGAAAATGAATTGTGAATTTTCTCGATAAACCTTTCTCTTTCTTTGGTCTTAGGAACATATGACTGCCCAATTGTTGTTTTGTATGTGGCTTGTACATCCCAATACTCTAACATGCACCACTCAGTCATGTGCAACTACTACCGTTACCAATGCGAATTCAATTATAAGAAGGGCAGATCAGTCAAAATTGTTGCAGCTTAAAAGTTTAAGAAAACATCCACTTCTTACTTACATTTTAAAGTTATCTTCAGCTGAACATTGCAGTTCCAGAGACTGTTCATTGGAAAAGACACACATCTGACAGTTTTACTGTACAACCATACTTAAAACAATAAAGATTGCATTTTTTTGCACTCAAATGGCATCAAATGACATGACTTTCATAAAAAAGAGTGTTGAGTCGTTGTAGAGTTTTCCGACATGGCACCTTAAGTGAAAAGTTATCCGATAAGTAGAAGGTGCAGTAAAGGTAGTAGCACAGTAGTTTGTGAAGCAAACTGATGAGTACGCATGATGAGCCCTGGAGGAGACCAGTCATTGGGTTTCCTCCTCAGTTTAAGAACTCATTCTGTAGCTGAATAGCCCATTCATCTAAAAGGGAGTTATAAGGGTAAAATGAGTTTGAAATACAGGAACAATTATTTAATTCAGCAGCACATGTTCAGAGAAGGGCCAATTTGCGAACGCCCAGCCTACTTACAGACGTCACCACCCCTTGGTATTTATTGCTTTTCAGCATTGATTTGGCTCAGCTCAGGCTACCACAAGTACAAGTGCCAATCATTTTGCAGCTAATCATCATCGGATAAAAAGCCACCCTGAGGGGAAAATCACAATATATTATTGACACAAATGATAAAGGAGAGAAAACACAGATATGGCAAGGCAGCCACAAAATCAAGTGACACTCCCACATCTAAACCCTCTTTTAAATACCTCACTAGTCAAATCCTCCATAAAGGACATAGGCCCTGATTTATACTTTTTGGCACCGCATTTGCGTCATTTCTTGACGCAAAAGCGGCGCAAACTTACAAAATATAATTGAATTTCGTAAGTTTGCGCCACTTTTGCGTCAAAAAATTACGCAAATGCGGCGCTAAAAAAGTATAAATCAGGCCCATAGTCCTCCAGTGGCTGTTCCTAGTCACTTCTCCCAACAGCACTGCAACTAATCCAACCTCCTAGTCTTCTGAAAACCATTGTACCAGTGTGATCATGTGCACCCATAGCCCTGCCAACCATGAGAGTGGAATGTTTTCACTCTCTGGTTTATTTACTAGTTTGTAATAGGGCACCCTGGGTCTTTGAGGGGAAGCATACGGGTACACACCATTGTAGTCTCTTTCTGCAACACGTTTCTTAGTAGTCTTCAGATTGGTCACTTCTTGACAGAGCCACTTTGGTAGCCCCATCCATGCTGCCTAGTTCTGTGTCACAGTTTGCATCAGCATGGCACTGCGAGGATAACATGGGATTGAGGGGGCAATGGTGGGTCCTTTGGAACCTCTATGTTTCTTCTCAAACCCCTTTGCCCTAGCACCTGAGAGGTCTTCATCCTCTGGTACACTCACCCGATGGGAATTCCCTTATTTGTGTGTGATGTGGATACCCACTCGAGTACATTTTCACTGCAATCGCATCTACACGTTATACATTACTGAGGAGCGCATGGTGGCTTAATGTACATCTGTTATATATGATATATGGGCCTCGGTACTCAGCCTCACAATGGTACCATGACTGTACATATATACACAATACATCTGTGTGAGACTGGACTGTGTGCAGTGATAGTCTTACTCATGTTTTATCACTGTGGGGTGAACTTTCAGTCTAGTGTATCTAAATCAAGTTGGTATGCAGTTTTATTGCCACTGTTTGAGCTAAACATGCTCATAGATTACTTTCAAAGAAAGGACATACTAACAGTGTGCATAAACTACCACCATAAATGTACAATGCTCTCATTTCTTCTCCCAATACTCTGTTGGGTCAAAACCTACACTCCAAGCCTTTTCCCAAGTCTTACAGAAGTAAGAAAATGGGAACATTCAGGGTCGGATTTAGCATTGGAGGCAAAAGGACGTTTCTTTTCATTTCTATTATTTTTGATAGAAGCGCCATATTTTGAGACACGTCGAGTGGTAGAGGAAATTCCGCCAGTGAATTGTATCTCAAAACCAGAAAACAGTGTTATTTTAGTATTTGTCCACATCAGCACATAACGAGTGTAAGGGTCCATCGAGGCAAACATGGCCAGATAGTCTTCCAAAGCTCTATCTTTATCCTTCTGTATTTCAAAGCTTTCCTTTATGAACCCTGCTTTTTATTGTCGTTTGTGAAGACGTTGGTGTGCACAAAGCATTTTTCTTTCCTCCATAACCATTGTTTGGGCTTATCACAATGGGCTTGGCATAGCGGCTTGATTCATTCCATTACAGTAGCCATGCTTAAGGCGCACGTCTTTGCCAGCATCCACATTGGAGGCTATTGAAGCTTGAACAGAGTTTCGTCAGGAGACAGGTGGTGATGTTCAAGTGGGCATCATTAGGCCAACTTAATGTACAATGCGGAAGCGCTTTAATGCTGTTCTACAAAACATGCTGGGGAGGTCACACATTTAATTTTTCTTTATTCAAGGAACAGCTGCTTTGACTGCTGACTTCTTGCCATGGGAAGTAACTGTTTTAAAAACAACATCTAATGTATTAGAGTCTTTTTTTTTTACATTTCTTTTCTGTAGTAAAACAATTGTTTTCTCATATGGAAGGCGATATGATTGGCATAGGAGCCATTTGTTTCAGGCAAAAGGGATTTGAGTGTTTTTCATTCAAAAAGTGATTCAGACTACACATATAAAAACAGTGAAAATGGCATTAGGCAATGCTGGGACAGAAAAGTCCTCTTATGGTAATGGATGTGTACTCCTGCCCCAACTGTACTGATGTCTGGACCCCTAACGCTGATTTTTGGTGTGATAGGCAAACATGGATCATGTGTGTGCACCATGTCATAGGTCTGTCTCATGGATTGTGGTCTTTTTGGACCAGGAGGGCTGCCCAAAGTGGTACCTCATAGTGGTGAAAGGCTACTGCCTTTACTGGGCGTTAAGCAGTATGATCTCAGTGGTGGTACCATACTGTGTAGTGTTCAGTAGAAGTGAACAGGACCTCTTTAACTTGTGTCACTGAAGTGAGGTCTACAGACTCACTCAATTAGGGGCATATTTATGGAAAAGTGGTGCATCATTCATGATGCGCCATTTTTATAGTGTCCCATTACAACCCCCTAATGACACCATGTAGGCGCTATATTGTATTGACCATGGGGGTCGTGTCCACATTAGTATCATAATTTATGGTGCTAATGTGACTGAGTGTCCTAAATTATGGTGCTAATGCAGCAAAGCAAAGGGAGGCCCATTGTTTTCAATAGGAGCATCAATAATGACGCAAAAAATGGCGCAGTGAAATCTAATAAATTTCACTATGCCATTTTTCTGGACCTCTCTATGTGGAATGCCCCCGCTTGCATGCATTATGTCTGGTGCAGGCATAATGTGGCACAAGGGTTTACAAAGTGGCACAATGCTTGCATTGCACTACTTTGTAAATATGGTGCATGGGAAATCCCACATTAATGCCACATTTACGTAAAAATAATGACACAAATGTGGCACAAGGTGGCACTAGGGGAATCATAAATATGCCCCTTTAAAGTTCCACTACTGTGTGCTTAGCTCAGTCCTTGGCTCACATTGGTTTGTTGTGAAGTTCTGGGCAGCACATGAGAAGTGTATCGGCTCCAGGTGTATGTATGCCTGCAAAGGGTATTCTACAGGGATAATGTAGTACTGGGCAGTATGTGCATGATAAATGCATGTGCTGGATGCATGTATGCCTGTGAGTGGTACAATACATGAAGGATATAGTGGTGTGCAGTGCATGCATGGTAAATGTATATGCTGGGTGTTTGTGAGCCTCTGAGTGGTACAGTACACAAAGGATATAGTGCAGTGCAACGTGTATATGTGACTGTGAGTGGCAGGGGCATGGCAGACTTGGATTCCATTTTAGGAGGCCCAGGCATACATGGTAAAACATGTCAAGGTAGAGGAATCCCCAGGCTAATTTGTGTATTGATCCATTCCTGAAAGCTGGGTGGGACGCACTGGAGAGGGGAGAGCCTGGCTTCCCCAATACACTTCAAAGAATGATCTTTGATTCAGAGGGAGGACACATAGAAGGGCCCTAGGCACATCTCAGGAAAGAGATGAGATGTGAACTCTTGTCACTCTTGTAGCCTGTGATTTGAGGCTACTAGCACTTAAGTCACTCCTGCTGTGCAAGATTGCTTTCATAACGAAAAAGGGTGGGCACTTCAAAAGGAAGCAGACCCACAAGATAAACTTCAAGACTCAGGCTCAAAATCACCTTTGGTGACTGCAAATGGACTGTAAGAAGGAGAGCTTGAGACCCCCAAAATTGTCAACTGTCAAGCAGCCAGTTGGGCTGTGGGAGAAGAAGAAGCTCTCCAAGAATTCTACATGTGACCAGGACTGGGGTCCAAGGCTTGCTGGTCTCCCTGCTGAGTGAGGGGACATCACCCAAGGAACCCAATACCACCTGCCCAGGAACCTGGACCACCAGCACCTGCCTGCTTGCCAAGACCAGTGTTCCTTGTAAGGAATCAGGAAGTATGGAGGTAGCAAGGTCCAGTGGGGAATTCTTTCGAATCGATTCCCCGACCAAGGTGTGGGAAACAGAAGCTGCACTGATCGGATTGTTGCCCTTGTGCAGGACGAATTCTGCAACTCCCGTATGGCAATGAGGGCTGCCATGAATAGAGCTGTGTATATTGAAGTACTGATCGGGCTGGAGCCCACAGGTAGAGAATTGTTGACAGCTCCGTATGCCAGGAGGGACCACTGCAAAGTGAAATATCTTTATCACTATGTCAATCAGGCTAGAGCCCATGTGCAGTGAGGATTCAGTGACCCTGTATGTCAGGAGGGGCAGCTGTGGACAGATTGCAATGTGGAGGGGCTGTAGCCCTAGTGTGGTGAAGAGTCCCTGTTTGCTGGGGGGGGGGGGCACCGTACAAGCACCTGCTGTGCCGATCGGATTGGTGCCTTAGTAAAGAGGCAGTATGGTGACCCTGTATCCCAGAGGGCGTCAGAAGAATTTGCAAGAAGTGTGACCTGACTGATAGCTTTACTGGAGAAGGGAGGTGTCATGGTATCCCCCACATACCCACATTGGGACGCAGGACCAGCATCAGGAACTTTGCATCACCTTCTCTCCATCGAGAGATGGACTGAAGGGCTTACATTGCATGGGGAGCCACAAGGAACTTCTGGTCATTGAGGAAGCATGACTGTATATGAGGACTGCATGCTAAAAGCTATGTAATTTGCTAACTTGTCTCACAAAAATATACACACACCAAATCACTGTATTCTGTATGTCAGGACGAAAAAAAAAATTAGGGGCCTTACGTACCTTGGAACTGCAGTGGTGAAAATAATAGTCTATTATAAATAAAAAATAATGTTTATTTCATAGTTGTAGCGCTAAAGGTTTCCTGAACTTTAGTCCATATTTTGTCCCACACAACCAGTTCATAGGTAAATGATTTTCCCTATGCAATGGTTATGAAACTGAACTTGTAAAGAAAACATTTGTAGCAGGTTTTACATTAGAGTATGGGGACTAAAGACAAAAGAAAAACTATTCTGGAAGAAATCAGGTCAAGGAAAAAACAATTTCAAAGAAAGAGAATTTTAGTGGAATAGAAATGCAAAGAAAAGTTAGAGGACATATTTTAAAGGAAATACACATGTAAGAAAATGCAAATCAAAAAATCAATTAAAATGAAAAACAAGAAAATTAAACCATACTATTTGTGCTTAGAACTCAAATATGCACTATAAATCTGCAACCCAATAAATGTTCATTGTGAGAACAAGTAGCATAATCCATATTAAATCCCACATATGGAAGAATGTTTATAAAATGTCGAAACATACCAAATTATTCTAGGACTGAGAAATGGATGGTTTCTTCATAAATTAATTTCTGTCTGAAATGAAGAAAATATAATCTAATAATTATAGATGAAAATGGTGTAAGGGAGATAAATAGGTGTCCTCATAAACAATGGTTACAATCAAAAGAAGAATGTCATCTTCCTAGAGAGAGGTAAGGAGACTACTCATGATCAGAGTTTCATATCTCTCCTGAAATCTCTTCTCTGTCATACATCCTAAGGGAATAATGCTGGCATCGGATGGCCTCTGTATCTGAGCACTAAACAAAAAATATGAAAGGATGTATACCCTTGCTGCCACACTCAGCAAAGTAATTTAACGTTCTATGCAGATTCCTGTATTTGAGACTGTGAGGGCCTGTTCACAAATTGCATTTTGTAGGATGTTTAGTGCTATTATACTAGTACTACTTAGCTATTGCACATTTCAAATCACAAACGTACATGCAAAGATCTCTGCCTCTCCTATCTTTTCTCTGCAGCGATCTCTACCACAAGTGCAGTGATCTCCACACACAAAGGTCTATGTTTTAGTTGTAAATGTGGAAGGGATGGGGGAGTGGTTGAAAACTGGGGAAGACTTGAACCTAAATGAGAGGAGTTTAGAGGGGCTAAGGAGGGGTTTAAGGAGGGACAAGCAAAAAACAAAACACACTCACACAAGAGTAAGTCCATTGCTGTTCACAAACATAACTTTGGAGCTGTTTGAAGCGTCACAAAACTTTCTGAAAAAGAAATACGACGCTCACTTCCGCCTATATCTGGAAAGTTTCAGGGTGATCTGTCAAACAGGGGCTGGGAAAAGGGGGGGCGGGTTCCAAACCTTTTTCCTGGTGCATTTTCCCTTAGGGATTTTAAATAGCATAAGCACCTGAACCACTGGGTGGAATTATAACAAATTTGGCAGAATGGTAGCTCTTAGTTCAGAAAGTTCCCTTTTTGTTATTTGGTGTAAATCCGTTCAGTGTTTTTTTAGAAATTAAAGAAAATCTGAGATCTGATTGGCTGCCAACACTTCAGCAAGGAAATGTAGGCAGCCTTGTTGGGACTCAGCTTCAGCAGAGTCCCAGAAAAAAAGATGAAAAAAAGAAAAGGGGCCAGGGTAGGGGCACACTGACCTATTAGCTCTGGTGCTGAGGTGGCTGCCCGCCACTTGCAGTCTCAGGAACTACCACATCCCTGGGGCACATATTTGAAATCAATGTGGGGGTATCAGGGACGCCCACAGCCTCGGGGACCGCCACCTCCCCAAGGCACATATTTGAAATCAATATGGGGGGACCACCTGGCCCCGCCACAGCCCTGCAGGCCGCCACCTCCGTGGGACACATATTCATAATTCAATGTGGGGGGCCGCCCGGACTCCCTGCAGCCCTGGGGACTGCCACTTCCCCAGTGCACATATTTGTAATTCAATGCGGGGGGGCATCCAGTCTCCCTCTTTGTGACAGCAATGCCTGCTCCCTCAGGAAGTGGGAGCTGGCTGGGACCATGGGGGCCTTCAGCTTCCCACCATGGCCCTTATCATTGTGTCTGGGTGCCCTGGTGGGCACCCAGGTCACATGACCAGGCCCCGGGGAGATGGGGTCCCTAGGGTCAAGATCGGCCTGGGGAGGAGGGCCACTTGGCCCCTCCCCCAAAAGAAAATATCTAGGCCAGGCCTCAGGGGTTGGGGTCCCCATTGCTTAGATTAGGCTGGAGGGGGGGTCCACATGGACCCTCTCTACCAAAAAACAATTAAATATTTATGCTGAGCCCTGGGCGAATGGGGTCTCTGGGGCCAAGACTGGCCTGGGGAGGGGGACTGCAGCCCCCCTCTGCAAAAGAAAATTGAATATTTAGGCCTGGTCCCAGGCGATTGAGTCCCTGGGGCTGAGATTGGCATGTGGAGCTGGGCTGGACAGCCCACTCCCCAAAAAAATAATGTAGACTGTCCCCCTGGGGATGCCCCCCCCGGGTCCAAGATTCACCTGGGGAGGGAGGGCATGCAGGCCTGCAGCCAATTACTAATGTGCATGTCAAAGGTTATGTGTGTTGTGGGGCTGAGTAGTTATAGGGATTAGCCGCAGGGCCTCGCTCTAGGACAGGCCTTGTGGCCAACCTCTGCTGCACACAGCCAAAGGCTGCCAAAGGCTGTGTGCAGCATAGGGTTGGGTGGTTATAAGGGTGGGCCGCAGGGCAACCACCGTAGCCATGCCAAATGGTGGTTGGATTAACTTATAGTAATGAAAATTACTTTATGTTAAAAAAACTTAGAAATTCAATGAAAAAAACCAAAGGTTACAGGGACGTTATAGCTAGGACATAGAATTAAAAAACATGGAAATTCACTTAAAAAAAACCAAAGGTTACAGGGAATTTAAAGTTAAGCTCGCATTTTAAACGTACCAAACCATAGAAATTCACCTGTTAGAGTTATCTCAAGTACCAAGTTCATGCCCTAAGGTAACTATAACTCATGCCGTCAACATGCACTACTAATTACCCACAAATTAGCTCATGCCCTAAGGTAACTATAACTCATACCCTCAACATCCACTGCTAATTACCCCACAAATTATGGCACTCAGACATCCTTGATAACATCATTGATAATATCAATGTAATATTTGCAGTAAACTTTTAGATGAAAACAGTGCATGGCGGGGGCACAAGCTATAGTTACCTTAGGGCAGGTTATAGTTAGGCATGGGTGGAGTTCACATAGTCCAACTCTGAGGAATTTCGCGGAGTTGAAAAAGAACTATGAAATTCTGCGGAGGGGGAGTTCTGTGACCCGCAGAGTCCTGAATGCGCCTGATTTCAGAAGCACTAAGCAGGGTTGGGTCTGATCATCGAGGCCCGACCCTGCTTAGCACTTCCGAGGTCAGGCACATTCAGGAGATGGCCATAGGCAGCAAAAGCTGCTTTTTCAGGCTTCGTGCTCACTGGCCTGTCCCGTGTAATACTAGCATGTCCCGCTGTAGCCTGTAATTCTGATGCAATCATGTGTCACTAGGATGTAATGGAACTTGCAATATGGTGGACGGGCTATCTGTCATGTTTGTGACGGAGTATCCCATCTGCCAAGATCGTAATCAGGCCCTTAGTCTGCCGGTTATCAGAAGGTACATGCAAAATGTAACCTTGAGGAAATAAACATCCTTCTTGCTTGCCATTGATATGAACTCTTCACAATCCTTAAGCACATAACATTTGGATGAATATGAAATGAAATTTTCCTTGACTTTTGATTTAGCACAAAGTAGGGACTGTGACCGAGACTTAAAGATCTTCATTGTGGCCATGCCCTTATCAAATATTGTATTATTACAGTTTTTCTTCTTCGTATAAACATTATACCCCTCTAAAAAACGTTGTTTCGCTTTAATTTTCTAAGGCATTAACAACTCTAGTGATGCCTAAAGTCAAGCTGTAGTCTGTAATTCTGATGCAATCATGTGTTCCAAATTGAGAATGAAATTTAAATTTAAATTTCTGTAGCTCGATAGAAAGTTACATTTAGTAATGTAACTGTGACAGTACCTCTTTGAAAAGCTGCTAATAATAATCCATTATCTTTGGTAATATCATAAATGTAACCAGATTTATGATACACCACAAACACTAAGGGTATCATAGAACAGTAACATGCTACAAAAGCTATGACAGGATTAAATACCCTGAGACGCAATATTGTCTTCTAAACAGATAGATGAAGTTTTCTTTAACTCGCCCCTGATAGTAACCCAACAAGCTGACCTTGTGTGTTGGGAAAATATTTAGGGGGTCATTACGACCCTGGCGGTCGGAGACCACCAGGGGTAATGTAGCGTCCGTACCGCCAACAGGCTAGCGGTACGGAGGCCCTTATTACGAACACGGCGGCAGCGCAGCGGTCGCACCGCCGGGGCCGGCGGTTTCCCGACGTTTTATCCCCGGCGGTGATAATCCACCAGGGCAGCGCTGCAAGTAGCGCTGCCCTGGGGATTATGACACCCCTACCGCCAGCCTGTTTCTGGCGGTTTGCACCGCCAGGAAGAGGCTGGCGGTAAGGGGTGTCCTGGGGCCCCCTAACAGGGCCCCGGCCAGCTTTTCACTGTCTGCATAGCAGACAGTGAAAAGTGTGACGGGTGCAACTGCACCCGTCGCACGGCCGCAACACCGCCGGCTCCATTAGGAGCCGGCTCCTAAGTTGCTGCCTCATCCCCGCTGGGCCGGCGGGCGCAAACTTGGTTCCCCACGGCGGTTACCGCTTGGCGGGCGGCGGTAGCCGCCCACCAATGTCGTAATGACCCCCTTAGTCTTTTATGTATTAGCTTTTTGCAATAATGTGATAATTCATTGATTAATGGTAAAGGATAGCAAGTGCTTATTGTAAGTTCTGTAGTTATTTTGTAGCAAGTCTTTATTGTAAGTTCTGTGGTTATTTGGTAATCAATGTGAACATTTACTTCACACTTCTTTTTACGCACAAAATCAGTGGTGCCTCTGAATGTAATATGCGAGGCTGGATAAAACTGTCTGGATTTTTTCATTACTATATTCCTTTCAAGGTGATAAATGTACAACTTTGGTGGCACTGTGCTCATGGGGTAATCCCTGAAATTGTGCAGCATAGGTATACAGATATAGGTTTATAGTAATGCTCCATGTCACTCTCATCCCTTAAATCTGTAGGGGGTTCCTATAGTCTTTGAGTGGGTACAATTTCATCCTCATTTCAGTTTACCACTAACCACGCCGGGTTCGCCCCTAATTGACCATTCATTCACCTCTTTCACCCATAGCTATTGCAATGGGCCACCGATCACTGAAGCCAGTACAACTGAACCCCACAGACCCCTGACAAGACATCAGAATCACAATGCACTCATAACAAACCCTTGCAAATTGCAAAAAAAAAGAGGCAGTGACAGGGTAGTAGAAGGTCATCCCAGATACCATTTTTGCACTTATAAAGCACGACTTGTTTAACACCTGCAGAGCCTACTCCCATCAAAGGGGCGTGACTGCACTGCAACCAGGTCCTTTGTGCACTAGGACCCGGGTTTCCCCGGCACCACATCTGTCTTACACACTCTCTTTGCCCACAAGGATATATGGAGATCAGGAGACCATTAACATATTTATCAAACAGCAAGCCAGTGTTACTTAACAGTATGACATTGATTCCCCATCAATTAAAACCATCAAAATGTAGTTATTAACATCCCTTCAAGCTTCTTCTACTACTTTAACTTCCCAACTGCACTACTCTATATGTTTTGGTGAATTGACTTCCTTTGCAACAACTTTTACACAGTTTCCACTATTAGCTATGTGTCCTAGGTAGTACGTTTAAGACACTGTTCCTGCAATTATCCAGCATCATATTATTGATATACTGATTGATTTTCATAGGCTTCTAATCTGCCCACTTTATAGGGTTCTTCACAAATATGACTTTTCTCTGCGACAAATGTGGCAGCGTACCTTCTCGTCCAACCTGATGGGCCGCCCGTTCTAATTAGAGTCAGGCGAACTCTCCTGTGGCCCCTCCAGTGGAAACTTAAGATGACGGCCTGAAGGACATTGGGCCATGGTGTAAGTACCTCAGTATCCCCTTTTTAAGGATGAATATCCTGCAGTTCTTTTTCCTGGTCTGGACTGCCGCTGCAAAGCTTTTAATCAGTAGTTTTCAAATTTCCCAATAAAGACCTAAGGGAGAGCAAGGTTTTGAATGAAATAGACAGCTTTCCAGGTGCGTGGCTATCAATGTGCAGCCTGTGCAGTGGCACCGGGACCCACTACACTCTAATTAAAATTATTTTTCATTACGAAACCAGGAACCGGGGCCATTTTAATTGTTGCATTTGTGCCCGTGCCACCGCTGCGTGTTGTTCAGCTTTTTAAAAACTAGAATGGCTTCTACTGTAAAAAGTTAATGGTAGTGAGACATTTTTAAAAATCAGAGCTCACTTTAAGAATTTCAAATGGTCTTGTGCTTGTGTGATTTTCGCCATACTCCATCTACTGAAAATCCCAGAAACCCAAAATGCCAATTCTGAGCATAGTGGTCAATCTGAGTCAGGCCTGGGTGGTGATATTATTTAACCTCTGCAATAGTATTCGTCTGTGAGGCGTGCGTAGAGATGATCACGCACTGTTGGCTAAAGATGGATAGGCTTCTGTGGTTCGAGGACTAAAAATCCTAACTTCAGGTTTATACGCTCACTCTCCAAAGACGCACACAACAGGCATGCCATTGACTCTAAAAATGAGTGGTGCGTAGGCAGTAACAAGCTTGCATACACTTTGCAAGTCTCAGGAACCACCAAGACGGAAGCCAAACCGTTTACCTGTGAAGCTTTTCAGTACTGAAGAGTTTTGCAAAACTGAGCTCTGATGTCCTAACAAACTGATCACATAAAGCGGTCTCACATTGAGCACTAACTTTTAGCGATCAACATTTTATTTTGTGAAACGACCTAAGTAATAATAAGTCTGTTCATAAAATAATCATAGAGAGGTCTGCCTAGTTAAACTCATTAAGCAAGTCACAAACTGTGGTTCCGTTGGGATGCACTACAATAACAGGGGTAGTGACCTGCAAGGAACAGTTTATCACCATACCTGAAATTGTGTTCCAGAACAGAAAACCTTTCCTTTTAAAAGCAACCCATGTACCTGTGAAAGACGACACTGTCCCCTATACCACTGCCTTCCCATCATGAATCTGCCCCCTGATTCCCAGGGGGTAGGAGTCCAAAAGTGATCCCGTCCCATGTGCAAATAATTTACCACACCAACATGGGAGATGTTAACTGGTCAATAGTTTGTGACTGAGGTTACGGTTGCAAACCACAGATGCGTAGATTTCTAAATAACAAATTAGATGGAATGTCTCCTAACCTGCCCTTTTGATAATGCAATTCTGTAAAGATTTAGAAAACCAGTTTTGCAATTCAGAAAACCGTTTCTAATTGAAAAATTGGTTTCGTACATATACAAAAGGGTTTTTGATGATGCAAACCTTGCATTTTAGCAAATCAGAGGATTTGTACATCTAGCCCTAATTCGTCCACTACCCAAATGCCATATTTTTACAACATACTAAAGTAAACGTTTTGTCATAGGCTGTATAGAGTTACCCTAAAAACCCTAAAACAGGAAACGGTTAACTTGCATAATGAAGTTTGCAAGTTTTAGTAAACTCAGGACTAGTTTAAGAAACAGCAGAGTTCATTTAGGACTTCAAAAGATACATGTTGACAGAGCACAAAAATGGGTCACCATTGGAAGCAGAGAAATGCATGTGCTGCAGTCACTAAAATGTTGGCCACGGAGAGGTACCTGCCTGCCACAATCACCAGCAAACAAATAGATCTTGATCCTATTATACGGTCACTGACATTTCAGATTTACAATTGCTTCTTGCTTTGGTATACCCTATGACCAAAAGTGTTGCTCCTCAATATGTGAATTTACCCATGGATGTAGAGGCAGACATCTTGGAATTTGTTTGTCAAAGTATAACAAACAATAATCACATGATGGCTATCACAAGTAAAATGCAAGTGCGCACATAATGGTAATTTTACCATAAATTGATTATAAAATGGCAAAACCCATTCCATAATGGTTGTTGATGGTGCACATGCATGACCATGTGAGCTCACACAGAGTGGCCATCTTGAAAGCATTGTTTTTAATTTACCTTTCCATGATGGCAGGTGGCACTATTGAAAAGTAAATTAAGAAATCAAGAATTCACAACATTCTATTCTATTCTATTCTACTCTTGGCATTTCTAAAGTGCATTGCTACCCAACGGGCTTCCCAGCACTAGGTTGACCAGAACTAGACTTGCAGAAAAAGACCCATGCACTTAGTCAAACATTCTTAGAGTTACAGGTAGTGCATTCCATAATTTAGGGTCCAAATAGGGGAAAGATAATCTTTCACTTATTGCTTTCCTAATCTTAGGGATTGTTAGTAGCGCTGTGGAGGAGGATCATAATCCTCTATCTTCTGGGGCTATCAGGTCTTATGAAATGGTGTTGTATCTTGGGACCCTTCTTATGCACTGCCTGATAAGCTTTGCATAGTGCCTTGAAATGAATCCTTTTTAGGTCGAGCACGCAAGCGTTTTTGACCTGTTCTAAGAATTGTAGGCTTTTAACCATGCCCACCTCACGCCCAAAGCTCTCACTTGTGCGTGCGCTTGTCTGTCAAAAATCACTTGTTATCAATGGTAAATGCTTTACATTTCTCCTGCTTTGTGATGGTTCAGCTGGATATTGTAATTTGTCAGACAGGGTAGTCGTCATGTTTGTGAAAGAGTAACCCATCCCCCAAACTCTAAATCAGGCCCTAAGTCATCAACAAAATTGAGAAATTAAAAAAACCTATTACTATTGTAACAAAACATCTACTGGTCAATTGACCAGACCAGGGTTGACAGTTGGAGGCCAAAATGACACTTAACTTTTTCCAAGAAAATACTTTTTTATGGATAAAAATCTGAAAAGTGCAAAAAATACACTCATTTGAAATCTGTATACACCCCGGAATTCCCTTTGTCCCTTTCATTGTCAGGATATCCAAGATGTGTGTGGAAAAGACATGTGTTTTCAGAAAGGTGAACCAGCCACATTTGTATTTATTAATAATCAGCATTTTTCTGTCAAAAACGCATTTGATCAAAAGCAAACGTGCTAAAGGTTAGATTTAAACATGATTATGTTAATTCACTAAGCCTACGCGCATTTGAAGGCACTGCAATGCTCTCTTTGCATGTCAAATATCCCTCGAAAAACTTAGCTGTGCAAAACCAATTGCTTGCTCCACATGCAAAAACATTTCCATGTTCAAAGATGCGAATCGCCCATTTGTTGACGGAGAAAACAAATGTTACATTTACTGTGATCACACAGAGCATGAACAAATGCTGTTCCAACGTGTTTTCGAAATTCAGAAAAACGCTTGCAAACGCGTGTAACGAGGAAGTCTGTGAACAGCCACACAACTGGTATTTGTGGCACTTTCACACAATTATCTCCTGCTGGACTGATCTCTCTGCCAGAGGTCATAAACAAACTAGAAGACTTGGTTTTGTTTCTGGAAAGCATGGCTGGCAACACCACCAGCCAACATCCTATCACCCCTCTCAAGAGAAAACACATTTCAGAAGGTTTGAGTGTGTGTTTTTTTTCCCCACTAGTGTAAAACGTTGGTACAGTGGTGGAACATGGGCGACATTACTGATGGCTGGACAGGAGAATGCAATGTTTCAATTCCAGCTCTTTAAAATTATGGGATTCGTAGTACTCCTGTGGTGCTTTTTACCTACTCTTACAGGACTTTGTGAATTGGGACCCAATGTATTTAAAATGGGTATAAAAAAAGGATCAATTTGCGAAGGCATTTAAAAGTAGGTAAAGGAGGAAATTGTTTCCCAACGTGCTTTTTTTCCTTTTCTAGTTAAACATAAAACGTGGATACCTGTAGGACCATGTATAAATACAACCTATTTCTAATGTTTAATTTAATGCTGTCATTTAAACCTTCGATTTTGTGACTGCTGGCTGCAGTAGGTAGGGAAAATGTTACCTCTACATTGCAAGTTCTGCCCCTCAAAAACGAGGACGATTTGTGTTCTAGGGTGCAAATGTAAGAATACTTCAGTATTTTTCTGCACACATTTCACCATGATGTCAATGGCAAACTTTGAACTCAGAAAACACCTGACATTTGTTCACATCTTTTGTTCTGGAGAAACCTTCTGTTTGTGCCATAATCAAGATTACCATGGCACACAAAAGGTTTGCAAGCATATATCTAACTTCACCATAATCTGTGCTTTCCAAACAGATGGAAGTGAAAAAACGTTTTCTTAATGGAATCATATTTTTTTACAGATGATCAATCTTGGACCTGCCAGCCGGGGGGTGGTCTTCTCCCATGCTTTTTGCCTTTAGCTTCCACTTTTTGCTGACATTTGTTTTTATTGGCTTTAGGACGCTGAACACTTTACCACTGCTAACCAGTGCCAAGGTGCTTATGCTTGCTCCCTCAAACATGATAAAACTGGCTTACACCTGATTTACACATATAATTTGCTTATAAAGTTCTTCGTAGAGTGGAATATCCTATGTCAAGGGCCTAAATATTAAATGGTACTCGTGGGTCTGCAGCACATATTGACCCACTCACTTAAATAGTCCCTTAAAACATGTCCCAGGCCTGCCATTGCAGCCTGAATGCAGTTTTAAACTTCCAATTCTACTTGACAATACAACCACTTGCCAAGTCCTAAACTCCCCATTTATTGCATATATATCACTGCTAAGGTGGATCCTAGGGAGTCCATAGGACAGGGTGCATTGTATGTAAAAGGTTGGGCATGTCCTTTTAGGTTCTACATGTCCTGGTAGTGAAAAACTCCTAAATTTGTTTTTAATAGTGTGAGGCATATCAGTCCCATAGGAAAACATTGGATTGCCTTATTGCATTTTATAAGTGCTAACCTCTGAATGGGAAAAGGTAAACATTCCTTGCTTGGTGTCTGAGTAATTGTAATTAAAAGTCGACTTTAGTGTTAAAGTCAGATTTTAAGTTACAATTTTGAAAAGGCTACATTTAAGAAGTTGGAGTTTTCCTGCCCTAACCATTTGGTGCCCGCAGCCTGTACCTGGGTCACATGACGGGGTGTAGTTGGCAGATGGACTTTGTTTATTCCTTCCAGACAGCCACATTAGGTTTGCCTGGATGGGCCATCAACTGTCAGAATGGGTGTGGTGGATCTGGGTGCAGCCCAACCTACAACTAAATAGGCTGTACCCTACCTTCACACAAATGACTTGTTGCCTTGGCATTATTCATGTAGACAGCCAGGATCCAGGTCAGGAGAAAGAGGAAACTTCAAGCACTTCAAAGGGAATTCTCTAGAAACTTCTCCTACTTTACAGAATTCACCAGGTATAAAAACAGGACCTCCAGACCCACTCTTCAGTTAATTTAGCAGTTAGAGATTACGGTTTGCTGCTGTGTCTTGCTGTGTACTTCAGAAGACTGCTTTGCTGTATCTGAAAGAACTGATTTGCTGACTGAAGCCTGCCTTGAACCTTCAGATGCTTGTCCTGCTGTTTGAACTCTGTTCCACTTCTTGAACCCAGAACTACCAGAGTGACTCCAATGGCAAGTTAGCTGGTTTTCTGATCAGACCCTCAATGACAGAAAAGGCTCCAACCATCTTGATCCCGCACCTGGAACCAGCCTGAGTGAGTCCCAACCCCTCACGTGGTGCCACTCCACTCCTAGATCTCTTTGTGAAAGGTGCCCAGAATGGCAAAAGCCAAATCTAGGGACTTAAAAATGTTTTAGCTAAAAACTGCTCTGAAAGATGACTGGGACCAACCTGCTTGTCCATCTCCCAAGGTGCATTGTCAGAGGGCCTTGACTTCGCAGCAGCTCCTGTTACTTTTTTTTCCACAGCAGCAAATCTTGTTCAGTGGTCTTCTGTCAAAGAGCACTCATAATCCAGCCTCATGGAACTCTTGTCAACTACAGCCTCCAGCCTTGACCCACAGTAGATTTTTGAGTTCCAGAAAAGAGGCTCAATCCAAACAAAAAAATCTTCACCACAGCTTTTTCCAGTGGCTCTTCAATGAGACTCCTCCTAGGACACCACCTACCACCTTGCCCCACTAAACGTCTACCTTCTCAGTGACTTTTTCTTCAAATTTCTTCTAAGTCTGAAGGTAAGGGCCAAACTAGGCCCAATCTACTTTTTGTGTTTGACTCACATTCCATTGCGATCGGCCATATTGTTTTACTTTGACTTGGTTTCACAAGACTAGGGTGGTCATTACGACCCTTGCGGTCTGAGACCGCCAGGGCTAAAGTGGCGTCCGTACCGCCAACAGGCTGGCGGTACGGAGACCCATATTTCGACTGCAGCGGTAGCGCCGCGGGCGCACCGCCGGGGCCGGCGGTTTCCCGCCGTTTTAGCCCCGGCGGTGATAATCCACCAGGGCAGCGCTGAAAGCAGTGCTGCCCTGGGGATTATGACTTCCCTACCGCCAGCCTGTTTCTGGCGGTTTGCACCACCAGGAAGAGGCTGGTGGTAAGGGGAGTCCTGGGGCCTCTGGCGGCCCCTGCACTGCCCATGCCACTGGCATGGGCAGTGCATGGGCCTCCTAACAGGGCCCCGTGCAGCTTTTCACTGTCTGCATAGCAGACAGTGAAAAGCGCGACGGGTGCAACTGCACCGTCGCACGGCTGCAACACCGCCGGCTCCATTAGGAGCCGGCTCCTATGTTGCGGCCGCATCCCTGCTGGGCCGGCGGGCGTAAACTAGGTTTGCGCCCGCCGGCCCAGCGGGATGTTATAATGGGCACCGCGGGAGTGCAGCCGCCATGGCGGTTACAGCTTGGCGGGCAGCAGAAGCCGCCCGCCAATGTTGTAATGACCCCCTAGATGTCCATGGTTGGCACTTTGATATTTTTGACAGTACTATTAACTTAAAAAATGTGTAACTCTGGCTCTACTAACTGAATTGTTGCCATTTTGCTATCAAAGAATGTATTAAAATGTACTATATTTTTTAAGTTGATAGGATTTTTATTTTGTTGTGTTTTCACTTCATAACAGGTTGTGGACTGCATAAATTCTTTACACATTGCCTCTAAGTTAAGCCTGACAACTTTTGTGCCAAGCTATCAGGCAGTTACATTCAGGTTAATTTAGTAAATTTTGAGGTTGACCCTGACAGGGACTGTGGCTGTTGCATGTACATGGGTAACACCCCATTTAATCAGCAACCCAATTCCTCCCAATCTGTTATTAATTTTTTATGCTGTTTGCTTTTAGATGAATTTATGTGGTAAAAATAATCAAAGAAAAATGGCTCAGCCTCTGAATACATACATAACTGCAGACTACACAATTGACTACAATTATGTGGAGGCCATTTATATAGCCCACCCAAAAATAACACATGCATAGCTATCTTGAAATGCTATAAAACATATACAGTTGGTGCTTTGTTCTTTTTGGAGCTATATTTAATTCACACTTTAAAAATTCATACCTCTGGTGGGATTTTCTGTGTTTTATGTTTTGACTTTATTACTGTTTACGTAATGCATACATACTTTTCATGTCACCTCTAAGCTAAGCCTAACTGCTTTGTAATAAGCTACTAGAGAATTATGTGCAAGTACATTTATTGACTTTTGTGGTTCACCCTGGCAAGCATTGTGATTATTATTTGAAATGCTATAATGTTTTGCATTGCTCATAACCCTCCTCACAGTATTTGAAGAGAAGCCTGAGGTCTTATCCTCCAGGCATCTGGGTTTCTGTTGCAACAGAGGGGCAGAAACACATTTGATCATGCTTATAGAAGAATTACAAACTATAGTAATTGATGATCATTTGGCAGCTGTGATCCTGTTGCATCTCTTTAGGGCATTTCATATGGCGAACTGTTGTTTCCTAGAACATTACTTCCTGCTGTGGTTTCTTTCTTTTTCTGAGGCTGGCTATCAAACAGTTAATCTGGTACCATATAGATCTAAAAGCAAACTGATTCCCCTCTGGGTGATTAAAGTTATCATGACAATGAAATTGAGCATGCATGTGTGCCCACTGTCAGAGATCTTTTGCTCCTTTGCAAGTCAAACACATTCATTTGTGGATGATAACCAGCTTTCCATCCAGCTACGTAACCACTGTTCAAGTTCTCTGTCAAATCTTCATAATTGTGGATTGGCAGTCCAGCACTGCATGGGACACAGCTATTTTAAAGGTAGGGCAATCACCAGAAATAAAGAGCGACAGGATTGGTCCGTCCGGCCCACCAGTATGGGTGCATCATCAGCGCTTCTCCATGAGGTTAAATAACTGGCCATTATGGTGGAATGACCTTGTAAATTATTGCACTACATATAGCACCTGTGTCTAGGTTTAGCATGAGATGGACTCTACGTCGCCTAAGAACTATGTGTTCTGGTTGCAGTGCCTGTACTCTGTCTAGACTGGAAACTGCCAAGAATTTTTTTTTCTTATCAATTACTCAACATACATTCCTTTACAGACTTTTTAACAAGGTATAAATACTGTTTATAGATTGTGTAGTTATAGATAAATTGGACCGATTATGTTTTACTTATAGGCCAATTGGGAAGATACACTTTGGAATACCCCAGTAGAAAGGATAAAACTAAAAGTGATGAAACAACTGAATGTATATTGAGGAATTGAAAACAACAATTGATTTATGGGCGGCATGTAACACATCGAAATGGAATGGTCGTTTGGAATTACTAATGAGCTATGCCTCACTGTATACGTATTATCATAGAATACTTTATAATTATGAACTTTACCATTGATGGAATGAATAAAACTTAATATGACACTCTGCTGTTGGAAGTAGGATGTGTGCGTAAGCTACTGTCCTGGAGTACAATGACATTTGCCCTCTACTTTGAATTAATTACAATATTGGGGTTTTAGGATTGATGATTGGGAAAAGTAGAATTGTCACACTCATTATGTTAGTGGTCCATCAGTTATAACATTGTTTTTTAATGCTTTGCATGCAATGAACTATTATTGTTTTTAATTGTTTATATGAGCACTGCGAGGCCTTTGGGCAGCTATGCGCCATATAAATTCACGTAACATAACATAACATATATGACTTTGCACCCTTGAAAATGTTTTTGGGAGCGAAATGCGTTGGTTGGAAGGTTGACTTTTTATCAAGTGAACGGAGGATTGATAAAGGGCTTGAAGTCTAAAATGATGCAAGTGACGGATTTTCTTCTTTGGTGATTTAGGACAACAGTTATAAGAATTACAATTTTGAATTGGAATGTTTGTGTTATACTGAATAGTTAATATAAACATTAGAATGCTGTCCCAGCCATAGGAATTGATTTGAAGTGTTTTAGCATTGCAAGAAACAGGGGTTGTCGACACTTTAACTCCAGGGAAATAGCACCTAACTCTTGATACAGTGGTGGCATTAGTAAGGGTCGTGCGCTGAAATAATGCCTGTAAATACTTGTATTAGCACTTTGAGACACACACACACACAAGTCTGTCCATAAGCAAAATCAAATAAACATATTACAAAAAAAGTTGAACTTGAGAGTCATGGAAATTAACCCGCACACGGTCATCAGTGCATGGTACTTAGTATAAAGGACATGAGTGTACTGTGCAGACCAGTATAAAGATACATCACAAGAGCCAAGTTAGAGTCCCAATCCTGAAACATCTAATATCACATCGATGAGTCACCCACAAAGTAAACACAATACATAGTTACCATTTTAGGTACCCCCGATGTGTCCCAAAGCTTCCCTCCATGCATCTATCCATTTTTACCTTTTGTTGTGGAGGGATTTCCTGGTAACTCCGTAGCCCCATTCCTCCCCCTGTCGCTGAATATGAGGGAACATGCACTACTGTTTATGCTTTGTGTGTGGGGAGCGTCTGCTGAAAATACTCCACTAATTGTCTCTCTGAAAGAAGTTGAATGTTTTTTGTGTGTTCAGTGTGTGAGGGAAGCTTGCACCTCTAGCGCCTGAAGATTGCACCGCTGCCCCCATCTCTCTTGAAAATGTTCTTTCTGACCACTGCAGGCAAAACTCTGTTTTGAGCTGTGACAGACAGTTGATAAACAGGTTTTAGTATATAAAAATTAAAACGATTGCCAAGGTCAATGCTCATTTGTGCTAATATAGAAAAACAATGATATTTTTGAAGCCTGAAAACATCTGGCAAGAGTCAGCTGCTGTTCTCATACTCTTCTCAATTACCAACTTCAAATGTTACAAGTAAAATCCCCAGGCTCTATAATTCACTACTGTGCACTGCATCCGTATTCATACTGCTGTACTGTTAGTTGCTATAAACAGTTATAGTCATCTTGGAATCATCTGGTCATGCTGAAGAAAGATGTGTGACAAATCAATTGACCCAGAGCTTGCCGGTTTTGAGATACAGCAAAGACTGATGATCTCAGGGTTCAGTGGGGCTGTGATATGTGGGACGAAACAAAGCCGTTATTTACTTTCTTATAAGGCCGCCTGCCACATTCTCCATGGAGAATGTCTTGTCTAATCTGGTTCAAAATTTGAACACCAAGGGTCACTTAAGAGACAACAATCATAAATCCTCTAAATTGAAAAAATAGACTTAAAAAACTGAACTTTTGGCTAGAAAGAGGCATAGCCATGTTTGCTGTGATATTTCCTCATGTGATGTCATATGAATTATCCATTATGACACATCATTGTACTTTCGCTGACATGCTACAAGCAATTACATTTTTGCTGCTACCTTGTAAGAACTCTTGCTTGAATGCAGCTGAGAATGTAGTTCTTATAAAGGGCTCCTAATGCCGATGTGCGCCAAAACTCTTGTTTCCGCCCAAAGGCCCGCTTGCTCAAGCCTGGAGCTATTTGTCAGAACGAAAAGGCCTGGAAGTATTGGAATACAAATTAACGTCTGTGCAGTAGCTCTTCTATAGAACATTCCACGGGAGTTCTATATGAGATTACTTGCAATTCCCAGGTGATAGATGCAACATCTTAGTATCACAATACTCACATTATTGGTAATTCCAAGTGCAGCAGTAAAGGACTTCAGTTATCGCAGTGTCTGCGATGGAGGCAAGAGACATGTAAACAAAATTGTGTCCTTAAGCACCACCAAAGGATGATTATGATTTAGTGGATTACGTCTTGAAATTAGGCTCTGCATGATTCCAGGTGGCCTGGTATTTCCACACCCGGTTTTACAATGAGAGACCCTGACCCACATTTTCTGACCAGTAATTAAGTCCGGAAAAGTCACATGGGGGCTTGGCTGCGGCAGCCCAGCCCCATTAGAACACGGAGATCTCCGTTGAAGACAATGAAGTGACTTGTAGTTCATAATGGCTAGTGACTTGTGGCTTGTGGCTAATAACGGCTGGTATAAGCCTTCTGTTCCAGCATTCCAGTGTTTGTTTTTCTGTTTATCCCTTTGTAATTTAGAACATTCTACCCTCAGTGGTTGGACTATTTTAATAGCCTTAGAGCCCTTCGACTTCGGGCTATACCTGTTGTTAAAGGCCCCTCACCCTTATTATTGGCCGTGCCTCCTGCTTGGACTTATAACTCAGAGTTATGGAACTTTACATTGCCATCTGCAATAAACTATAAGGCTATATTACATGTTTTTTTTCTAACAGGGGAGCAAACAAAAAGGCCTCTTCTTCCCTCCCTCCCTTTCTCCGGTGCCGCACATGTTAAGCATGTAACAAACCCAACCACTTCGCAAGGGTTTGCAGAAATGGTGAACACAGACGATGAGGCTGAACACTTCCAACAAGGGCAATCCGTCACTTGGCTGTCAGTGAACATTCCCCACCAGCCAGCAGGAGCAGAGATAGGTGGAAGAAAGGTGAGGCAGGGGAAAAAGGCCCCGAAGAGGTAGAAGTATTCCTCATATCCTTCATGGCCCCAGGCAGCAAGGGTCATCGGTTCCAACCCCTCTGCAAAGTGATCATCACTGGCACGACTGTGCCAGCCCTAGTCAACACAGGGGCCTCAGTCAATGTGATGACTCATCAGCAATACCTACTGCTACACCATGCCCCCCCTCAGCCCATCGTGCCCCAGAATATATGCACACAGAGTCAAAGTGTAATTTGCCCTGATGGGCACCATGGAAGCAGGGAGACAGGGAAGTCAGGACATGATTCCTTGTGACAACAGAGGGGAAGGCATGCTGCTTATGTGCCACACGGCTGAAGATATGGGCTCATCTTCTTCACAGAGATGTCCATGGCCAACAGGTAGACAACATATTGGAACAGTTCCCAGAGTTATTCCAAGGGCTCAGGTGCAGAAAAGGGGCTCCAGATAAACTGCACATAGACTAGGTAATTCAAGCTACTCCACCGAGGCACTGGATGTTTCCATTCCACTAACACCAGCAGGTAGAAGCAGAACTGGAAAAACTAGAGAAAATTAACATAATAGAAAAAGTCTCTGGGGATACCCCATGGGTATCATCATTAGGGATCCCAGAAAAGCCTAAGAAGCCAGCAGCAATTTAACTCTGCATCAACATGAGATTGCCTAACCGAGCAATCGGGAGAGAACGTCATATCATCCCAACAATGGACAACATCATCAGTGACCTTAATGAGGCAAAGTGGTTCTCTAAACTAGACCTAAATGCAGGATACCACCATCTATTACTCCATTCAGACAGTTGATATATTGTCACCTTTTCAACACACTTAGGACTGTGATGATACAAGAGGCTAAACTTTGGGATATCTTCAGCCACAGAAGCATTCCAGAAGGCAATCAGAGAGACCCTGTCTGGACTCGAAGGGATCCTAAACATAAGTGATGACATTTTAACATACTCCACTACCCTGGCTGACCATCACAGGTGCCTCAAGGCCACTCTCCAGAGGTTGAAAGAGAGTAGTCTGACACTCCATCGGGGGTTTACAAGTCGACCTCAAGAAATCAGCAGCAACCCAGAAGCTCCAGCCCCATTGAATGAGACAGAAGTCTACAGCCTCCTGGGATTGGCAACCTATTGTGACAGGGTCCTTCAGTTTTGGCTAGCCTGTTGGAGCCACTCAGGACACTCACAAAAACTGCAGTAAGGTGGGTGTGAGCCCGATAGAACAGTGGGCACTCAACAAGATAAAGAACGCCTTCTTGGTGGTTACCACAATGGCACATTTAAACCCGGACAAGGCAACTGAGCAGGAGGTGAATGCGAGGCCTGTGGGTTTAGGGGGCACTCCTCACATAGGAACAAAAGCCAGGAGCATGGACTCCACTAGCATTCGCGAGTCGTGCACTAACAGCCATAGTGTGTCACTATTTTCATCTCCACATCTATGGGTGAGAATTCAAGATGATAACAGATCAAAAGCCTCTTTGTGGCCCCCCAGAATCATGCATTGTACTTTAGCGCTGCTACACACAGATTCAGCATGACATACCAACCCAGAGCTGGAAACCTGGGTGACTTCCTCTTGGAGCACCTGCCTGGACAGACTGAGGAGTCAAGTAGAGACAGTGAGGGGATGGAGGAGTTTGCATTCATGGTGACCATGACTGCATGTCCTAGAGCGATGACACTCAATGACATCAGTCAGGTGACATTGGAGGATGGCAGTTTCCAACGAGTGGAACAGGCCATCAGTGGAAATTCTCTGAGGCCCTTTCTAAAAGATGCGAACCAGTGTCACCCATAGGAGAAATCGAGAGATGATTTAGATTCCATGGCAGAATAAATAATAATGAGGGGTCACTACATTGTAGTCCCCAAGCCACTGGAGAGCAGAGTTACTGACTTGGCACATGAAGGTCACCAAGGCATGGATGAGAAGTAAAGTGTAGTTTCCAGGCATGAATGGGAAGGTGAAGGAAACTGTACGCCTCTGTCAGATATACCATATCATGGGGAGCCCTGCTGCACCTGCCCCAATGGCAATTCATGGAGATGCTGAATAAAGCTCTACACATGGTAGGTGACCAGAATAACAACAGTGAATGGAAACTACTGTTTTTTAAGACCATAACGTAACACCCCTCTCTGCACTACACAGACACCCCAATGTGCCTCGTGTACCAGAGGCCATTGAACTGCAGAATCTAACTAGGCCAAGTAGTCAGCCGGAACCCCTCGATGAGGTGGGTGTTTTTCAGAGATAGCAGAGGACAAATGAAAGAACCAATCAAGCCCAAAGAGCAGGATATAAGACGCCTGATGGTGGTGGACTGTGTCCTGTGAGAGATCGCCACCCAAGGTGGAAGTTCCGCACCCCGTTCGAGAGGGGCATGTGGGCAGTAACCTTGGTGAACAGAACTATAATCACAACTTGTAGAGGACAGGAGGTGACAACAAGAAACATTTGCCCACTATGGCAGTCAACAAAAGGGTGGAGGAGAATGATGACCAGTTGGGCACTCAGGACATAGTAATACCCGTAGGTGAGAATGGAGCAACAGCATCTGGTTGACTGGAGGCCCCAACATAGTGGAATCCAGGTGAGTCATCTACCCTCACCAGTGAAGTCAGCCCTGGGACTGGAGGAGTGGAGGAGTCCATGACTTCCTAGAGAGGGAGGAGCCATCAGTACAAGCTGAGCCCAAACCTATCACCCAGCTAGAGACTTTGGTCCTCATTACAACCCTGGCGGTCAAAGACCGGCAAGGCTGTTTTGGAGGTTGTACCGCCAACAGGCTGGCGGTACAAACTTGCATATTATGACCGCTGCGGAAGCGCCGCAGTCGCACCGTCGGTCCCGGCGATTTTCCACCACGGTGGTCCAGGCGGTATTAATCCTCCAGGGCAGCGCTGCTTGCAGCACTGCCAGGGGATTACGAGTCCCCTTCCCGCCAGCCTTTCCATGGCGGTTGAAACCGCCATGGAAAGGCTGGTGGAAAGGGGAGTCGCGGGGCCCCCTGGCACAGCCCCACACCGCTTTTCCAGACAGTGAAAAGCGCGATGGGTGCAACTGCACCCGTTGCACGGCCGCAACACCGCTGGCTCCATTTGGAGCTGGCTCGCATGTTGCGGCTCACATCTCCGCTGGCCCAGCGGGGATGTCAGAATGGGCACTGCGGGAGTGCGGCTGCATTGGTGGCCGCACGGCTGTTACAACTTGGCGGGTGGCAGTTGCCACCCGCCAATGTTGTAATGAGGCCCTTTGTGTTTTTGTGTGTGCCAAGGTGGGGTTAGCCACAGACATCTACCATTGTATAGAATGTAGTGAGCCACCCAGGCTCACAGCAAGATCAGTAGCACAGACACGCAACACCTCAGCCAGGCCAGGCCGAGCTGATATAATAAAGGGAGACATTCGTTAGAGGCTTAGTCCCAAAGTGGAATTAACTGTGTGGTGTCAATGTTTCCCGGGTGGCACAGGTGTGGTCCCGCTTGGCCCAGCGCTCAGCAACAGGGGCCACACATCATGAATAGGGCAGTTGTTTTGGATTACAAATGTCTAAGGAGTCCTGGGATATCTCAGGGATTCACCCCTGCAGATGCACAGTTGCACATGGAATCTTGCAAATGTGTAGCACCACATACCATATCAGCCTGTCTTGGTGGGCTGGCTGAAGAAACAGGACAGCAGCATGTCACTAGCCTGCCACCTCATAATCAGGAAGTAGCGCTACAACTGAGAGTGGCAGGGCAGTGGTGATGTTTAAAGAAACTGGTGCCTTGGCCTAAGTGTAACTTGGGCCCTCAGTGTTTCAACTGGTCATTAGTAACAGTCTCCTCCAGCACTTTCTCAGTGTGTTAACTGTTAAAAACAACAATGTTTTTCCATAATGAACAGTGCAAATATTTGGTAACATTTGTCCCCTTATTTGAGATTTAATAAGTAACTGATTATTAAGACTTTGTCTCTGACTTCTACATTTCTGGCTAATGAGGTAGCCACACATATATGAACTTCTGATCTCTTGAGGAGTGCAGTTGAGCTAATAGTTATACATTTGTTTAGGGAGCTGTTGGTTAGATTGCAGCTGAGATTAAATAAAGTGGTTTATGGGATAGATAGGCACATTCAGAGATGTAGGTCTCCCACCAGAATCTACTACGTATAAATGTTGTCTCTAGGAAAACAACTGGTGTAAGACTGGATAATTGCAGTGTTCTCCTAGGAGCACTTAGGACGCCAGTGAACAGACTGCAAAGAAAAGAGTAGAGAACCCCCTTTATCCAGATGAGCTTGGGAAAGATGGAATTGGGTGGCAGTCCTCAGATGAACATCATTGAGTGAAGAAAACAAGTGACCCTTTTCTGAAGTTACCACATTTTTTGGTTCTCATAAAAGTAATTACAGACTTGACTACTTTAGTGCCCAATAATCTGCAGTACCAGGCAGCTGTTCTGAAATACGACACATGATACATGACACATTGCATCTTCATGGTAAATACATTTTTGTGCACCCTCCTGCATTTAATACTGTGACCAAGCTTTTGCTTTACAAGCAGGACGTTAATAGGCCAAGTGACCCAGAGATTACTACTAACCATGCCATTATTCGTTGCAAGACATTTTGAGCAGTTTTTCATACAGTCAAGCGGAAATGTTTTGGAAATGACTTTCTTTTGAGCAAATTTGCCTTTCCAAGAAAATTATGTGTGGGTAAGCTTTAATAGAACGATCTAATCCCCTTCTGCAACATGGCATATTTCCAAATTATATGGTGTTGTTGGTTTAACTGGGTGCATCTTTCCAGAAGCAGTCTATGCAGCACAAAATCCTTCTTAATTTGGAGTTGTCTGTTTTGATCAGCACTTAACATAGGTAAAGTTCTGGTGAGCACAAATGTTGTGCCTTTTGTGGACCTCAGCACGTGGGATACTGGTGTGGCCCAGATGTACTTTTGGACTGACATTGAATTTGTGCTTCACTACACTTTTTGCATATGTGTCTGTTGATTATAGACAAAGATATTTTGTAAATGTTTGCTTGTAGGCTTTGTAAGGCATCATCGGTGAGTCTACCTTTTTGAGAAAAACGCAGGTTCCTGTTTTTTTAAATGTCTATCAAAACGTTGTTTCTAGGATTCCCTGAATACTGGGTTGTCCTAGCTAAATATGACAGATATGCCACATGGCTACATTTCTGTTAGTTGTAACATATCTTGAACAATACAAGAGGTGTAATGTTTTTTCTTAAAAGAGTACAAAATATGAATTAGGATCTAATGTTATGTTTCGTCATGTTTAGTAGGACCTTGAGTATGTAGTTTATTAGTCTGATTATCTGCAGACTTCTTTGGTCATTATAGCTATGTTTTGATCTTTTTAGAAAGTACAGGAGGTAGGATATATTCCTTCTCTTCGTATTGGAAATAAGATTGCACATTAACTGCAGCAGTTTTCTGTTTTATGCTGCTCCTCTCACAGAATGTTGACATGAACCATTGTTTGCAATACACTTTAGGTGTTTGTGCATATCTGGATAGAAAGCATGGAGCTTTGGATTATTATGCTGTTTTGCGTTACTCAGATTTTTAGGTTTTGCTTGGCTCTGTTACTGTCTGCTGCCTTCTGTGATCAAAGAACAGCTTTGATTACACTCGCCCACTAACAAACCCTGTTTTTTAGAATGCATTGTTTTTAGGCCTGGCATGAGTGTAGCTGTGTAAAAGGTTCTATCTGATCGGATAAGAGCTGTAATCAATGGTACCAGGAGATGGGCACGGGCTCCTTCATGTTCATCTTTGTCTTTACTAACATTGTTGACACAGACTGAACGAGAGTAGACAGGGGCTTTGCATGATCTAACTCCATAGCTAATACAGGCAGAAGGGGTTTCACATTATGAACTCTCTGACAAATATCAGAGGAAGGCATTTTACATTGAACTGCTTCTCAAAAGCTGTACGAAGTGGCTTTACATGGTAAAATATGAAAGGGATTTAGTAAATTATTCCCTTTTTATGTTTGTCCATTGTAAAAGTTTGGTCTCTGTAGAATGAGAGTTCATATTCACGTAAATGTATACAGTGGATGTGCCTAAATTATTTGATGTCTGTCTCTACACAGAGGAGAAAACTTTAACATGTTTTTGTTCAAGTTAAAAGAAGCAAGCTTACTTTAAGCATTGTTATGTGTTGAGCTGTAGGATGTAGGCCTCTCATTTTACATGGTGAATGACATAACAAGGCCATTAGGAATAAACGTAATGATCATTAAAGGCCTCATAATTTCCAACAGACTTGTACAAGACCATTGCTGGTTTTCACTATTATAGCATCTTGGTATGCAAATCACCTCATAGATAATATGAGCAAACTCCATTTATAGGGTTATTTGTCTTCTTAATCTACAAAACATCCTATGAGAGGAGTTCCAATTTGTAATGCAATATTAAGTTTCCTAACTATTGTGTAGTATTTAATTGTATTTGCATTAAAAAACTTTTCTGTTTTAATGTGAAATCATACATTGATTTATTGAGTGTTAATGATGTGTGTTTCGGTGTTCAGAGTTTCTAGCTGGAAGCACCGCCCTGAGTCAGCCTTGGACTGCTCTGACTAGTTACCCTGGAAGCAAGGGCTATAAAGGGTACTTGGTCCCCAGTATATGTCTCTGGGCAGGAGTTCCAAGGACACCAGAGGTGAAAGGCATTCATTGACACAGCTGGGACCATTAACCTTTGACTGCACTGGGGTTTCCTGGACCAGATCTACATTTTACCTTTTGAACTTCTTGCTAAACACCATATTTAGGGTTTTACCCTCTGAAAAATGCACTAAGGAGGGATTTTACACCATGAACTTTCTGGCAAAAACAGCTGCATTTGTTTTTACATTGTAAACTCTCTATCACATAAATTTGGGATTGGTTTTACATCGTGAATGCAGTAAAAGGTGCCATAGGAAGAAGCTTTACATTTTGAGTTATGTGCGAAATACAATAGGAGCAGGTTTTACATCGTAAGCTCTCTGAAAAATTCAGTAAGCAAAGGTTTAGTGCGTAGGTGCTTTCTATGTGTGGCCACAGTAAATGCTTAATGTTGCCAGTGGGGCAAATTTATGTTTATGTCAAGGTTTGCGTATGGTCTGACTAAAATGGTTGGTGGGTCTTCCCTAGGTAAAGATTACATGCTCACATTTATGTTTATGTTAAAGTCAATACATTTACCTTATTGATTTGTAAATGTGGGAACAAAGGCAGTACGCGTCCCTCTCATGTAATACTGTTAATGACCTGATAAACTCTGTAGGACTAATCCTGCTGGTATTCGTTGCAACAGAAGTATAAAGAGAAACAGCAGATTTTTAGAGTTAGAGTCAGTTTGTGTGCATGTTGCCACCTTGTAACACACAGATAAATGGAACAGACTAGATTTACTGGGTTAGTTGCCCCCTCTGATATGTCTTTAAGGTACATTACTTGCTCCCTGACATTCTCTGAAATTCTCTTGGAGGCATTCAATTTGCAATTCCACTTTAAATCTTGAAAATATTTGTATTTTCTGCATAATATGTAGCTGTGTGTTCATTACAACTTCTCCTTTTCTAATGAAGCATTCATTGGCCTTTTTTATTTTAATGCATTGCTGAGTTTTGATTTTGTAGCCCACATTATCTTGCTGAGTTAGCCTCTAAGTGCTTTGCTTCATTGCCTGAGTTTTAAGTATTAAAATGGGCACTTGGTCCCCAGTTTGAGGAACTTTGTCCTTAAGTCCAGAACACCAAAGGAGAAAGTCTCCCCACTGACAAACTTGGGCCCAGTATTGCTGACTGGCCTGGTACATCCAAATCAGATCTCTCAAATATAAAAGCAAGAGCTTTGCTTTGTGAACTCTCTTACACGTTTAATAGGAAGGAAGTTTACTTTTCGGGCTTCTTGTCAGACACCAGAGGGAGGAGTTGTAAATTGTGAACTATGCTGCAAAAAAATAGGAAGGAGTATTACAATTAGGATATTCTGACTATTGCATTAAGGATGGGGATGTCAGTTGTGACATATGCAATTGGAAGGAGTTTACAATGTGAAGTCTCCGACAACCTCAGTAAGAAGGGATTTTACATGGAATATAATAGAAGTGTTGACTACATTGTGAACTCTATCAAATGCAACAGAAAGTGATTCCATAAGGTTGAGTTTCTGATAACTAAAATAGCAAGGGTTTAGAATTATGAACTCTGGAACAAACAGCATTACATTTTTAAACACCTGTTAGATAAAATAGGAAGGATATACTCTCTAAAGAATGCAAAAAGTAGAGGTTCAATGAATAAGCCCATTTTTTAGTTTGTCACATGAAGATTTGATCATTTGAGAAAGCGAATTAAGGGTAATGTCAGTGTATACTTTGAATCTTCCGAAATGTGTCATGGGTTTTTTCAGTCAGAGAACACATGGCCATGTTTATTGGTTTTCACGTTAAGGTCAACAGGTTTGCTTAATTCATTCTTAAATCTGGTGAATAAGACTACATCCCTATTGTTTTACATCATGAATGTCTTGACAATGTCTGTAGGCTTTCCAAGAGACCTATGGAGGAGGATTGCTGCGTAGATCTGGTTCTACTTCACAGCTGTCTGCAAAATGTATTTCAACCAGGTATTTAAAATATACACTGAGTGGCCTTCTACTCCTCCCAGAGAAGCATTTTCCACTCATATAATATTTTTAGCTGTGTAGTGTATCATTTTGCTTTCTATGGAATGCTTCCATTGCAATCGATGAGGGATTATTTTGCATCTCCATAGTTCTCTACATCTTTACACATTAAAGTCTTTGGGACAGATTAAGACTTTGGCTGATGTGCTACTTTGTCAAAATGTGATGGATATCCCATCCGCCATATTACAAGTACATTATATCCTATGGCATTTTTATATTGGTGGAATATCAGTCACATCTGAGACGGAGTAAACAGCCCTCCGATGTCTAAATCAGACCCTTAATCTCTTAGATGCACTATATGCAGAAAGCTATTGCTTTTAGTTTTGTTAAGGTTGTTGGTCAGAGATTGGTCAATGTGAGACACCTCCCGCTCACCTGATGTTCCTGCTCCATGAGAAGATAAAGAGAAGACCAGCGGTGCACTGTGTAGAAGGGTGAATAAGTAAAAACAGAAATGAGACTACGGTACATGTTTGCACAGGTGGTTGGAAATGGAACCTGCATAGCCAAGACTAGCATCTTTAGCCATTTTACTGGTTCCTGGGAACTTGCAGTCTGAAATAACACTATGACGGAGACTGCTGGGCAACAGTGATGTTGTCTGAGAGGTCAAATGCCAAAACAGCAAGGTGATGGATGGAACGCTTGAATTGATCTCAGCCACTGGCAATTGCTCAGGCCACATCCCAATGCATCATTTTTGCCCACCATGCAACCTCAGTTTGCATCCAGCCAAATGCAAATCAATTTTGACCCTGATCCTCATGGAAACAGTCCAACCTGAAATGTTAACATAATACTCATTTAATTTGTCGAAAAGAGATTTGGGAGGGAGTTATTTCCTCAGTAGTTCCAGGGACATCGGTCAATGTACTCTTTATTTAATAGATCGTCCTCTCTGGATTTACAGAGGTAGGGAAAGTATTCTTGATAATTCATAATATCGACTGAGTTGCAATAAGCAATGGATAATCACAGCCACACACTACAGCAAGACCTTAATGTTTGCATTAATGCTTGACCAAACAGCACCCAGCTGTTCAGGAAAAGGTTTCTACAAGAGCAGTAGATATGGAAGATTATGAGATGGAGGGCATCTAGTTTGTTGTTAAAGGCTGGAGGCACAGTAGTCCTCAAATAGTTCCACAAAATTTAATGATTCATTATTTCATCATTAAAATACAGCCTACGAGTTTTGTTGCCAAGCAACTTTTTCATGGAGACCCAATGGTGTATCACATTTCATTTATTTAACCTACACCCATTGTTAGCCACATCTCCTTGCGGGTAAAGTGGTGCTACTTTACACACATGCCGATGTAGCTAAGAATGGATATTGTTACACTTGTGATGTTCTAACCATAAATATGGGGATTTACTTTCTGCAAATTTTTCATACCCCACTAGATGGAACCTTAATTTCTTACCATGTGGACGAATTAACTGAATCAATGAAATTATGATAAACTATTGGGTCGTCTTGAAGAAGTTATTTACAGAATGAAATGCATTGGCTGTTCCACAGAGATTAAATAATAAATAAATATGTTTTTTGGAAATATTTGAAGTCTACTGTGCCTGAGCCTTTAGTGACAAATTGGGTGCCCTTCAGCTCAGAATCTCCTGAGTTCCAATCATGGCTGAGGATGCGTTCTTAATTTGTTGTTCGTCTAAATTGATTCAAAGATGTTATCATAAGATGGATAGAATGATATGACCATAAACAGGGTTCAATTGAGAGATTATTTGTGCAGGGATCAGAGTAGGACCTTAACTCAGCAACTAACAGAGCTATGAAAGGGAAATACTATGCCATTAGGTGAATTATCATTAAACTCCCAGTTCAATTGATGTTGGGATCAGTCATAGAAAGGCAACGGACAAAAAATGTATAATATGAACTAATTCTCAAACACATACATCTTCTTTGAACTATATATTTTTTTTACCAAAGAACCACAGCAACAGTCAAATGATTTGTGATAGTAGAAGGAAGCCTCTTTATCCAGTTCTCACCACCATTATCAAGGTATCAGTTTAATTTGATTTCACTATATCTGAGACCGTATTTGTACAATCAATTAAAATTTGGAAAGATAGCATAGGTTACATTAATATTGGTATACTACTTGAAATTTCTGCTGGATGTAGTAAATCACAGAGAATACCACAAATGTTATGTTATCCCATTTCTACCAATCATTTGGGTGACATGAATAATCACCAGTATGAAGGCCCTGATCCAGAAAACACTGCATCAAAAAACTGAACTCCCAAGACCAATAATGATCCTGAATAAATAAACAATCAAAATCCTCACTGTTGTAATAAGTATCATAACATCTGGTTGGCATTCAGTGAAAGTTGGGGTTTAAAGTCTGGTTTATTTCATCCGAGCATTACAAGGTGTATTTGTGTGCCTTGTTGACAGCTTGGCAATAGGTATTCACAATGCCTTTCAATATTGGCCACTTATGATTCTTATCTCTATCATACCACTTAAACAATGAGGATCAAATATGTTCGCAGTACTGTTTCTCTGTTGCGTCTGTCTGTAATTTCATTTAAATGAATTCATATATTCCTCTTTGTGAAAAAAGTGATAAAATGATATATTTGCCTTAATTCACCTTAAAATGCTTCTGCACGATTGCAATTATTTGCCACTCTGGTCGGATAAATTTAGTGCAAATTTGACTCCCCTTGATGAATAGCATAAGACCAAAAAGTTATTAGATGAAGAATCTAGGGGTCAGTAGGTGCTGTGTTCAGGAGCACCAACCGACCCCTGCCCCCACCGGCTCTTCAACCATGGAACAGACAAGATCAGCCTCCAGCTCACCACCATCCTCAACACCTCGCTAATCACAGCCACCTTTTCCAAAGCATGGAAATACATGGAGGTCAGACCCCTACTCAAAAAATCCTTGGCAGACCCCAACGAGCTCCAGAACTACTGCCCTATATCCTTGCTCCTGTTCCCTGCCAAAGTCCTGGAGAAGGTCATCAACCTCCAAATCACTGATCACCTGGACAGAAACAACCTAGTAAAACCATCCCAATCAGGCTTCAGAGCCAACCACAGCACCAAGACAGCTCTGATTGCAGCAACAAATGACATCTGCACCCTACTGGGCAGAAAAGAATCAGCCACCCTGATCCCACTACACCTCCCTACAGATTTCAACACAGTTTCCCACTGCACACTCGTTGACAGGTTATTCCACCACCAAACTCATGCAAAGGTTCCAGCCACTGGACTGATCCTCAACCTGCCCAAGAGAAACCACATCACCCAGAACCTCGAGGACCTCCACTTGCTCCCAATCCAGAATAGTTGCCAGTTCAGACTCCTGACCCATGCCTATAAAGCCCTCCACAACCAAGGACCTGCGTACTTGAACCATTGCCTGCACTACCACCAACCTCCCAGGAACCTCAGCTCTGCATGCCATGCCCTCTCACAGATACCTCACAGATGTCGCTGCCGCTCCAGAGAATAATCCTTCTCCTATCTCGCTGCCAAAGCCTGGAACTCCCTCCCCCTCCGCCTCCGCACTGCACCCTCACTGACCCATTTCAGGAAAGGGCTCAAGACCTGGCTCTTCGACTAATATTTGCAGCAAACACTTGGATACCCTCTTGGGTGATAAGCTGCGCACTACAAGTGTCAACTGATTGATTGATTGAATGTTTTAGCTCTGTGAATAGTGATACAAGAGGTGGATCTTTAATTAATTTTACCAATGACCATCATTTTAAATATTTAAATGGTCAAAATAATAGACTGCGCTATACACCTTTGAATACGTTATAACACTCTAGTGCGCTACTAAACAATGCTTTTCATGATTTTCATAAAATATGTATTAAATATGTGTTTTTTAAAAAGCCCACTGCGAATCATGGGCATTAATACTAGAGCCGTTAATATCTCAAGAAACATCGACAAAATACATGGGTAAAAAGTTCACAAACTCCCTTCAAAGTGACAATCTTTTCAAATAAACTACAACATTAAAGGCTAAGGGGCCAAGGGTTTATTTATAACCATCTTAAACAAGTATTTGCAATGCACTTGGTCTCATGTTTGCTTGAGTTAAAGGTATTAGCATTGTAAACTCCAGACTTTTCTTGAAACAGAAACTGAAAACGAAAAATAGAACAGTTTCACATAACAGGACTTTTCTTGCCACATAAAGTGAAAATGAAAAGTAAAACAGTTTCACAGAAGCAAGCCGACGGTCGCCATGAGTGCAAATCAAACACACAAAAGGAAACAGAAGTTCGCTCGCAGTGAAACGTATCGGTAAAAGTGCAATTATCCATGTAACCGGCAAAAGTGCAATTATCCATGTAACTGGCAAAAGTGCAAATATCCCTGTAACAGGGCCAATGTCATGCAAAGCGCTCAACTACTGCCCAGCACGATTGTGCTGCCTACAAAATAAAGAGAAAAAGTAGTCCAGAAACCATACAGAAAACATAGAGCCTCGTATGTTTTCAATAGTTTGTCGGTGCACTCGAGGAGGGCTAAACACCAGAAAAGGCATGACGTATGCATGCCTTTCACTAATTAAATCAAGCAAATTTTATAAGTCATTCAAAGTGATGGGCGTGACATGGGCATGGTTAAAAGCCCACAGAGAGATTACACCAGGGACTGAGCACTTTGACAGAACTACTGTGCAGAGTGCAGGTCTAGACACAATTACTTAATTGCAGAACTAATTGCCATGCAGCACCTGATCAACGGATATTTGTGTTCTCTGTGGCAATATTTTGCTATGGTGACCTTCAAATACCTGTGAAGATGTTGCTGCTTTCTATACTCTATCCTACGTTTAAGCTCTTGACAAAAATATTTTAAATGAGCTAAAACACTGAACTGTTATTAATAATGCATTGTCCATCAATTCAAATGGGCTTTCAGATAGAATTGTGACAGGTGGAATGATTGTCCATCTTCTTGTGAAACAAACACTAACCCAAAGACCCTGACCACTCTACTGTACTTTCATTGATTTTCCAAAGGCTTTTGAGGGATAGACTGAGCGTTATTATGGAACAAGCTAGTTTTACTCTGTAGGAAAGTACCATCTTGCCTGGCATGTTACCCCCATTTTTCACTGTATATATGTTGTTTTAGTTGTATGTGTCACTGGGACCCTGGTAACCCAGGGCCCCAGTGCTCATAAGTGTGCCTGAATGTGTTTCCTGTGTAGTGACTAACTGTCTCACTGAGGCTCTGCTAATCAGAACCTCAGTGGTTATGCTCTCTCATTTCTTTCCAAATTGTCACTAACAGGCTAGTGACCATTTTTACCAATTTACATTGGCTTACTGGAACACCCTTATAATTCCCTAGTATATGGTACTGAGGTACCCAGGGTATTGGGGTTCCAGGAGATCCCTATGGGCTGCAGCATTTCTTTTGCCACCCATAGGGAGCTCTGACAATTCTTACACAGGCCTGCCACTGCAGCCTGAGTAAAATAACGTCCACGTTATTTCACAGCCAATTTTCACTGCACTTAAGTAACTTATAAGTCACCTATATGTCTAACCTTTACCTAGTAAAGGTTAGGTGCAAAGTTACTTAGTGTGAGGGTACCCTGGCACTAGCCAAGGTGCCCCCACATTGTTCAGGGCCAATTCCCCGGACTTTGGGAGTGCGGGGACACCATTACACGCGTGCACTACATATAGGTCACTACCTATATGTAGCTTCACAATGGTAACTCCGAATATGGCCATGTAACATGTCTATGATCATGGAATTGCCCCCTCTATGCCATCCTGGCATAGTTGGCACAACCCCATGATCCCAGTGGTCTGTAGCACAGACCCTAGTACTGCCAAACTGCCCTTCCTGGGGTTTCACTGCAGCTGCTGCTGCTGCCAACCCCTCAGACAGGCATCTGCCCTCCTGGGGTCCAGCCAGGCCTGGCCCAGGATGGCAGAACAAAGAACTTCCTCTAAGAGAGGGTGTGACACCCTCTCCCTTTGGAAAATGGTGTGAAGGCAGGGGAGGAGTAGCCTCCCCCAGCCTCTGGAAATGCTTTCTTGGGCACAGATGTGCCCAATTCTGCATAAGCCAGTCTACACCGGTTCAGGGGACCCCTTAGCCCTGCTCTGGCGCGAAACTGGACAAAGAAAAGGGGAGTGACCACTCCCCTGACCTACACCTCCCCTGGGAGGTGTCCAGAGCTCCTCCAGAGTGGCCAGCGCCACCAGGTGACGTCAGAGACTCCTTGTGATAGGCTCCTTCAGGTGTTGCTAGCCTATCCTCTCTCCTAAGTAGCCAAACCCTCTTTTCTGGGTATTTAGGGTCTCTGTCTCTGGGGAAACTTTAGATAACGAATGCAAGAGCTCATCCGAGTTCCTCTGCATCTCTCTCTTCACCTTCTGCCAAGGAATCGACTGCTGACCGCGCTGGAAGCCTGCAAAACTGCAACATAGTAGCAAAGACGACTACTGCAACTCTGTAACGCTGATCCTGCCGCCTTCTCGACTGTTTTCCTGGTGGTGCATGCTGTGGGGGTAGTCTGCCTCCTCTCTGCACTAGAAGCTCCGAAGAAATCTCCCGTGGGTCGACGGAATCTTCCCCCTGCAACCGCAGGCACCAAAAAGCTGCATTACCGGTCCCTTGGGTCTCCTCTCAGCATGACGAGCGAGGTCCCTCGAATCCAGCAACTCTGTCCAAGTGGCCCCCCCAGTCCAGTGACTCTTCAGTACAAGTTTGGTGGAGGTAAGTCCTTGCCTCACCTCACTAGACTGCATTGCTGGGAACCGCGACTTTTGCAGCTACTCCGGCCTCCGTGCACTTCCGGCAGAAATCCTTTGTGCACCGTCCAGCCTGGGTCCACGGCACTCTAACCTGCATTGCACGACCTCCTAAGTTGTTCTCCGGCGACGTGGGACTTCTTTGTGCGACTTCGGGTGAGCACCGTTTCACGCATCCTTGTAGTGCCTGTTTCTGGCACTTTTCCGGGTGCTACCTGCTGCTAAGAGGGCTCCTTGTTTTGCTCGACGTCCCTTCTACCTCCTGGTCCAATTTGCGACCTCCTGGTCCCTCCTGGGCCACAGCAGCATCCAAAAATGCTAATCGCACGATTTGCAACTAGCAAGGCTTGTTGGCGGTCTATCGGCGAGAAAACACTTTTGCACGACTCTACAAGGCGAGAGGGATCCGTCCTCCAAAGAGGAAGTCTCTATCTCTTTGCGTTCCTGCAGAAACTGCAGCTTCTTCTGTCCAGTAGAAGCTCCTTTGTACCCGCAGCTGGCATTTCCTGGGCATCTGCCCATCTCCGACTTGCTTGTGACTTTTGGACTTGGTCCCCTTGTTCCACAGGTACCCTAGATTGGAAATCCACAGTTGTTGCATTGTTGGTTTGTGTCTTTCCTACATTATTCCTCTAACACGACTTCTTTGTCCTTAGGGGAACTTTAGTGCACTTTGCACTCACTTTTCAGGGTCTTGGGGAGGGTTATTTTTCTAACTCTCACTATTTTCTAATAGTCCCAGCGACCCTCTACAAGGTCACATAGGTTTGGGGTCCATTCGTGGTTCGCATTCCACTTTTGGAGTATATGGTTTGTGTTGCCCCTATCGATATGTTTCCCCATTGCATCCTATGGTAACTATACATTGTTTGCACTGTTTTCTAAGACTATACTGCATATTTTTGCTATTGTGTATATATATCTTGTGTATATTTCCTATCCTCTCACTGAGGGTACACTCTAAGATACTTTGGCATATTGTCATAAAAATAAAGTACCTTTATTTTTAGTATAACTGTGTATTGTGTTTTCTTATGATATTGTGCAAGTGACACTTGTGGTACTGTAGTAGCTTCACACGTCTCCTAGTTCAGCCTAAGCTGCTCTGCTAAGCTACCATTATCTATCAGCCTAAGCTGCTAGACACCCTATACACTAATATACTGGGCCTGGTGCAAGGTGCATGTACCCCTTGGTACTCACTACAAGCCAGTCCAGCCTCCTACATGGGTTTGCAGCGGTGGGATAAGTGCTTTGAGACTACTTACCACTCTTGTCATTGTACTTTTCATAAGAGAAAAATATACAAAACAAGTTCAGTGTATATACACATAGCCAAAAAGTTTTGCATTTCCTCTTTTCACTCTTTTCTAAGTGCTGAAAAGTACTTCTAACTTTCTAAAAAGTTCTAAAAAGTTTAAAAAGTTTTTTTTCCAGTCTTTCTAAAAGCTCTGACAAACTTTTTTCTCTTTTTCTATCACTTTAACTCTCTCTAAAAATGTCTGGCACAGGCCAAAATGTTGATCTGTCCAAACTTGCATATGATCACCTTAGCTGGAAAGGAGCAAGGAGTCTCTGCATAGAGAGAGGTTTGAGTGTAGGGAAGAATCCTTCCTTGGAATTGTTACTTAACACGCTTAGAGAACAAGATAAGGCAAGAAGTGCCCCATCTGTTGAAAAAGTAGCTAATGGTTCCCAATCTGATCCAGGGACTCCCCCAGGAAAAGATTCAGGAAAGAAACTTCCTAGCCTGCCCATTACTAGACAGTCTAGCATAGTTGGTAATGATGAAGAGCCACACCATACAAATAGTGTTGTCTCACATCATAGCAAAAGCATTTATTCACACCACAGTGGTACTGATGTTTCTGTTAGCCAAGCTGTTAGGGTGCCCTCTGTAAGGGACAGGTCTCCTTCTGTCCATTCTCACCATACTTCTGTTTCAAGGCATGTCCCTCCCACCCACCCTGATGACAGATTGTTAGAAAGGGAGCTCAATAGATTGAGAGTGGAACAAACCAGACTGAAGCTCAAGAAGCAACAGCTGGATTTGGATAGACAGACTTTAGAAGTAGAGAAGGAGAGACAGAAACTGGGTTTAGAAACCCATGGTGGCAGCAGCAGTATTCCCCATAGTCATCCTGCAAAAGAGCATGATTCCAGGAATCTGCACAAGATAGTTCCCCCTTATAAGGAGGGGGATGACATTAACAAGTGGTTTGCTGCACTTGAGAGGGCCTGTGCTGTACAGGATGTCCCTCAAAGGCAGTGGGCTGCTATCCTATGGCTATCATTTAGTGGAAAAGGTAGGGATAGGCTCCTTACTGTTAAAGAAAATGAAGCTAATGATTACAAAGTTCTTAAGAATGCACTCCTGGATGGTTATGGCTTAACCACTGAACAATACAGGATAAAGTTCAGAGAGACCAAAAAGGAGTCTTCACAAGACTGGGTTGATTTCATTGACCATTCAGTGAAGGCCTTGGAGGGGTGGTTACATGGCAGTAAAGTTACTGATTATGACAGCCTGTATAACTTGATCCTGAGAGAGCATATCCTTAATAATTGTGTGTCTGATTTGTTGCACCAGTACTTGGTGGACTCTGATCTGACCTCTCCCCAAGAATTGGGAAAGAAGGCAGACAAATGGGTCAGAACAAGGGTGAACAGAAAAGTTCATACAGGGGGTGACAAAGATGGCAACAAAAAGAAGGATGGTAAGTCTTCTGACAAGGGTGGGGACAAATCTAAAAATGAGTCTTCATTAGGCCCACAAAAACACTCTGGTGGGGGTGGTGGGCCCAAATCCTCCTTTAATCAAAACAAAGAAAATAAACCATGGTGCTATTTATGTAAAGTAAAAGGCCATTGGACAACAGATCCCAGTTGTCCAAAGAAAAGCACCAAGCCTCCTACCACTACAACCCCTACTGCTACCCCTAGTGTCCCTACTAATAGCAGTGGTGGTGGGAGCAAACCTACTAATAGCCAATCCAAGGGAGTAGCTGGGCTCACTATTGGTAACTTAGTTGGGGTTGTCCTTGTTAGGGAGGCCACAGAGGCTGTGTTAGTCTCTGAGGGGGCTATTGATTTAGCCACCTTAGTTGCTTGTCCCCTTAATATGGATAAGTACAAGCAGCTACCCCTAATAAATGGTGTTGAGGTTCAGGCCTACAGGGACACTGGAGCCAGTGTGACTATGGTCATAGAGAAACTGGTCCACCCTGAACAACACCTACTTGGTCACCAGTACCAAGTAACCGATGCTCACAACAACACACTTAGCCACCTCATGGCTGTTGTTAATCTCAACTGGGGGGGGGTTACTGGTCCAAAGAAAGTTGTGGTAGCTTCAGATTTACCTGTAGACTGTCTATTAGGGAATGATTTGGAGACATCAGCTTGGTCAGATGTGGAGTTGGAGGCCCATGCAGCAATGCTGGGCATCCCAGGGCATATTTTTGCTTTGACAAGGGCTCAGGCCAAAAAGCAAAAAGGACAGGGAAGCTTGGATCCTGGAACAATGGACCAAGTGCTCCCTAAAGCTAGGGCTAGTAGAAGCAAACCAATTCCTACTATCCCTCCCTCTACAGTGGATTCAACTTCTGAGGAAGAAGAATTCCCTCCCTGTGCAGAACCTACACCAGAGGAGCTTCAAGCAGACACTGCTGAGCTTTTGGGTGAAGGGGGGCCTGCCAGGGAGGAGCTGAGTGTGGCACAGCAAACCTGTCCCACATTAGAGGGTCTCAGACAGCAAGCTGTCAAACAGGCTAATGGGGATGTCAGTGACTCTCACAGAGTTTACTGGGAGGACAACCTCTTGTACACTGAGCATAGGGATCCTAAACCTGGAGCTGCCAGGAGATTAGTGATTCCTCAGGAGTACAGAAAGTTCCTCCTAACTCTTGCCCACGACATTCCCCTAGCTGGGCACCTGGGTCAAATGAAAACTTGGGACAGACTGGTTCCATTGTTTCATTGGCCTAGGATGTCTGAGGACACAAAAGATTTTTGTAAGTCCTGTGAAACCTGTCAAGCCAGTGGCAAGACAGGTGGAACTCCAAAGGCACCCCTTATTCCACTGCCTGTGGTTGGGGTACCCTTTGAAAGGGTAGGGGTTGACATAGTTGGCCCCCTTGACCCTCCTACTGCTTCAGGCAATAGGTTTATCTTGGTGGTAGTGGACCATGCCACAAGATACCCTGAAGCAATTCCTTTAAGGACCACTACAGCACCTGCAGTGGCAAAGGCCCTCCTGGGAATATTTTCCAGAGTGGGCTTCCCAAAGGAAGTAGTATCAGACAGGGGAAGCAATTTCATGTCTGCATACTTAAAGGCCATGTGGAAGGAGTGTGGTGTAACTTACAAGTTCACAACACCCTATCATCCACAAACAAATGGACTGGTTGAGAGATTTAATAAAACTCTCAAAGGCATGATTATGGGTCTCCCTGAAAAACTCCGCAGGCGATGGGATATCCTTCTACCATGCCTCCTTTTTGCCTACAGGGAGGTACCCCAGAAAGGAGTGGGCTTCAGCCGCTTTGAACTTCTTTTTGGACACCCTGTTAGGGGTCCACTCACACTTGTAAAGGAGGGTTGGGAACAACCTTTAAAAGCTCCTAAGCAGGATATTGTGGATTATGTACTTGGCCTCAGATCAAGGATGGCTGAGTACATGAAAAAGGCCAGCAAAAACCTTCAGGCCAGCCAAGAGCTCCAGAAGCAATGGCATGATCAGAAGGCTGTTTTGGTTCAGTACCAACCAGGGCAGAAAGTGTGGCTCTTGGAGCCTGTGGCCCCAAGAGCACTCCAAGATAAATGGAGTGGACCCCACACAATTGTTGAAAAGAAGGGAGAAGTCACCTATTTAGTTGACTTAGGCACTGCCAGGAGTCCCCTTAGGGTGCTCCATGTCAACCGCCTGAAACCCTACTATGACAGGGCTGATCTCACCCTGCTCATGGCAACTGATGAGGGACAGGAAGAAGACAGTGATCCTCTACCTGATCTCTTCTCTTCCACAGAACAAGATGCTCTTGTGGAAGGTGTAGTTTTGGCTGATTGTCTTACTGCTGAGCAGAAAGACCATTGCATAAATCTCCTAGATCAATTCTCTGAACTCTTCTCTACTGTGCCAGGTACCACTTCTTGGTGTGAGCACACTATAGATACTGGAGACAGTTTACCTGTCAAAAGTAAGATCTATAGGCAGCCTGACCATGTCAGGGACTGCATAAAGCAAGAGGTGCAGAAAAAGTTAGAACTAGGAGTGGTTGAGCACTCTGAAAGTCCATGGGCTTCTCCTGTGGTACTTGTACCAAAACCCCATTCCAAAGATGGAAAGAAGGAAATGCGGTTTTGTGTAGACTATAGAGGTCTCAACTTGGTAACCAAAACTGATGCTCACCCTATACCCAGGGCAGATGAGCTCATAGATACACTGGCATCTGCCAAGTATCTAAGCACTTTTGATTTGACTGCAGGGTATTGGCAGATCAAATTGTCAGAAGATGCTAAACCTAAAACTGCATTTTCAACCATTGGAGGACATTACCAGTTTACTGTAATGCCTTTTGGTTTGAAAAATGCACCTGCCACTTTTCAAAGGTTGGTGAACACAGTCCTGCAAGGGCTGGAAGCTTTCAGTGCAGCATATTTGGACGATATAGCTGTCTTTAGCTCCAGCTGGGATGATCACCTGGTCCACCTATGGAAAGTTTTGGAGGCCCTGCAGAAGGCAGGCCTCACTATCAAGGCTTCAAAGTGCCAGATAGGGCAGGGGAAGGTAGTTTATCTGGGACACCTTGTTGGTGGGGAACAGATTGCACCACTTCAGGGGAAAATCCAAACAATTATTGATTGGGTTCCCCCTACCACTCAGACTCAGGTGAGAGCCTTCCTAGGCCTCACTGGGTATTACAGGAGGTTCATTAGGAACTATGGCTCCATTGCAGCCCCTCTTAATGACCTCACATCCAAAAAGATGCCTAAAAAGGTATTGTGGACAGCTAGCTGTCAGAAAGCTTTTGAGGAGCTGAAGCAGGCCATGTGCTCTGCACCTGTCCTGAAAAGCCCTTGTTACTCTAAAAAATTCTATGTCCAAACTGATGCATCTGAATTAGGAGTAGGGGCAGTCCTATCACAACTTAATTCTGAGGGCCAGGATCAACCTGTTGCTTTTATTAGTAGGAGGTTGACCCCTAGAGAAAAGCGTTGGTCTGCCATAGAGAGGGAGGCCTTTGCTGTGGTCTGGGCTCTGAAGAAGTTGAGGCCATACCTGTTTGGCACTCACTTCATTGTTCAGACAGACCACAAACCTCTACTTTGGCTAAAACAAATGAAAGGTGAAAATCCTAAATTATTGAGGTGGTCCATATCCCTACAGGGAATGGACTATACAGTGGAACATAGACCTGGGAGTAGCCACTCCAATGCAGATGGACTCTCCAGATATTTCCACTTAGACAATGAAGACTCATCAGGTCATGGCTAGTCTTATTGTCCTTCGTTTGGGGGGGGTTGTGTAGGAAAGTACCATCTTGCCTGGCATGTTACCCCCATTTTTCACTGTATATATGTTGTTTTAGTTGTATGTGTCACTGGGACCCTGGTAACCCAGGGCCCCAGTGCTCATAAGTGTGCCTGAATGTGTTACCTGTGTAGTGACTAACTGTCTCACTGAGGCTCTGCTAATCAGAACCTCAGTGGTTATGCTCTCTCATTTCTTTCCAAATTGTCACTAACAGGCTAGTGACCATTTTTACCAATTTACATTGGCTTACTGGAACACCCTTATAATTCCCTAGTATATGGTACTGAGGTACCCAAGGTATTGGGGTTCCAGGAGATCCCTATGGGCTGCAGCATTTCTTTTGCCACCCATAGGGAGCTCTGACAATTCTTACACAGGCCTGCCACTGCAGCCTGAGTAAAATAACGTCCACGTTATTTCACAGCCAATTTTCACTGCACTTAAGTAACTTATAAGTCACCTATATGTCTAACCTTTACCTAGTAAAGGTTAGGTGCAAAGTTACTTAGTGTGAGGGTACCCTGGCACTAGCCAAGGTGCCCCCACATTGTTCAGGGCCAATTCCCCAGACTTTGTGAGTGCGGGGACACCATTACACGCGTGCACTACATATAGGTCACTACCTATATGTAGCTTCACAATGGTAACTCCGAATATGGCCATGTAACATGTCTATGATCATGGAATTGCCCCCTCTATGCCATCCTGGCATAGTTGGCACAATCCCATGATCCCAGTGGTCTGTAGCACAGACCCTAGTACTGCCAAACTACCCTTCCTGGGGTTTCACTGCAGCTGCTGCTGCTGCCAACCCCTCAGACAGGCATCTGCCCTCCTGGGGTCCAGCCAGGCCTGGCCCAGGATGGCAGAACAAAGAACTTCCTCTGAGAGAGGGTGTGACACCCTCTCCCTTTGGAAAATGGTGTGGAGGCAGGGGAGGAGTAGCCTCCCCCAGCCTCTGGAAATGCTTTCTTGGGCACAGATGTGCCCAATTCTGCATAAGCCAGTCTACACCGGTTCAGGGGACCCCTTAGCTCTGCTCTGGCGCGAAACTTGACAAAGGAAAGGGGAGTGACCACTCCCCTGACCTGCACCTCCCCTGGGAGGTGTCCAGAGCTCCTCCAGTGTGCTCCAGACCTCTGCCATCTTGGAAACAGAGGTGCTGCTGGCACACGGGACTGCTCTGAGTGGCCAGTGCCACCAGGTGACGTCAGAGACTCATTGTGATAGGCTCCTTCAGGTGTTGCTAGCCTATCCTCTCTCCTAAGTAGCCAAACCCTCTTTTCTGGCTATTTAGGGTCTCTGTCTCTGGGGAAACTTTAGATAACGAATGCAAGAGCTCATCCAAGTTCCTCTGCATCTCTCTCTTCACCTTCTGCCAAGGAATCGACTGCTGACCGCGCTGGAAGCCTGCAAAACTGCAACATAGTAGCAAAGACGACTACTGCAACTCTGTAACGCTGATCCTGCCGCCTTCTCGACTGTTTTCCTGGTGGTGCATGCTGTGGGGGTAGTCTGCCTCCTCTCTGCACTAGAAGCTCCGAAGAAATCTCCCGTGGGTCGACGGAATCTTCCCCCTGCAACCGCAGGCACCAAAAAGCTGCATTACCGGTCCCTTGGGTCTCCTCTCAGCACAACGAGCGAGGTCCCTCGAATCCAGCAACTCTGTCCAAGTGGCCCCTCCAGTCCAGTGACTCTTCAGTCCAAGTTTGGTGGAGGTAAGTCCTTGCCTCACCTCGCTAGACTGCATTGCTGGGAACCGCGACTTTTGCAGCTACTCCGGCCTCCGTGCACTTCCGGCGGAAATCCTTTGTGCACCGTCCAGCCTGGGTCCACGGCACTCTAACCTGCATTGCACGACCTCCTAAGTTGTTCTCCGGCGACATGGGACTTCTTTGTGCGACTTCGGGTGAGAACCGTTTCACGCATCCTCGTAGTGCCTGTTTCTGCCATTTCTCCTGGTGCTACCTACTGCTAAGAGGGCTCCTTTTCTTGCTCGATGTCCCCTCTACCTCCTGGTCCAATTTGCGACCTCCTGGTCCCTCCTGGGCCACAGCAGCATCCAAAAACGCTAACCGCACGATTTGCAGCTAGCAAGGCTTGTTGGTGTTCTTTCAGCGGGAAAATACTTCTGCACGACTCTACAAGGCGAGCGGGATCCGTCCTCTAAAGGGGAAGTCTCTATCCCTTTGCGTTCCTGCAGAAACCGCAGCTTCTTCGGTCCTGTAGAAGCTCCTTTGCACCCGCAGCTGGCATTTCCTGGGCATCTGCCCATCTCCGACTTGCTTGTGACTTTTGGACTTGGTCCCCTTGTTCCACAGGTTCCCTAGATTGGAAATCCACAGTTGTTGCATTGTTGGTTTGTGTCTTTCCTGCATTATTCCTCTAACACGACTTCTTTGTCCTTAGGGGAACTTTAGTGCACTTTGCACTCACTTTTCAGGGTCTTGGGGAGGGTTATTTTTCTAACTCTCACTATTTTCTAATAGTCCCAGTGACCCTCTACAAGGTCACATAGGTTTGGGGTCCATTCTTCATTCGCATTCCACTTTTGGAGTATATGGTTTGTGTTGCCCCTATCCCTATGTTTCCCCATTGCATCCTATGGTAACTATACATTGTTTGCACTGTTTTCTAAGACTATACTGCATATTTTTGCTATTGTGTATATATATCTTGTGTATATTTCCTATCCTCTCACTGAGGGTACACTCTAAGATACTTTGGCATATTGTCATAAAAATAAATTACCTTTATTTTTAGTATAACTGTGTATTGTGTTTTCTTATGATATTGTGCAAGTGACACTTGTGGTACTGTAGTAGCTTCACACGTCTCCTAGTTCAGCCTAAGCTGCTCTGCTAAGCTACCATTATATATCAGCCTAAGCTGCTAGACACCCTATACACTAATAAGGGATAACTGGGCCTGGTGCAAGGTGCAAGTACCCCTTGGTACTCACTACAAGCCAGTCCAGCCTCCTACATACTCAGATTGCCAGTTGAATTAATTTAAATGTTAGCAAAGTTACATTTAAACATGGGCGGCTCCTCTGTTAGGGCGGAGGAGCATTGCCCCCCACCAGCAGCGGCAGCTGCAAAACCTTTACAAGAAACCGTTAATGAACTGAGATTATTATCGTTTTTTTATAAAGGGGCGGCGTTACACTTTTCATCTTTGGCGTGGTCTCCCTTAAATTTTTGCCTCTGTTTCCCAGGTTGTTGATGTGTGCTGGACTCTGATTTTGCTGTTTTTGTTCCTCTGGGCACTGTGCTTGCACCCCTGCCCTGGGGATTATGACCGGCAGGAGGAAGCCTGGCGGTATAGTGGAGTGGCCAGCGGTATGGCTATGGCTATTGCGCCACAGTCATAATAGCTGGCAGAACACTGCCAGCCTGTTGGTGGTGTTACCGCCAGCTTACCGCCTGTTGCCAGGGTCATAATGAGGCCCATAGTAATGTGTTTTATATGTCCAGACAATTAAATATTGCTATGTTCGTTTTTCACTGTTGCAAGGCTTGTCCCTCTCATAGGTTAACATGGGGGCTACCTTTGAATATGATTAAAGTGTAGATTCCCTTTGGGAGTGGATGGACATGTGGAGTTTGGGGTCTCTGAGCTCACAATTTGAAAAAACATCTTTTAGTAAAGTTGATTTCAAGATTGTGTGTTTGAAAATGCCACTTTTAGAAAGCGAGCATTGTCTTGCTTAAACCATTTTTGTGTATCTGCCTGTTTGTGGATTCCCTGTCTGGGTCAGTTTGACAGTTGGACTAGTTGCACCTCACACTACACAGTGACACAAAGGGAGCTGGGGTGTAGTCTGCATTTCCTGATGAGCCATCTGTGCTAGGAGGGAGGGAAGGAGTGGTCACTCACACCTGAAAGGGCTGTGCCTGCCCTCACACAATGCAGTCTCCAACCCCCTGGTGAGTGTCTGGGGCCTGGCCTGGGCAAGGCAGGATTTCACAATCAAGAGAGACTTTGCTTTGAAGTAGGCCTACTTCAAAGGAGAAAATGGGTATAAGAGGGGCACCCAAAACCACAGACTTTAGAACACTTCTGGAAACCAAGAGGAAACTCTGCCTAGAGAAGAGCTGAAGAAAAAGAGATGCCCAGCCTGTGACTGTGCTTTGTGGAGCTATCCTGCAGTTGCTGCTTCTGCCAAAGTAAGAGGGCAAAGACTGGAGAGACCTCTACTCTGCCAGTGGTGGCCATCCAGTTCCTGGGACTCTGAAAGAAGAAGCTGGCAGCCTAAGAGGAAGAAATCCATGCACAAAACGCTGTGTGGGGAAAAGAGCGACACAACTCTGATCTGTGGCTAAAAAATCGATGCGTCGCCGGATTCACAGCTGAAAATCGACGCTCGCCTACAACGCGACCCGAAGATCGATGCCCGGGGCTGGAGAAATGACACGCAGCATCGCTGACGGAGGCTGGTGAGATTGTAACCCGCGCTGTGTGGTTTTTGGATCATTGTGCAGCTGAATTTCCAAAGCAAACATCGCTGGGTGTGTAAAAACAACGCAAGGCCTGCCCGGACCCAAGAGTGCTCACCGGATCGACTCATCGCTCTCCAGTGGAGAGAAGAAACGACCCGCCCAAACCGACGAAAGGAGAAACAATGCAAGGTCTAGTTAGTGAGTGAAATCAACGCATCACAAGCCCTTTTTGATGCACACTCACCTGTGGGGGGTTATTTTTGAAGCACCCAAGGTACATTTTCATGCTAACAGTGTTAGTGTGTGTTTAAAACTACACGAAGACTCTTTTTGCTTTTTGATTGATAACTTGACTTGTGTATTGTGGATGTTTTCCGTTTTGGTCTAGTTTTGTTTAGATAAATATTTCCTGTTTTTCTAAACCTGTGTTGTGTCATTTTGTAGTGATTTCATTAAGTAACTGTGTGTGTTGGTACAAATACTTTACACCTAGCACTCTGAAGTTGAGCCTACTGCTCGTGCCAAGCTACCAAGGGGGTAAGCAGGGGTTAGCTGAGGGTCATTCTCTTTTACCCTGACTAGAGTGAGGGTCCTTGCTTGAACAGGGGTTAACCTGACTGTCAACCAAAGACCCCATTTCTAACAGGCAGAGTCACGGTGGTGATGAGCAGTGAGGGGGAGTGCACAGCACTCCCTCTCCCAGCACATGTGTATTTGGCCAGCGTCTCGGGCCGGCCAAACACACATGCTCAGTAGGCTCACTCCAGCCTAGCAAGACAGTTGCCGGGTTGGAGAGAGCTTGCACAGACTCCCAGTCTGTCTGGGAGTGCCCTGGCTGAGCAGCATCAGGATTGGCCACAGGGCAGGCTGAGAGTATGTGCCTGCAGCCTTCAATGGAGGAGCGCAGAGGCGAGTGAAGGTAAGTGAGTTTTTTTTATTTTTTACTAAATTAATGTTTATCCCCCTCGTGGACTGCCCTGCCCCTTCCGTACCCTGCGAGCCACACCTGCATTTAAACACTTGGAGGTAGCTACTGTAATTAGTGCCTGATATTAAATAGAAAATAATTTACAGCCCAGTTAGCATTAGATATAACTTTTTGGTGCCAACATTGTTTTTTATGTATCCCTCTGACCTTTACACAGCGCTCATCGGTCCTGTTTCATACAGTTAACATAAACGTTTTCATTTTTCTCCATACTATATTATGCAAACACCTCCGCTGAGTCTTCTGTTCTTATGTTAAAATATAGTAAAAATTGAAAAAATATATTTCACTTGAAAATAAATATGAAAATGTTTTTATGTTCAAAACATATTCCCACCCAGAGAAACAAATATTTTATTGCATTAATAATTATGAAAAGTGATGTACAGAATAATTACAATTAATGATAAAAAAAATGCATTGTTAGAGTAGTTAAATTCATAACATGTTAATCATAAATTTATACGCAGTCTGCGCTGAAATAGCCTCATTTTTTTACACTATTTCAACGCAAATTTAACTCCATATTTATTTCTCGACGCTAGACCAACCTAGCGTCAAAATATTAGAGTTAAAGTCATTTTTTGCCTGCGGAAAACTATCTTGCATCAAAGAGATGCAAAGTAGGCGTTCCTGGGCAAAAAATGACTCTAAGGCCAAGGCGCCTTATTTATCCTCCTGTGCAAAAATGGTACACAGGAAGGAGGTGGGCCTAAATAATGGCGCTAAGCTTGCTTATTACACCAGTTTATTAAGAAGTTAAAATATTTATTTCCCTATATTAACAGTGCTAAAGTCACAAATATTACCCTTAAGTTCAATTGATACATATAAAGAAACAAAAAAGGCTGATTGAGTTGGCAAATGAGGATTATTATTTCAATAGAGAATGTGCAAAACCATAGCAGTACAATCTGAGCAAGATAAATTGAATACATTGAATCAACAAATAAAAAGTCAATGACCATTCATGAGTACGAGAGTAACATCTTACTAACCACTAATTAGCATTAACATATTGGGCTTCGTGCAAAAGATTTAACAACACAAATTTAGAAAACATCTAGCTATGGCACTATCAAAATAGCAGCAGTATTAAAACAGTAGCAGTTGGTACATGGAAAACAAAACACAAATAACAATACACAGTTCATACATTTACCCAATTTCTAAAATAATCAGCAACAACTTCTACTTCATCAGGAGGACAACAGTGTCAGCATCAGAGAGGAAAAATGTAGGGGGACGGTTTAGAGTTTTGGACTATAAGATTACTAAACCATCAAATCATTAGTTCAGTATTGAACACACATAGTAAACTCAGAAAATAATAGACCAGAATGTCAGTAGACTGACTGGCAAAGCACGAAGTGTCAAAGTGACAGATCACACCAAGTGTACAAAGAGAAGTCTCTCGAACCCAGGAAAGTAAGAGCCCCAAAACATTGCTAGATAAACAGACATTGAAGGAGAGCAAATATAGAGTGTTGCTGGTGTTGCAGGGTGCTCCTTACTGGAGCTGCTCTCCACCTAAACTTGGGAACTACCCAGAGTTCTCTCTTCCTTTTTGCATAATTTATGAATCACTCTCACCCTGAAAGGGATTTGTTTTGACTTATACTGGGTGCTCCCTTGTGTCTGGACAAAGCTAAACCTCTCTGATGAGCTCTAATGAGAGTGACACACGTGTCAGGGGTTGATTGTATTTATTCCAGGTTGGCTTGGATGGTATTTTACCCGTCCAAAGCTGTAATACTGTGCCTGGAGTGATAAATGGCTTTTGTCATTTTACAGCTCGGTAAGGTTAACATTGTGTCAAACCTATGCTTAAAGATTTTGCTGTACAAATGGCAAAATACTTTGTCACTGTCTAGCTCGGTGTGGATAGTACTGTGCTGAGCCTATGCTGAAAAACTTTGCTAGATAAACAGACATTTGAGGTAAGCAAATCTAGTGTTGTTGGTGTTGCTGGGTGCTCCTTACTGGAGATACTCTCCTTCTAAACTTAGGAACTACGCAGAGTTGTCTCTTCCTTTTTGCATATATATATATTTATATATACATATTCAATCAAAAGCAGTCTGAGAATGATTGCTTGTTGTGTGCACTCCACTGCCGGTAATGATGACGAAGGAGACCACCCTCGGTTCACATCAATACTGAAAATACTCACCGCACTCCAAGAGGTTTGTTGAACACTCTATTTTATTATTCCAGCAACCACCAATGTGTTTCGACTTCCAACAAGTCTTGCTCACGGCTAGTGAGTCCTTTTTCTCTTTCTCTTAACTAGGATAGGTCTAAAATACCCATTATGTGGCATTCTGGACTATGTAGTTACTTTATACAAAAACTAAAAACAAACATTTAAAATAAAATGTAAGTAGCCAAGAATATTAACCAACGATTAGTCTAACTCAATATAGCTCTGTATATGTGAGGCCGAAGTGACTAATAGGTTTATAATAGCGCAGCAAGTGGAATAAGAACTTTGCCTGTGCTGAATTGCCTATTGAAGAGGTCAATGCATAACGGTACTCAGCTTAGCCTGATATATGTGTGTTGCTCATTGAAGGAATCTGCAGGAACAGAGTGGGTGGCATAGAAGACAGACCTGTCTTCATACCCACATCCGTGCAGAGTGTTAGGAATATATTAATTTAGGAGATTGCTGATTCGTTAATTATGGCTTCTTGGGAGGCTCGACGCAAGGAGAAATCGAACAAATTGTTTTTTTCCCAAATGGATGAGTTGCAACCTAATCAACCTGGTTCCAGTAATATGAGATCTGGGGTGAAACTACAAACGATGTATGACAAATTGGAGAAATTACTTAAAAAGGAACTATCTAAGTGGTGGGAGACAGAATCTTTGCACAGATACATTGAGGTAGAGAAAGTACCCAGAGGTTTAAGAATTTATACTATACCAACGTGTGAGGATCCTGACCTGGAAATGTTGGAGGAATGGGCAGAAAATTCTAAACAAAGTGCGTTGAATATGATGAAAATACTAATCAAATATGCTATTAAGGATAGAATTAAGATCTTGGATGAAATCGAGAAGATCAAAGTGGAACTGTTAATGATCATTACACGGGAGGTGTTGGATGCATTTGTGAGGAACTTGGAGAAAAAGCTCTCTAAGTTTGAGGAGGAAATTACCAATAAAAAACAAAGGAAAGTTATACGGGACTTCAAGAATTATCAGGCTGGAAGAATTTTAACCTTTCACCGTAAGTATGATCATATGTATAATGAAGAGACAACAGGGCAGGCATCAAGGGATACTGAAGTGAGAGGTGTGTCAATTAGGGAACAAGAGGAGAGTGATGTCTCGGATGGGAATCTATCTGATGTATCTGATTCTGTGTTAGCCAAGGGCTTGACATCAGATAAAGCAATTTCTGCTTTTAAATCAGGGATGGACAGATCAATACAAAGAATCTCATCCCCAGAAAGGCAGTGGGAGAGGAATAAGAGGAAAAGGAAGAGGAATAGACAAGCAAAGAAGAGAAGATGTAGGAGACAGTACAAAATCTTTGGGAGTGGTGACCAGGGCCCGCAAATAAATATAATGAATGTGGTCAACCTCCCTAACAGAGTATTATCTACTGAAGAACAGGGGTTATTATCCTTAGGCCTCTCTTTCTGCCCTACTGGGCACTTCGATTATACTGAAACAAAAATTGATATTTTAAAATTGATCAGGAAATTGAAGTTGAAGAAATGGCATCATACAAAGGTCAAATGTTGTGAGAAGCCATCAGTTAGACAAGACCACAATAAACTATGCATCTCTGATATTGAAGCTCTTCATACATTAACAGATTTACATGATGGCTTTGCAGCCCATGATGTCCAAATCATAAATTTAGAAGTTCTGGGCATGAGGCTGGATGATACTTGCGCAAGCAATTCTAAACCTAAATCTACCTTCTTACCGGCTATTCAATGTGACGTGATTGAAGTCTTTGAGCGGGAGGTAAATAAGCATCTGAAGAGAATGAGCTATAACCCCAGGAATGTGAGGAAAAACAACCTGTCTAGAGCACAGTGGAAAGCCCTACAAGATTTGAAAAGGGATCAACATATTGTCATAAGCCAATCTGACAAAGGGGCAACGTGGTTGTCCTAGATGTTGATAAATATTTGGCAGAGGGAGAAAAGCAATTGAACAATACCAACTGTTACATGAAAATTGGTTGGGAAGATGTTAGAAAGATGAATGATGAATATTATGGAATGCTTACTGATTGGAGAGAGAGGGGTTTAATGGAATGGGACGAATATCTGTTTTTAAAATGTGATTATCCGAGAGTTCCTATATTATACCTTTTACCCAAGATTCATAAGGACAGAGTAGATCCACCTGGGAGACCAATTGTTTCAGCTATGAACTCCCTTCTTGAGAACACATCAGAATATATTGACTATTTGTTACGTCCCTTTGTTCAAACAGTGCCCTTGTATGTGAAGGATACCACATTTTTAAAAAATCATTGAGGGAATTCAATGGGAAGAGGACTTTTTACTATTAACTTTAGATGTCACAAGCCTTTACGCCAGCATTGATCATGACTTGGGGTTAAGAGCGATTGGACATTATTTAAGAGCAAGGTCAATTTTGCTGTTATTCCATACGGATGTGTTATGTGATATGGTACATTTTTGCTTAAAAAACAACATGTTTATTTTTGATAATCAAGTATATAGACAGCTACAGGGGACTAAAATGGATACATGCTTTGCCCCGAGTTATGCTAATCTGTTCATGGGCTGGTGGGAGGAGAGTGTATCTGAAACAATGAAAGAGTTTGAGGAGAATGTGACTCTACGGTGTCGGTTTATTGACAACATATTTGTAATCTGGAAATGTGATGAGGGATTGGCTATGAAATGTGTCCAGAATTTAAACACCAATGTATTTAATTTAAGATATACCGAACAGCATAGTTTTATTAGTATTGAGTTCTTGGATGTTGTAGTGACAGTAAACGATAATACTTTGATTTCCAAGCTACATAGAAAGCAAGCAGCCGGCAATAGTTTACTCTATGCTCTTAGTGCACATCCTGTAAGCTTAATACAGAGTATTCCATATGGAGAACTGTTAAGAGCTCGAAGAATCTGCAGTAATTTGTCACATTACCATCGGGAATGTGAAGTTATGTGCAAAAGATTTAAAGAAAGAGGCTATGGCTTTAAAGCCATCAGACAGACCAAACAAAAGGTGGAGCAAATGAGCAGGGAGGACTTATTGTATAAGTTGAACAAGGACCAGGATGAAGGGAATTCAACAATCAGATTTGTGGCAACTTATAGTAACCAATCGTTCAATGTGCGTAGTATTTTGAATAAAAGTAGGCATATATTACAGATAGACTCAGGTTTGTGCAAATGCATAAATGACAGACCACAAGGGACGTTTAGGAGAAGTAGATCACTTAAGGATGACTTTTGCCACAATTATATAACACATAAGAAGAGCGTGAAGAGTGTGGCAGAACCTGGATTTTATTGCTGTATGAAGTGTAAAGATTGCAAAAACAGCAGCAATTGTGAGAAGTTGAAAGTACCAGGTAGACAGGAAGGGTTTACTATCAAAGGCAATTTTAATTGCAACACTATGTATTGTGTCTACTGCCTAATATACCCCTGTGACAAAATGTATATAGGGAGCACAATACATTGCGCTGAAAAGAGGGTGCTCGAACACAGATGAGCAGTAAGAAACCATGATAAGAGCTATCCAGTAACCAGACATTTTCAGGAAGTACACTTTGGTAATGAGAATTTACTACGGTTTGTAGTGTTGGACCAGGTGAAATTAAACAACCGAGGAGGAAACAGAGAACAAAATTTAAGAATTTTGGAATCAAAATATATAATTGATTTTGAGACATTAGATCGTATAGGGTTGAATTCAAGTGAGGAAATGAGGATACATTTGGGATAAGTAAGTAGATTGCCACAGTGTGAGCCGTATAGGGGAAGGATTTATGTACTTTTTTCATGTTTTTAGAGAGTTTGGGTGTTTTATTTGGGATTTGGGATATTACTTGTAATGATATTAGTGGTTAAACCATCTGAGCAACAATTTTACGGAGGTAGAACATGTAGATAGATGGTTGGACATTTGGTTGAAGACATAGAGAGTTTCTGCAGTGTGATATTTACATTATGCCTATGTTGTGGTGTTCAGTTTAAACATTGATTTGTGAATTATGCCCACTGGGGCTTATATAAGAGGTATTTAATTACTATTATAGAAGTGATGACTGATAATTTATTAATTTAATATGTATTATTTGTTGTAAAATGTATTGATATTTACGTAAATATTTTTGGATTACCAGAAAGAAAAATTGTAAATTGGATTTTGCACTTTGCAGAATGGTATCATTTGAAATCCAATGCCCAACCATTTTGATTAGAACAGTCTAGGATGGCCACCAGTATCGAGTTAATATTCTAGGCACATATGTGTTTGTCTGTTTTTTGTTTCACTGGTTATTTAAAATTGTATGTTACACACCCGCTCCATCCGTGACCAAGGCCACGGTCGAAACGCGTTGGGGTTTTTAAATTTCAGAATTAAATTATAATATATACACCACAGAGGTGTCCTGGTCATCCTTCGACTGAGATGATTGTTGTGGAAGATTACGGGCGTCTCTGAGCCCGACCAGGACCGCTGTGCCAAGGCTTCCGCATTCCGAGCATTGCTTGGTGTAATATATATATATCTCTATATATATCTACATATATGTATCTGTAGGAAGTTGGCTCTGTATGCACTATTTCAAAGTAAGGAATAGTATGCACAGAGTCCAAGGGTTCCCCTTAGAGGTAAGATAGTGGCAAAAAGAGATAATACTAATGCTCTATTTTGTGGTAGTGTGGTCGAGCAGTAGGCTTATCAAAGGAGTAGTGTTAAGCATTTGTTGTACATACACACAGGCAATAAATGAGGAACACACACTCAGAGACAAATCCAGCCAATAGGTTTTGTTATAGAAAAATATATTTTCTTAGTTTATTTTAAGAACCACAGGTTCAAATTCTACATGTAATATCTCATTTGAAAGGTATTGCAGGTAAGTACTTTAGGAACTTTGAATAATTACAGTAGCATATATACTTTTCACATAAAACACAAATAGCTGTTTTAAAAGTGGACACAGTGCAATTTTCACAGTTCCTGGGGGAGGTAAAGTATTGTTAGGTTTTGCAGGTAAGTACACCACCTACGGGGTCAAGATTGGGGTCCAAGGTAGCCCACCTTTGGGGGTTCAGAGCAACCCCAAAGTCACCACACCAGCCGCTCAGGGCCAGTCAGGTGCAGAGTTCAAAGTGGTGCCCAAAACGCATAGGCTTCAATGGAGAGAAGGAGGTGCCCCGGTTCCAGTCTGCCAGCAGGTAAGTACCCGCGTCTTCAGAGGGCAGACCAGGGGGGTTTTGTAGGGCACCGGGGGGGACACAAGCTCACACAAAAAGTACACCCTCAGCGGCACTGGGGCGGCCGGGTGCAGTGTGCAAACACGCGTCGGGTTTCCAATGTAAATCAATGGGAGACCAAGGGGTCTCTTCAGCGATGCAGGCAGGCAAGGGGGGGCTCCTCGGGGTAGCCACCACCTGGGCAAGGGAGAGGGCCTCCTGGGGGTCACTCCTGCACTGAAGTTCCGATCCTTCAGGTGCTGGGGGCTGCGGGTGCAGGGTCTTTTCCAGCCGTCGTGATTTTAGAGTCAGGCAGTCGCGGTCAGGGGGAGCCTGGGGATTCCCTCTGCAGGCGTCGCTGTGGGGGCTCAGGGGGGACAACTTTGGTTACTCACGGTCTTGGAGTCGCCGGAGGGTCCTCCCTGAGGTGTTGGTTCTCCACCAGTCGAGTCGGGGTCGCCGGGTGCAGTGTTGCAAATCTCACGCTTCTTGCAGGGATTTGCAGGGGTCTTTAAATCTGCTCCTCTGAGACAAAGTTGCAGTCTGTGTGGAACAGGTCCGCTGTCCTCTGGCGTTTCTTGTTCCTCTTGAAGCAGGGCAGTCCTCTGAGGATTCAGAGGTCGCTGGTCCTTGAGAAAGCGTCGCTGGAGCAGGTTTCTTTAGAAGGCAGGAGACAGGCCGGTAGGACTGGGGCCAAAGCAGTTGGTGTCTTCTTTCTTCTTCTGCAGGGGTTTTCAGCTCAGCAGTCTTCTTCTTCGGTTAGTTGCAGGAATCTAAATTCTTAGGTTCAGGGGAGCCCTTAAATACTAAATTTAAGGGCGTGTTTAGGTCTGGGGGGTTAGTAGCCAATGGCTACTAGCCCTGAGGGTGGGTACACCCTCTTTGTGCCTCCTCCCAAGGGGAGGGGGTCACAATCCTATCCCTATTGGGGGAATCCTCCATCTGCAAGATGGAGGATTTCTAAAAGTCAGAGTCACCTCAGCTAGGACACCTTAGGGGCTGTCCTGACTGGCCAGTAACTCCTGCTTGTTTTTCTCATTATCTCTCCTGGACTTGCCGCCAAAAGTGGGGGCTGTGTCCAGGGGGCGGGCATCTCCACTAGCTGGAGTGCCCTGGGGCATTGTAACACGAAGCTTGAGCCTTTGAGGCTCAATGCTAGGTGTTACAGTTCCTGCAGGGGGGAGGTGTGAAGCACCTCCACCCAGAGCAGGCTTTTGTTTCTGTCCCCAGAGAGCAGAAAGGCTCTCACCGCATGGGGTCAGAAACTCGTCTCTCAGCAGCAGGCTGGCACAGACCAGTCAGTCCTGCACTGAACAATTGGGTAAAATACAGGGGGTATCTCTAAGATGCCCTCTGTGTGCATTTTTTTATAAATCCAACACTGGCATCAGTGTGGGTTTATTATTCAGAGAAGTTTGATACTAAACTTCCCAGTATTCAGTGTAGCCATTATGGAGCTGTGGAGTTCGTTTTTGACAGACTCCCAGCCCATATACTCTTATGGCTACCCTGCACTTACAATGTCTAAGGTTTTGCTTAGACACTGTAGGGGCATAGTGCTCATGCACCTATGCCCTCACCTGTGGTATAGTGCACCCTGCCTTAGGGCTGTAAGGCCTGCTAGAGGGGTGACTTACCTATGCTACAGGCAGTGTGAGGTTGGCATGGCACCCTGAGGGGAGTGCCATGTCGACATAGTCATTTTCTCCCCACCAGCACACACAAGCTGGCAAGCAGTGTGTCTGTGCTGAGTGAGGGGTCCCTAGGGTGGCATAAGACATGCTGCAGCCCTTAGAGACCTTCCCTGGCATCAGGGCCCTTGGTACCAGGGGTACCAGTTACAAGGGACTTACCTGGGTGCCAGGGTTGTGCCAATTGTGGAGACAATGGTACATTTTAGGTGAAAGAACACTGGTGCTGGGGCCTGGTTAGCAGGGTCCCAGCACACTTCTCAGTCAAGTTAGCATCAGTATCAGGCAAAAAGTGGGGGGTAACTGCAACAGGGAGCCATTTCTTTACACAAGCCCCCCCCAGCCCACAGGCCAGGAGACTCAGCCAAAGCTGGGAGAGTCTTCCTAGTCTGTCAGGCGAGGAAGAGTAGAGGAAATAGGCTGGTTTGTTGCAGGGCCTACTCTGCCTTACATCCTCCTGTTCAGGTCATTCCCTCTGGGGAACTGACCCACTTCCACAGTGATAGGACCTAGTCTGAATTGCCTCTTGTCTGTGCTTTTAATGTCTCCACCCATTCTATTTTGGGGTTAGAGGTATCCACCTCTGCTAATCTTATCTTAGCCAGGGTCACCCCTAGCTTACCCAAAGAGGTTACCCAGAGCTGGAGTAACCCCACCATGACCAACAGGGTCAGGGGGCCTAACTTGCTATTTGGTATGGGGTCAGACCACCATGCCAAGGATAGTGCAGCCATAAAGGCTAACACCCAGCAGAGGCCACTGACAGCTGTCAGTGCCCAGAACCACACCTTTAGCTCTTCACCTACAAGGGAAGGGGCTAAGTTACAGGCTTCTTTGGGTTCAGGGTGCCTGTCTGCTGTATTAGAGTGGGGGGTTACCACATCTTGTAGTAAACACCCTTCTTCCACTCTTTCTTCTGTTAGCTGAGGAGCCACCCACTCAGGTTTAACAGTTGCCTGACTAGCCAGGACTTCTTGTGGGTTAGGTCGGACTTTACCAGTGCCACTTTTGGAGTTCTCCCCTACTGGAGCAGAATCTCCTTGGCTTGCTGGAACCTTGGCTAAAGGTTGTCCACCTTTCCTACACTGTTTTCTTTTCTTTTTCTTCTGGGGCCTACTTGCAGTTACTGCAGGGGCAGGACCTCCAGAATCCTTGGGAGAGGACTGGCACTGGACCAGTTCCTCTCTTGGGCTCTGACTAACCTCTGGGTAGTCATTTCCAAGGAGACAATCAAGGGGGAGGTCTGTACTGACTACCACCCTTCTCCAGCTAAAAGTCCCACCCACTTCTATGGGCACAAAAGCCACAGGCCTAACAGTGACCCTGTCTGGGCTAACTCTTACTCTGGCAGTCTCACCTGGGATGTACTGGTTTGAGAACACCAGCCTGTCATGCACAATAGTGTGACTGGCACAAGTGTCTCTCAGGGCAGTGGCTGGGATTCCATTCACCAGCAGGTGGTGGAAGTGTCTACTTCCCTCTGGAATCTCCAACTCAACTGTTGGGCCCTTTTTCCAGTTGAAGGCTATGAAGACCTCCTCATCTGAGGAGTCATCCCCAATGGCTACACTGGTCACCCCTGGGATTTTGCTAGGGGGTTTGTTTTTGGGACAAGAAGTGTCCTTGGTGTGGTGCCCTGTCTGTCTACAGTTATGGCACCATGCCTTAGTGGCATCCCAGTTCTTACCCTGGTACCCACCTTTGTTTTGGGTTGTGTCTCGGGGGCCACCCACCTGGTCTGGTTTTTGGGGGCCTACAGAGGACTCTTTTTCTTTATTTCTAGTGTCACCCACTTTCTCCTGGGGAGGCTTTGTAACCCCTTTCTTTTGGTCACCCCCAGTGGAAGTTTTTGTTACCCTAGTCTTGACCCAGTGGTCTGCCTTCTTTCCCAATTCTTGGGGAGAAATTGGACCTCGGTCTACCAGATACTGATGCAACTTTTCATTGAAGCAGTTACTTAAAATGTGTTCTTTCATAAACAAATTATAAAGCCCAACATAGTCATGCACTTCATTTCCAGTTACCCAACCATCCAGTGTTTTCACTGAGTAGTCTACAAAATCAACCCAGGTCTGGCTCGAGGATTTTTGAGCCCCCCTGAATCTAATTCTATACTCCTCAGTGGAGAATCCAAAGCCCTCAATCAGGGTACCCTTCATGAGGTCATAAGATTCTGCATCTTTTCCAGAGAGTGTGAGGAGTCTATCCCTACACTTTCCAGTGAACATTTCCCAAAGGAGAGCACCCCAGTGAGATCTGTTTACTTTTCTGGTTACACAAGCCCTCTCAAAAGCTGTGAACCATTTGGTGATGTCATCACCATCTTCATATTTAGTTACAATCCCTTTAGGGATTTTCAACATGTCAGGAGAATCTCTGACCCTAGTTATGTTGCTGCCACCATTGATGGGTCCTAGGCCCATCTCTTGTCTTTCCCTTTTTATGGCTAGGATCTGTCTTTCCAAAGCCAATCTTTTGGCCATCCTGGCTAGCTGGATGTCCTCTTCACTGGAGTTATCCTCAGTGATTTCAGAGAGGTTGGTCCCTCCTGTGAGGGAACCAGCATCTCTGACTATTATGTTTGGAGACAGGGCTTGAGAGGCCCTGTTCTCCCTAGTTAGGACTGGTAGGGGGGAATTTTCCTCCAAGTCACTATCTTCATCCTCTGTGTTGCCATCCTCAGAGGGGTTGGCCTTTTCAAACTCTGCCAAAAGCTCCTGGAGCTGTAGTTTGGAAGGTCTGGGGCCCATTGTTATTTTCTTTATTTTACAGAGTGACCTTAGCTCCCTCATCTTAAGATGGAGGTAAGGGGTGATGTCGAGTTCCATCACATTCACATCTGTACTAGACATTATGCTTCTAAAAGTTGGAATACTTTTTAAGAATCTAAAACTAGTTCTAGGTTCTAATTCAAACTTTCACAAAACTTTTAAACTCTAAAAGGAAATGCTAAACAGGGACTAACACAAGGCCCTAGCAGGACTTTTAAGAATTTAGAAAAATAGTTCAAATTGCAAAAATCAATTTCTAATGACAATTTTTGGAATTTGTCGTGTGATCACGTATTGGCTGAGTAGTCCAGCAAATGCAAAGTCTTGTACCCCACCGCTGATCCACCAATGTAGGAAGTTGGCTCTGTATGCACTATTTCAAAGTAAGGAATAGTATGCACAGAGTCCAAGGGTTCCCCTTAGAGGTAAGATAGTGGCAAAAAGAGATAATACTAATGCTCTATTTTGTGGTAGTGTGGTCAAGCAGTAGGCTTATCAAAGGAGTAGTGTTAAGCATTTGTTGTACATACACACAGGCAATAAATGAGGAACACACACTCAGAGACAAATCCAGCCAATAGGTTTTGTTATAGAAAAATATATTTTCTTAGTTTATTTTAAGAACCACAGGTTCAAATTCTACATGTAATATCTCATTTGAAAGGTATTGCAGGTAAGTACTTTAGGAACTTTGAATAATTACAGTAGCATATATACTTTTCACATAAAACACAAATAGCTGTTTTAAAAGTGGACACAGTGCAATTTTCACAGTTCCTGGGGGAGGTAAAGTATTGTTAGGTTTTGCAGGTAAGTACACCACCTACGGGGTCAAGATTGGGGTCCAAGGTAGCCCACCGTTGGGGGTTCAGAGCAACCCCAAAGTCACCTCACCAGCAGCTCAGGGCCGGTCAGGTGCAGAGTTCAAAGTGGTACCCAAAACACATAGGCTTCAAAGGAGAGAAGGGGGTGCCCCGGTTCCAGTCTGCCAGCAGGTAAGTACCCGCGTCTTCAGAGGGCAGACCAGGGGGGTTTTGTAGGGCACCGGGGGGGACACAAGCTCACACAAAAAGTACACCCTCAGCGGCACTGGGGCGGCCGGGTGCAGTGTGCAAACATGCGTCGGGTTTCCAATGTATATCAATGGGATACCAAGGGGTCTCTTCAGCGATGCAGGCAGGCAAGGGGGGGGCTCCTCGGGGTAGCCACCACCTGGGCAAGGGAGAGGGCCTCCTGGGGGTCACTCCTGCACTGAAGTTCCGATCCTTCAGGTGCTGGGGGCTGCGGGTGCAGGGTCTTTTCCAGCAGTCGGGATTTTAGAGTCAGGCAGTCGCGGTCAGGGGGAGCCTGGGGATTCCCTCTGCAGGCGTCGCTGTGGGGGCTCAGGGGGGACAACTTTGGTTACTCACGGTCTTGGAGTCGCCGGAGGGTCCTCCCTGAGGTGTTGGTTCTCCACCAGTCGAGTCGGGGTCGCCGGGTGCAGTGTTGCAAATATCACGCTTCTTGCGGGGATTTGCAGGGGTCTTTAAATCTGCTCCTCTGAGACAAAGTTGCAGTCTTTGTGGAACAGGTCCGCTGTCCTCGGGAGTTTCTTGTTCCTCTTGAAGCAAGGCAGTCCTCTGAGGATTCAGAGGTCGCTGGTCCTTGAGAAAGCGTCGCTGGAGCAGGTTTCTTTAGAAGGCAGGAGACAGGCCGGTAGGACTGGGGCCAAAGCAGTTGGTGTCTTCTTTCTTCTTCTGCAGGGGTTTTCAGCTCAGCAGTCTTCTTCTTCTGTAAGTTGCAGGAATCTAAATTCTTAGGTTCAGGGGAGCCCTTAAATACTAAATTTAAGGGCGTGTTTAGGTCTGGGGGGTTAGTAGCCAATGGCTACTAGCCCTGAGGGTGGGTACACCCTCTTTGTGCCTCCTCCCAAGGGGAGGGGGTCACAATCCTATCCCTATTGGGGGAATCCTCCATCTGCAAGATGGAGGATTTCTAAAAGTCAGAGTCACCTCAGCTCAGGACACCTTAGGGGCTGTCCTGACTGGCCAGTGACTCCTCCTTGTTTTTCTCATTATCTCTCCTGGACTTGCCGCCAAAAGTGGGGGCTGTGTCCAGGGGGCGGGCATCTCCACTAGCTGGAGTGCCCTGGGGCATTGTAACACGAAGCTTGAGCCTTTGAGGCTCAATGCTAGGTGTTACAGTTCCTGCAGGGGGGAGGTGTGAAGCACCTCCACCCAGAGCAGGCTTTTGTTTCTGTCCCCAGAGAGCACAAAGGCTCTCACCGCATGGGGTCAGAAACTTGTCTCTCAGCAGCAGGCTGGCACAGATCAGTCAGTCCTGCACTGAACAACTGGGTAAAATACAGGGGGTATCTCTAAGATGCCCTCTGTGTGCATTTTTTTATAAATCCAACACTGGCATCAGTGTGGGTTTATTATTCTGAGAAGTTTGATACTAAACTTCCCAGTATTCAGTGTAGCCATTATGGAGCTGTGGAGTTCGTTTTTGACAGACTCCCAGCCCATATACTCTTATGGCTACCCTGCACTTACAATGTCTAAGGTTTTGCTTAGACATTGTAGGGGCATAGTGCTCATGCACCTATGCCCTCACCTGTGGTATAGTGCACCCTGCCTTAGGGCTGTAAGGCCTGCTAGAGGGGTGACTTACCTATGCTACAGGCAGTGTGAGGTTGGCATGGCACCCTGAGGGGAGTGCCATGTCAACATAGTCATTTTCTCCCCACCAGCACACACAAGCTGGCAAGCAGTGTGTCTGTGCTGAGTGAGGGGTCCCTAGGGTGGCATAAGACATGCTGCAGCCCTTAGAGACCTTCCCTGGCATCAGGGCCCTTGGTACCAGGGGTACCAGTTACAAGGGACTTACCTGGGTGCCAGGGTTGTGCTAATTGTGGAGACAATGGTACATTTTAGGTGAAAGAACACTGCTGCTGGGGCCTGGTTAGCAGGGTCCCAGCACACTTCTCAGTCAAGTTAGCATCAGTATCAGGCAAAAAGTGGGGGGTAACTGCAACAGGGAGCCATTTCTTTACAGTATCTATATATATATATATAAATATATATATAGATAGATATATAGATATATATGTATTCCCACTATGTAGTTATAGTTAGGACCTAGTTTCTATTGAAAAGTGTTTTTTTTTACTTGCCTTTATCTTTGGCCCCGGTTGACGAATCTTCATGAAATTTTCCAAACAAATCTGGAAAGCAGTCAGAGGATCTGTCAAGTGGGGACTGACAAAAAGGGGGTCCCACAATGCTTTTTCAGCATTCAGTTTTTAACAGGGATTTTGAACAGCATTAGTGCCCAAACCACTGGACAAAATTACACCAAATTTGGCATTAGGGAGCTCTTGGTCCAGAAAGCAACCTTTTTGTTATTGTGTGTGTTAGAAATGGGGTCTTTGGTTGACAGTCAGGTTACCCCCTGTACAAGCAAGGACCCTCACTCTAGTCAGAGTAAAAGAGAATCACCCTCAGCTAACCCCTGCTTACCCCCTTGGTAGCTTGGCGGAGCAGTAGGCTTATCTTCAGAGTGCTAGGTATTTGCACCAACACACACAGTAATTTAATGAAAACACTACAAAATGATACACACCCAGTTTAGAAAAATATGAAATATTTATCTAAACAAAACAAGACCAAAATGACAAAAATCCACAATACACAAGTTCAGTTATCAGTTAAAAATCAGAAAGAGTTTTAAAGTAGTTTCAAACACACACTAACGCTGTTAGCGTGAAAAAGTTCCTTGAGCTTGTCAAAAATAACCCCGCACGGGTGAGTGTGCGTCAAAAAGGGCTTGCGATGCGTCAATTCCACTCACGAGCGGGACCTTGCTTCGCTTCTCCTTTCGTCGGGTCAGGGCGCGTCGTTCCTTCTCTCCACAGGAGAGCGAGGCGTCGATCTGGTCAGCACTCTCGGGTCTGGGCAGGCCTTGCGTTGTTTTTACACGCCCAGTGGTACTTGAGTCGGAAATCCAGCCGCACGATGCTCTGAAAACCACGCAGCGCGGGTTGCGCTCTCCCAGCCTCCGTCAGCGATGCTGCACGTTGTTTCTCCCACTCCATGCATCGATTCTTCGGCCGCGTTTCCGGCGAGCGTCGATTTTCAACCGTGGAGCTGGCGGCGCTTCGTTTCTTCAGCCGCAGTTCAGAGTCGCATCAATCTTTCCCCCGCACAGCGCTCTGTGCATGGATTTCCTTTTCTTTAGGCTGCCAGCTTCTCCTTTCAGGGTCCCAGTAACTGGATGGGCACCACAGAGCAGAGAAGGAGCCTCTCCAGAGACTCCAGGTGCTGGCAGAGAGAAGTCTTTGCTGTCCCTGAGACTTCAAACAACAGGAGGCAAGCTCTAAATCAAGCCCTTGGAGATTTCTTCTCAAGATGGAAGGCACACAAAGTCCAGTCTTTGCCCTCTTTCTCTGGCAGAATCAGCACCTGCAGGATAGATCCACACAGCACAGTCACAGGCAGGGCAGCTCTTCTTCCTCAGCTCTTCAGCTCTTCTCCAGGCAGAGGTTCCTCTTGGTTCCAGAAGTGTTCTAAAGTCTGTGGTTTTGGGTGCCCTTCTTATACCCAATTTCTCCTTTTAAGTAGGCCTACTTCAAAGTAAAGTCTCCTTTGAATGTGAAATCCTGCACTGCCCAGGCCAGGCCCCAAACACTCACCAGGAGGTTGGAGTCTGTATTGTGTGAGGGCAGGCACAGCCCTTTCAGGTGTAAGTGACCACTCCTCCCCTCCCTCCTAGCACAGATGGGTCATCAGGAAATGCAGACTACACCTCAGCTCCCTTTGTGTCACTCTCTAGTGTGAGGTGCAACCAGCCCAACTGTCAAAATGACCCAGACAGGGAATCCACAAACAGGCAGTCACAGAAATGGTATAAGCAAGAAAATGCTCACTTTCTAAAAGTGGCATTTTGAAACACACAATCTTAAAATCAACTTTACTAAAAGATGTATTTTTAAATTGTGAGCTCAGAGACCCCAAACTCCACATGTCCACCCGCTCCCAAAGGGAATCTACACTTTAATCATATTTAAAGGTAGCCCCCATGTTAACCTATGAGAGGGACAGGCCGTGCAACAGTGAAAAACAAATTTAGCAATATTTCACTGTCAGGACATTTAAAACACATTACTATATGTCCTACCTTAACCATACACTGCGCTGTGCCCTTGGGGCTACCTAGGGCCTACCTTAGGGGTATCTTACATGTAAGTAAAGGGAAGGTTTAGGCCTGGCAAGTGGGTTAAAACTGCACACAGACACTGCAGTGGCAGGTCTGAGACATGATTACAGAGCTACTTATGTGGGTGGCACAACCAGTGCTGCAGGCCCACTAGTAGCATTTGGTTTACAGGCCCTGGGCACCTCTACTGCACATTACTAGGCACTTACTTTTAAATCAAATATGCCAATCATGGATAAACCAATCAACCATACAATTTACACAGAGAGCATGTGCACTTTAGCACTGGTTAGCAGTGGTAAAGTGATCAGAGTTCAAAAGCCAACAGCAACAGGTCAGACAAAATAGGAGGCAGGAGGCAAAAAGATTGGGGATAACCCTGCATAAGCAAAAAAAAAGTCCAACAGGGTGTAAATCCATTCAGTCGTTTTTTAGTAATTAAAGAAAAAATAAATTTCTATATATAGGGACGCAAAGGCTTTGCAAATCCCTCCCGATCTCATACTGAGATCTTATTGGCTGCCAACACTTCAGCAAGGAAATGCTCGCAGCTATGGTGGAACTCAGCTGAAGCCGAATCCCAGAAAAAAAATAAGTTTAAAAAAAATAAGAAAAGGGGCCAGGGTAGAGTCACCCTGACCCGTTAGCTCTGGTGCTGGTGTCCCAGATGGAACTCCAGGGCTTGAAAAAAGCCCTGGAGGGTCGGCCAGATCATGGTGGCAGTTAAATTTTGCATGGGGGGCTTCCCCCCCACTTACCCTCAAACAGATGTCCTCCTCGTTCATGGGGACTGCAGCTGCTATTTCAGGGCTCTCTAACCATCTCCCCAAATCCGAAACACTTTGTACGCTTAGCAAGAGCTTCTTCGTGGTCTCCTGATTCCTTGCCTGCTTCCAGACACTCGTGCTGACACTGGGATGGAGGAGGGTGTGTCCCCGGATTCCTTCATGGAAACTGCACCCAGAAGCCTGGGACGCAGCTTTGTAGCTTAGACCAGATTGTTATAAACAGATTCTTTAGCCAGGGTTAGGACAGGTCGCATTATCACAGAGGGCTACAGAGTAGAATGAGGCACCAGACAGAGCTGCCCCCCTCAGCTTTGTTATTTGCTGTGGACATTGAGCCTGTGGATTGCTATGCTAGAACCAGAAATGCTAATCAGTCATTATCGTAGGCACCCAGAACCACCACATCACGCTGTATGCAGGCAACCCTTTGCTCTTTTTACAGGCACTGGAATGGATTTGGTGGGTGTCCGGGACCTCTTGGAGCGATACAGCTCCCTTCGGACCTTCGCTTCAACTGGCAGAAATCCTGCCTCTTCCCAATGCAGGCTTCCAAAGCTCCTTCGGAGGGCTGGGAGCGCTGCAGTGGGAATCCAGCTGTCTGTCGTCTCTTGGGTTTCAAGTCTACCAAAACTCTGCAGACGTACTAGAAGGCTATATATGTAAGGCTGTACGTGCCTTATGGACCAGTGCTGACTTCTGGGGGATACTTCTGTAGTAAGCTGGGTTCTGGTTGTAGCATCCCCCCCCATTTGTTTGGCTGATGTCAGTATGTTCTGGACTGCAGTGAACTTGGATCCTGCTAACCAGGGCCCCTCTCCTCTAAATTTGGTTGCTTGGTAACTTTTTACCCCAGTATTGGCATACTGGTGCACCTATGTAAGTCCCTAATATATGGAACATTGATACCCAGGGCATTGGCACACCAGGATTTCCCATGTGCTGCTGCAAGTATTGTGCCATCCATGGGAGCCCATGCAAACTGTGTCTCCAGGCCTGCCATTACAGGCTGCGTGAAATGGTGCATGCACCCTTTCACCACAAAAATAAAGCTTGCCTTATATCCTGGTCATTGAACTTAGACACTGTAAGTCACCCCACTGGCGGGCCCTTCATCCCAAGGGCTGGGTGCATGTCCCTAACTGAGAGGGTACCATTGCATGAGCATGGTACCCCTCTACTCCCCAGTCTCCATTCCCTGTGCTTGTAAGTGCAGGGAAACCATCTGAAGGTTTGTAGTGGACACTGGCCAACCTGAGTGGTTCAGCTACATAATGGCTTCTCTGAACCTAGGCATGTTTAATATCAAACATGTTGGAATCATGCAACTACACTGATCCCAGTGCTAGTTGCATGTTCCCCTGTACTCTGAGGGTTCCCTAGAGGACCCCCCAGTTCTTCTTGTGCAACCTTATGGGATATGGCTGCCAGTCCACACTGCTGCTGACACCAGACACTGTTCTGCCCTTCTGCTGGTAATGCTGCCTCAAGCAGAGGAAGGCAGAACAAAGGATATCCTGCAAGGGAGAGGTGTGACCACCTCCCCTCTGTATTAGGTGTCTAAGGGCTGGGGTGGAATGGACAATGAGCACCACCAGACTGCTTTGAAGGGCACATTTGGTGCCCTCTTTGCATAATCTGGTTTGCATCACTTCAAGAGCTTGCGGTTCCAGCTGTGGAACGAAACTGCACAAAGGACAGGGTGCACAGAGCTCTGCGTGGTGGCCACTTGATTTCCCCATCTTGAAAATACAATGTGCAGAGGCTCCTGGGAGCATCTGACTTGTTAGGCCAGGTAGATGATGACCCTGACCTCTCTGATTTGTGGGTCACTTCAGAGAGTGACGAATTCCCCTTTTAGGGTTACTTAAGTGCTCCCCCAAGGGTGGTTCCTCAGATTCATTGAGCGAGAATCTCCAAGGAACTCTCTGCAAGACATCTTCTGCTGCTGGCCTCTGGAACTGCTGCTGGTCTGCTGTGCACTTGAAACACATCTACTTCTTGTGGGAAGGCTCCCATTGCAACATTGTTTCTCCGGATCCTGCAAGAATTCTAAAACATCCAAGGCTATGCATCCTCTAGGGTCACATGGACTCTGTGCACGAAGGAATTTCCCTTGAAGTGAATGAGTCACTCCCCTACATCTGCATGCACCTCAAGACAGCATTGACCAGCTGGTGGGGTCTGCTGCTCCATGGACATCAAAAGGCTCTGCTTTGCAGGTAGTGAGTCTGTGGCTTCCTCTGGGACCTGCTTGTCTTCTAACCAATTTGGGAGACTATGGGCCCCTGCTCCTGCCACTGGACTGGAACCCATCGGCACCATAACTGTTGCACTTGCCAAGGCTTGTTGAAGCTTCCTCCAGGAGATCTTTAGGCACCAACTAGCCCTGGCCTCTAGCACTCTGCAACTCAAAGATTAGCCCCTGTCCTGCAACTTCTGCAACATGAGACTTCGGTTTTGTTATGATGCTGAGGCCTCCTTGTGACTCCCTGTGTTCATCGCCCGTGGGTCACTCGTGGGCGCTCCAATGACTTCTTCTGGCCTCCCTGCATGGTGAGGGCCAGCCCTGACTCCCCCTCAAGGGTAGAGTCTCCTGGACCTTGCTGGTGCCCAAAACTCTGCAAATACCTCTTCGGCTCCTGCTTGCATTTGCCAGTGCTTGTTGGTGACCGGGCTGGTCACTGACCCTCCTGCAATCCAACGACTGTCAAGGGACAGTTTGTAGGTGACTCCTGAAATATTCTGCAGCTCCTCGACACCACAGCTGGACTTCTTCCTCCTCCAACTTGCTGGAAATTCACTTATAGGATGGTGGGCATTACCATCTGCACCACTCGGGCACCTCCAAGGGTGCTGGACTCTGTCCCCTTCCTTTTCAGATCCTCCACATCTGGAATCCTTCCCTGGGTTCCCTCGGCATGTTCCACAGGTCATGACAGCAGCTGGACAATCTGAGGCTCCCACTGACTTCAGAGAGAGGCCCTTTAACCCTCTGCATCCGGGTCCCAGTCTTCTGGGAATCCTCAGTGGAAGCACTCTCCAACCTTCCTCTTGTCTGTTGGTTTCCTCGGGGTCCACTGGGAAGGGTCCTGAACCACACCAACTCCAATATACTCCTTGTGCTAGTCTATGGGACAACTGGGTGGGTAACTGCCCTGAACATGTTTGCTAGGAACACTTATTGTACTTACTTGTGGTGTTTTCATCTACCCCTAGTACCTGTGGTGTTTTCATCTACCCCCAGCCCCTAGGTAGCTACCACACTTACCTTGATTGGGTTCACTATTTTGCATTCCACTTACTTAGCATATGATTTGCTCCCCCCCAAGTCCTGTACATTGTATGCTATTTCTGCTGGTTATTTTGTACATATATTGTTTGTAGATATGGCCAAAAGGAGATATACCAGTGCTAGTCCTGTAGAAGTGCTGTAATGAAGAATCCTTTATTTTTGCAACGCTTGTGTGGTTCTTTCTTGTGAGTGAGTTACTGTCTGACTACTGTGGTATTGCAAGTGATTTACATTCCTACTGGATAAGCTTCAGCTGCTAACCTCTGCTACCCCTAGAGAGCTTTTGCTATCTGGACACCTATTCACTATCACTAAGGGTTGCCTGGGCTCAGTATAGGATGCCACACCATAGGTCTCATACAGCCAGCCTCCTAAGGCTTCTGCTGTCAGTAGCTGAATGAGCACCTTTGCTGACGATGGTTGCCCTCCCCCGCCTGCTATATTTCTTTGTGACACTCCCAATTTGGATCCTTGGGGGTTCTTTTGAGACATTTATAGGATTGTCATGGGCTTCCTTTGGGGTTCGGGCTGTAGGAGGGTGGGCTTGTCTACATTTCAGTGACCGGCACCAGGGGGCAGCTTGGCTGTGCCTGACTTTCTTTGAGTCCTACGATTTAGTGGCACAGATGCAATGGCTGACCCAATGGTTAGTGGGTAGACTCACAGTTGCTCCAGATTGGGATAAACTGGCCAGAGTGCTGCTCTGACTTCCAAGCCCTGGCGTGAAGGACACTGCTGAATTCCAAGTTCTGTGCCACTGCTGGACTAGGAGCCTGCAGAGGATGTGGATGCGGGTTCCATATTCCCCTGAGATCCCAATGAAATTTCCAATGATGCTTCCAAATGAGGAAGACTGGCTCAGAGTGGTGGAAGGACGATAACTAATTAAATGCGTTCCTCCCATTCTAAGAGTTTTGCTTGAGACATGACTTGCCCCTGGGTCATTTCCTCACAGACATTGTAGTGTAACATGCTGCCAATATGTTGTTACTTCCTCTGGGACCTTTAAGGCTGTTGCTTGTATTGGAGATTACGAGGAGACATCTCCCTACCCGTGACTGCACTGAGGTCCTGCTGAGAGGTGGATCTGGGTATTGCTATTCCTGAACTGGACTATGAAATTATTCTGGAACGGATCCCCAAGGCACCTAGGAATGCCAGGTTCAAACGTATTAATCTCTGTGTCTTGCATAGGGCATATCTCAAGCCTGGGAAGATCAATAGATATTACAACTTGACTAATGCGAAAAGCCCCCAATGTGGGGAAGTAGGAGCCGAGTTCTTTCATACGTTTTGTAGCTGCCCTGCATACTTCGGCGCATTGTCTATTGAGTTGATCCAGCACACTGCAAAGACTAGAGCCTCAAGCAAATTCCATCATCTGTCTTTTGTCCTTGCCAAAAAAGGAAATCATCAGAAACTGAGAACCTCCAAGGGACCCCGGGTGGCGATAAGGAAGAGAGAGCTACTTAAGTGCTCAGGACAATGTTCAGAAACAATAAGGTTTAACAAAAAACATGACGATCAAAACAAGAATTAACAAAGCCTAAAGGCTGGCGGCCAAAGTACACCCATTGGATTTGCCAAAGCTTGTTTATAGAAGAATTTATTATGCATTGCCACTTTTTTGTTGTTGGGGTATTTTCTGCTTTCACTTGTTATATTACTGTATTCGTTTCCTTATTTGTGGCAATTAAAGAGGCGTTCGGAAGTTTTGATGTTTTATTTGATATTATTTTCTTGCATTTTATATATTCGTTTGCAAATCCTTTTGGTCACATTTTCAGTTTGGCTTCTTTATATTTTGTTTGTTCACTTCAGGTTTATGTTTAGCACCATTTATTAGTTGTGTCTGTTCTCCTGTCTTTTCTAGCAAAAGTTAACTTGGGAAGTTTAAAGCAGAGTAGTTATTTGATACTTTCAGAATTTTATCCAAACTATATTTGTTATTGCCTCTGTCTTTATTTCTTCACCCTGTTTCTTTGACATAGTATTTGTCACTTCATGTTGTTAGGAGTACTGATCCATACCATCAATTGAAACCTAAACATCTTCAACTAGATCATTCGCAATAGGAGCTGAGACAATGCTATCTGGAGGATATCCAGCTCGTCAGTTATACTACATCATCCCATCAGCACTTTGTCAGAGCTGCACCCTAACTCCGAGTCATCACTTAAGTGCCCTCTGTGATCCCAAGGATGAGACGGGACATGTTGCACTTGTATCACACAAAGATGTGAAACACACAGCACTGAAATACTAAATGTAGCCAATGAACAGACTGGCACAACCTTTTAGCCCATTTAATATGTCTGTTGCATTAATTCCCTGTTCTGTGTAGTCTTCCAGCAGCACCTTCAGATACTATGGGTTACACAATATGTATGACACAAGTCTCTAAACAGCGCATGCTCAAAAAATCAAAATTGTGAAGTAGGCTTAGGAATAACACCTGAGTGCCTATAATGTTAAAATGTATTTATAGACCATACAACAAGAAACAAATACAAGTATTCACATTACTTTATATTCTTAAGACTACTTAACAGCTTAAAAGTATAAAAAGTAAGCACGTGTTATTAAAAAGGTAAAGTCTTGGAACTTGGAAAGAGAAATAGGTTTAAATCTTTTACTTTAAAGTGGCTCTGTCACTTAAATCGTGCATGCTCCTTTCCGCGGATAGCACTGCATGCCGTGTTTTCATTTCATTACCCTTTTCTCTCAAGGGAGTAGTGGCCAGTTCATTCGATTTTCACCCTTTAGGTCTGAGAATTATTTCCAATTAAATCCTCGCCTCACAGATGGTATTGACATTAGTCGGCCCATCCTGTCTATCAAAACAATGCTGAGATATTTCAGGAATTAGCCCATAAATCACAGGACCTTCGATGACCTTCAAGATTTCAAATAATAAGAAAAAACTAAGCAGCGGTTGAACTGATTAGGGTCTGTGGCATATGGGTGACTGTATCCGTTTCACGCTGCCTCTTGGCATCTTTATAGCACAGTAAGGGCGAATGTACTGTAGAATAACCAGCGATTGGTTTTTAATTTCCACTCGCTTTATTAATGAAAAGGCGACAGTGCGCGCAGTCTAACATGAAGGTAGCTCGCGGGTAAATGTAGATTCGAGCGACCATTTATGGGCAGAGGGTTGGGTGGGGGTCGGCGCCTTGCAAGCTCCTGTGAGCAGATAGCATGCAACGCGTGAATAATTTATCTAGAAACCCTACGATGAAGTTGTATCAGTTTTCACTGGAAGATCTAGCTGCAGAAGAGAAAATAAATCAACACATCTGACATGCCCCATGAAGAGACAGTAGCAAAGCCTTTGAGGCACCAGGGGCAAAGAAAAATACAATAAATTCACTCAGTGTCAATTTTGTGTCAGATGAATAATGACACCATATGCCTGGGCTACTGTGTCACCACTGGAGACCCTGAAGTAAACACCCACATTATCCACTGTACAGCCAGCTCAGAACACCGAATTCCCTAGTATATATTACCCACTTAATGCACTAAAACTCACTGGAAAACATTATTTGTGTAAATGTATATATGCTTGATCATGTTTAGTGGCGTCTCTTTGTAAAAAGCATTGCTCGTTTTTCATTGGAACATAAATGACTCATGGGCAATGTCATGCAGTTTTATCTTTTTTCCATAAACAATTTGCAACAATATCTTCAAGCACTAAATACAGTTAGTTAGAAATGGGGTCTTTGGTTGGCAGTCAGGTAACCCCCTGTACAAGCAAGGACCCTCACTCTAGTCAGGGTAAAAGAGAATCACCCTCAGCTAACCCCCACTCAAACCCTTGGTAGCTTGGCACAAGCAGCAGGCTTAACTTCAGAGTCCTAGGTGTAAAGTATTTGTATCAACACACTTAGGGGGTCATTCTGACCCCGGAGGTCCAGGGTTGGCGGGAGCACCGGCAACAGGCTGGCGGTGCCCCGCAGGGCATTCTGACCGCGGCGGTTTGGCCGCGGTCAGAAGAGGAAAACCGGCGGTCTCCCGCCGGTTTTCCGCTGCCCAAAAGAATCCTCCATGGCAGCGCAGCTCGCTGCGCCGCCATGGGGATTCTGACACCCCATACTGCCATCTTGTTCCTGGTGGCAGAGGATGGCGGTGTGGGGTGTTGTGGGGCCCCTGGGGGCCCCTGCAGTGCCCATGCCAATGGCAATGGCATGGGCACTGCAGGGGCCCCCGTAAGAGGGCCCCACTTTGAATTTCACTGTCTGCATTGCAGACAGTGAAATTCGCGACGGGTGCAACTGCACCCGTCGCACCTTCCCACTCCGCCGGCTCCATTCAGAGCCGGCGTCCTTGTGGGAAGGTTGTTTTCAACTGGGCTGGCGGGCGGCCTTTTGGCGGTCGCCCGCCAGCCCAATGGAAGACCCAGAATCACCGCAGCGGTCTTACGACCGCGGTGCGGTATTCTGGAGGGGGGAACTCTGGCGGGCGGCCTCCGCCGCCCGCCAGAGTTAGAATCACCCCCATAGTAACTTAATGAAAACACTACAAAATGACACAACACAGGTTTAGAGAAATAGAAAATATTTATCTAAACAAAACAAGACAAAAACGACAAAAATCCACAATACACAAGTCAAGTTATCAATTAAAAAACAAAAAGAGTCTTCATGTAGTTTTAAACACAACGCTAATGCTGTTAATGTGAAAATGTACCTGGGTGTGTCAAAAATAACCCCACACGAGCGAGGGTGCGTCAAAAAGTGCTTGCAATGCGTCAATATCACTCACGAGCGACACCTTGCGTCGTTTCTCCTTCAGTCGAGTCAGCAAGCGTTGTTTCTTATTTCTGTAGGAGAGCGATTTGTCCATTCGAACTGCACTCTAAGGTCCGGGCAGACCCTGCGTCGTTTCTGCACACCCAGAGATGTTTGCGTCAGAAATCCTGCTGCACGATGATCCGAAAACCACGCAGCAGGGGGTGCAATCTCACCAACCTTCATCAGCGATGCTGCACGTCATTTCTCCAGCCGTGGGCATCGATTTTCCGATCACGTTTCAGGCGAGCGTCAATTTTCAGCCGCGAAGTCGTCGTCGGTTCGATTTTTCAGCTGCAGATAAGAGTTGCGTCGATCTTTTCCCCGTACGGCGGTCGGTGCGTGGATTTCTTGCTCTTGGCCTGCCAGCTTCTCCTTTCAGGATCCCAGGAACTGGAGGAGCACCACTTGGCAGAGTAGGAGTCTCAACAGAGCTGGCAGAGAGAAGTCTTTGCTGTCCCTGAGCCTTCAAACAACAGGTGTCCAGCTCTAAATCAAGCCCTTGGAGAGTTCTTCACAAGAAAGAAGGCAACACAAAGTCCAGTCATTGTCCTCTAGCACAGGCAGAAGCAGCAACTGCAGGATAGCTCCACAAAGCACAGTCACAGGCAGGGCAGCTCTTCTGCCTCAGCTCTTCAGCTCTTCTACAGGCAGCGGTTCCTCTTGGTTTCCAGAAGTGTTCTAAAGTCTGTGATTTTGGGTGCCCTTCTTATACCCATTTTGCCCTTTGAAGTAGGTTTACTTCAAAGCAAAGTCTCTCTTGTTTGTGAAATCCTGCCTTTCCCAGGCCAGGCCCCAGAAACACACCATGGGGTCGGAGATTGCATTGTGTGAGGGCAGGCACAGCCCTTTCAGGTGTGTGTGACCACTTCTCCCCTCCCTCCTATCACAGATGGCTCATCAGGATATGCATGCTACACCCCAGCTCCCTTTGTGTCACTGTCTAGTGAGAGGTTCAACCAGCCCAACTGTCAACTTGACTAACCTGATAAACTCTAGAGAAAACTAAAGCTAAATATCATGAACCTACCCAGGTTTTTAGCAAACACACAAACTTAACAGATTCTCTTCATAATAGGTTCTCCTCCAGATAAAAGAGTTCCACTAACCTCATATGATCTAACACACTTGCTTTGTCCTTCTCAATGGACCTACGCCTTACCATACACAGCTCTTCTTTTCTCTCTTGTCTCTCTTGTTCCATCTAGGATGTAAACCTGATGATCTGAATTCTTCTGCTTCTTTCATCTCTTCCAAAGCAATTTTCTGCACCTTCACATTTTTCACCACTCTTTCTCTTCTTTCATCATATTATCTAATAACATCAAGCTCCTCATTACTCAAAATAAACAAAGACTCTTTAACCAGCTATTATCATATCTTTTTTTGTATGATCACTCTCAAATACTTATTGTACCTAATTTCTCTATTATTTTCATTAATAAACAGATTACCAAACAGATTTTCGAAAGACACATTGCAATCCATCAAGAAAGGAAAACGTCATTTTTCATTATTAAAAATTGCAATGTAAATGTTACCTGACAAAGCATAAAAAATTGCTTACTGAACATACTTCACCTCTCTTCCAAATGACGTGGAAAAATATGTGCACACGTAGCACTTATTGACTTTCATTATGTCAATAAACTCCCTAATTATTTTAGTATATACCTTAACCCTGAAATCACTAACTCAATGTTCTCCAATTTACTGCTATATCTTATTTAATTCATTATGATTAGTCAACACCTTAATATTATTATTAATTCGATTTGAACCATATCCCACAGGAATCAGTAAACACACCGACAGACCAACTAATAGTAAAAATGGAGTAATCAACAGCGTCCTCCATCCAATTTTTAAGCATCTGCTGAAAGGAAGCAAAAGTTATTATTGTAGTAGAATTAAAATTTCATAAAATCAACAGAAATACTCTTTAAAAAATCATAATTTTTCTTTTCTTTTACTTTTGTTAAAACAATAACTAAAACTAAAATTGAAGCAAACATCAACGTACATTTACTTATCTCTCTCATTAATGTTTATGAATTAAGTTCAAAATGATTTTTCTATAAAAAAGGTAAAGTTTGACTCTTTTCGTTTCAACTGCTAACCCTTTCTGGATTTTAGCTAAAGTCTTTTCATCATTTCTGGAATCACTTTCATTCAATGTCTCTTTTACTTTCAAAATAGTTTTTACTCAGTTTCCGTCTCAGTGTCTAATTCACTCACAAACCTCTTTTGCGACCTGTTCAGCAAAGGATAATCCTCATCAAATTCATCAGCTTCTTCTTATTATACTGTGGCTTGATATACACATTCAGGTGAGGCATATTTTTGATGTGGAATTGTTCTTCTAGTTGATCTTTTAGCAACTAGTGATTCACTTCCATTACTTTCTGACTCCAATTGTCTCTCAGGTTTTCTTTCTGGCTCACAATGCTTTCATTTGCAGGTTTTTTGGAGTATCTTCCATCTTTTCCTTTCAAACTACTGTCTTTGTTTCTTTATCTTCTAGGAAACTTTGACTTGAGCTCAGTCCCGAACTGTGACTTAAATTTGAACTTGCATTTTGATCTTTGTGTGTCTTGTTCACAGTGATCTTCTTACTTCCTTAAGGAATCTGTGTCACTTTAATTTTCCATAAGGGGTCTTTGTCACTTTAATTTTGAGCTGCAGCTCATTGGTGTCTTGATCAGAGTCTATTTCTTACTGCTGCCACTCATGTTTTCATGTTTTGCATCATAACAGCTCTTCATTCTGATTATTGTGAAACTGGACTTGTGGAGTTTCAGGCTCTTCATTAGAATCTTTGCTCACCTGAAACTTTAGTTTTTCTGCTTGTTTTTGCACTTTAACTTCAGCCTCAGATGAAAAAAAATCTTCAACCCCCTTTGGAATCACGCTGCAAAATCAAACTTGACTTTCAGCATGACTTTGAGCAGATGTCTGCTTTCATCATTTGTTTTATCCACTGCTTCAGCTACTCTCACTCTCTTTGTGAGAGTAATGTGGATCCACTGAGGTACTCCAGCACATTTGACAGCAGTGTTGGTCATTATAATTTCTTAAAAGGTCCTTTTCCAACTTTCATCAAGACAGTCCTTTCAAGTGTATTTGTTGATTACTATCCAGTCTGCCAGATTCAATCCATGCCATATTTCTTTGTAATCTTTGGTTGCCACAATAACCTGATGAGAGACAGATGTCTCCATATCAGCCTGACTTTTTCAATAATCCAGCAAAATAAAATCAGTTATTGAAACTAATGCACCTGAATGCACAAATGCAAGTCTTTTTGTCTAGCCCATTACTATCTTGTGAGGAGATAAACTAGTCTATATATATGGGATGTAACATAGACCAAGGCAGGATATACTTCGGGTTTGCATTGACATACAAATCTTAATAATTATTTTTATAGCCTACACTTTCCCATTTTCACTGTTCAGTTTCAGGAGCATTTTTCAGTAGGTGTTTTCACTCACTCAAAGATGTGTGCATTGAATCCATAAAAAATTATTCACATAGTTTAAATTGTGGACTGAATCATTTTCAAATGCATCTTTTCCATTTTCCTGTACCACTGACTACTCCTGCATGCTACAATACCTTGCCGTCTGATCTGTGTTTCTAGTTCCTAGAATAACCATCTCTTTGGCAGATTTATTTGCTGTGAACTTTAAACAGCTAACTGTTTTGCTTTCTGAATCATTCCCAACAAATCCTATATGTACATGCTATATTTAATAGTCGGTCCAGAGGATGTCATAAACCCTCTCTGTGACCATAGTAATGAACAACACCAAAACCATACTTGCCTTTTCCATATTTCTTGATATTTCTTCAAATCACTCCAATCTTGTGTTTTCTCAAATAAAAATGAACCCTTAAAGTAATCAAGTTATTTCTTTAATGTTATCATGTGCTAAGTCCATTTTATAATTTTGCTTCACATTTTTACTTTTGCTAATGTCAACTTCTAATTCATCAGCTAATTCTTCCAGTTTGTTGTGTGCTTCATTGTTACATCTGGCACCTTATTTTATTAAATATGTAATTGTTTCAGCATTCTAAGTCAAAAGTCTATTTAAATCTGCATTTCCTTGCAGCATTTCAACAAATTCAATTTTCAAAATACCAATTTTAACTTATTTAGTTGGCAGTGCAAATTTCTAGTTCAAGAGTAGGTGTGGTTGATATCTGTGTCTCTGGTAATACATTTCCACTTGTGCTAGACAGTGCTGCTGCCTCTGCAATGGCAATTGACACTTAGTACTATTCCTGTAAGAGTCTGAACTACATCACTATCTCCTTCTGTACCTGCACCAACCCCTGCCGAAGCCTGGGTTGTGGCTGGGGTCTGTCCATATTGATGGAGGAGGTCTAGAATTTAGAAGTTCACATAAGATTAGCATTAGCATCTGACTCCTCAACTGCCTTGTCTTTCTTCCTTGTTTTCTCTTTATCCTACTCTTCCTTCTCAGTATCTATAGCTGGAAATGCTTTTACACATTCAATCATCTCTTGCTTCCAACTTTTCTCTTGTTGATCTAATTTGCTCTGTCTAAATGAACTCTTTAGTTCTTAGGTGGTTTCCTTTCCCTCTCTCTCAGTAGTCATGTGATCCATTTATTAAGCACTTCACATTCTGTAGGTCTAGGTGTCAGTTACATTTCATATGTGGTTTGTCTCAAGAAATCAAACTTCCTAGCATTGGAAATACCCTCTAACAGAAACTGCAAAACGTCACCATCAGCAGTGTACGTATTCCATTTTGAAATCAAGGTATTTGTATAGTACCTGACTCCCCTCATCATTACATGTTTTGGGGCTGGCATTTTCTGACCCTCTCTAGGCAATTAAGTAACTGTAGCCTTTGTCGACAAACTTCCCATTGTTTATTTTCCTAACAAATCACTTCTAAATCACAACAATCAATTCATTAAACAACTACCAATTGCAGTGCTGCTCCATCAAAAGTCAACCTTTCACAGTGAGGCTTCATCAGTAACCAACCTATTAGAGCACTGTGTTGTGTTGATGTATCACCATTCCTGGTGCAGCTCCCTGTTTGAATAACCAATCACAGCACAACATATCTGCAAAACAGGAAATCACTAAACCTTTTCAAAATGAAATAAGTAAACAACCCTTTGACTGTTTACTGTAGAAAGGAAACAACAGTAAAATTCATCAAATCACTTACTTTCAAAGAATACCCAAATTAACAGATGAGAAAATTTCAATTCTATCACTATTCAGCAAGTATACTCATGTCCAGCAGTCGTCTACATCGCTCAGTGTAACTACTCCTGTATACCCAAGAACAGGAGGGACTAACCAAAATTAAACACACATGCTAGAAAATGTGTTGATACATAATTCCATATCAATGTGTAAGCAGTGCCTCACTCTACACACCAAAGTGACAGACAAATAATAAATATCTTGAGATCTTGGACTTATGACAAATCTGATAAACAACACAATTCAATTTGATACATAAACTTCAAATGTGATTACAAACATGAACAATACATCAACACAACAGTTATCAACCCACCAACTGAGCCCACGCTCATCATCCCATAAGCAAACAACTCAACACAGAAACCGAAATCCATCACCACAATCTCATACTTCCCTACCCATTCACAAATTCAGTTTCTTCCTATTAATATTTACACTCCAGTATCGTTCAAGGAGTACACAGCTGATAGAGGTAGTCACTTCTTGAGAAGATACGACAAAGGGAAGTTGGAAAAATTCCAAGAACTCCCTTCTCCCTCAGATATAACATTAAGGACTCCAAAACAATCGGAAACCTTTAGGACCCCTTTAAGGAGAAGGTGCTCTTACGGTAACCATCTTCTTCTTCCAAAACTTGTGAGAGCCGAATCCCAGTAATTTACTGAACCCCAATAATCATGACACCCCAGCTTTACCTCAAATGGTCTGACTTTGCTATTCCTCCATTGAACTAGTGGCAAGAGACACCCCACTCCGCATACATCAACAATTTAGTTTGCAGAGTATAAATGAAATAAGAACTGGGTCAATTCACTACCTAAGTTCTAGATCAGGGAAAAGTTTAAAATATTTATTACAGAGTTATTTATATAGATAATACAGAAAAATACAATACATTCCATGAAGGCTCAGGTACAGAGTACAAAATCGGAAAACAGAAAAAATAAGCCCTAGTTAGACAAATAATCTCTCTCAGTTCTAAGTGCGAAACTCATAAAAAGTATTCACAGCATTATTAGGGAGGAGAAAATGCCTGAAGAAAATCGGACAGAGTCTTGTAAAGAAAATGAAAATTCATTCCTAAACCTTCAAAATCATTTTATTCATAAACAATTAGCAAAACCAGAGGATTCAGCATAGCATGATCATGGTTAGCTCTCACTAGAAAAATCAGAAGTATATTTGTACTTCAACAAATCTGTCGTTCAACTAATAACTTTAGCACTAACCCATTTCTAAAGGTAAGAGAAGTCTTCTGTTTGATTCCTCAGCAAATGCACTACGGAGATGTATAATTCAATGTAAAACATTTTTGTGAACAAAGATTCTTTCAAAATGTTCTTTTATAGGCCTACATCAGAACTTCTAGTGGAAGTCCTTCAAAATGACACATAGAGGACACAGTGGAAGGCTTCATTCACATAAAATACACACTTTCTACATACGCTTTCTAACGATAATATCTCTTACATCCTTCCACTTTTTCCTCCGCAGAATCTGTGAGGCGATGCCAAGCAGCTAGTCACTGTTTGGGAGGGTGGATAAGCAGGAGGAGAATGAGCAGAACAGTAGAAACTGCATCCACTTCAACAAAATGGTGTCTTATATATAATTGTGTCAGCATTATAACAGATTATAAATTACATTTCTAGAGCATTTATTTATATATGTTCAAGGGCATCACCAATCATTCATCAGTTACAACCACATGCATCATAACATCATGACTTTGTGCAAATAATATGTCACCCAAAACTGCACATTTGAAAAAGCTACCACAACCCTTCATTGTGGTGGCAGAGGTCATAACCTCGACTCCCATGCCTGGACAGTGGGACACCCAACATTTTATTATATAAACATCTTACCTTATTCTCTATTTTTTTTATAAAGCCTGTTGTAAGGCTACAACTTCCCTCATTCTACTATACTTTGCATTTCAGATCTTGCTGAGATACTCAGCTCCCTCAAAGCAATTTGTTATGAAGATTATGTATTATCCTTGTCCTTCATCAAATCTTCCACTGGTGATGCTCTCTCAACCCTCCTCGCCATTTTAAATGCCTACTTCACTCAATGCATATTCCCAGAATCTCTCAAGACAAGCCACATCCTCCCACTCATAATAAGGAAATCTATATTATGCCTTAATGATCAACTACAGACCCATCCCTCATCTACTATTCTTCTGCAAGATCAGAGTCTGTGTTAATCTCCAAGTTCACATTATTTCTAAATATCTCCTGCAATACTACCTGCTTCTGACCATGTAACAGCATAGAGACTACTACCTCACACATAACAGACAATTCCTTTCTGACCACAGATGTAGATGTTCCATTCCTCCTGATATTGGTGGACCTATCAGCTCACTTCAACACAGATTCTCCGTCCCTGATAAACACCCTGGAGGCTTAAATAGAACTCACCAGAAATGCCCTTTGACTACCTTTCCAACCATCATCATTGTATTCACAGGGGCACTTCCAGGTCCCAAAAGATCCCTATCACCTGAAGAATCCCCCAAGTTCCATGCTGCCTCTCCCATCCTCAACCTGTACATTGAGTGCCCTACACACAGGTAACAGCATCAAGATTCACCATCATAAGGATAATACACAACTCTACTTGAAAGTATTGTCTGCTTCAGACATCCAGTGCATCAACCGCCGCCTGCACATCATCCAGACCTGGATTTCCAGGGCCTCCCTGACGTTCAACCCAGCCAGCACAAGAAACAATGCAAACATTGACATGACATGAACCTTGTGAGTTTCCAACCCCAATTTTCACTAAATGCCAACTCACTTGGATTCACCCTGGACATCAACCACAACCTCAAGGAATACATCCTGGTACCAGTTCTCTCTTCTAAAAAAAGTGAAACTGTTTCTTCCAGAAAGCATCTTCAGAACAGCTGTTTAAGTCCTCATACTGTTGCATCTGGATGGCGGTAACACCCTGGTCCACATTCTGTCAACTGCTGCTGGTGCCCCAACAAGGCATCCTACATGCTAAAGCATGTCTCATCCAGTGCCTGAAGAAATATTTTCATATCACACCCATCCTGATGGAACTATCCTCAAAACCAGCCATATGATCTACAAGGCCATCATGATCAGAACCACTGCTTATCTTGCAGACAAGCTCACCAACTCTGGTCATTCTTGACACACACCCACCCATTAACACCATCAGACTATGGACTAAGAAGGCTAAAAATAAAATAAAAAAAAACAAGACAGCAGACCTTATCCATCTTTGCACTCAGGATGTGGAACAATGTCCCTGTATTTATCAGGACCGCTCCTGCTGCAACAGTTTAGGAAAGAGTTGAAGACATACTTCTTGAAATAACACTATATCACAATGCATTAATGACCACCAAACTAGCCACCTCTCCAATCACTCATTGACCTTATGTTTGTCTTTGACCCTGTACAGTGCCTCTCTGCTTTTTGGTGAGGGTCACACTGTAGAATTACCACATACCTATATACATACATACATTAGTTTTCCATTCCCTGAAAATGGGTGGACTTTTTGTCTTTCCACATTTTAGTGACCACACCTAAGGGAACCAGGGCACCAAAAAGAAATAAATACACTTGCAACCCAATAATCCATCTGCACAGGAAATGACAACACTCCCCCCTCCCAGGACCTAAAAGATGATGGCCACAGATCAGACATGTAGGGGAAGTGCTCCTGATGCACTGAAAACAAGCCTGTCTTCGCCCTTCCATACCTGGACCATGCCTTGTCCTTTCACTGCTACCCTGCTGTGAGTCTCTGTACCCTCAGCACCAGCTGCCACTCCATATGCTGCTGCTTTGCCTCAGCACATAACCTTGAGGCAGTATTCTCTTGTGCTTCCTGCACGTTAGATGCACTTACCTACACCCAACTCTTATTTGACTGTTACACACAGCACCTAACAACCCACACTCTCTCACACAGTCTTGCAAACACCTAGGCAACACTATGCACTTGCATGCATGTTCCTCAACACCCACTCACCCACTAAACATGTCACAGAGATCTTGGACCTGCTGCAGGACAACACATGAGAGCTACTTTTTCTCCCAGAAACCTGGGTGAACCCTTCTTCAGCACCGGACATTGCCACAGCCATCCCCTTTGTTATAAGATTGAAAGGCAAGTCAAATTTCACCTGTTTGGAGGTGGAATCACTATCATCCATAAGAATGCAATCAGTTGCACCACATCCATGAATATGTAATGCTCCAATATGGAACACTTGTCATTCAAGCTTCACATCACAGCCAACTTCACAATAAGTGGCACTCATCCACAGACCATGCACAAAATTCACTAATACCATCACGGACTTTGTCGTACCACTCACCCTCGACCCTAGCAATTACATCAAACTCAGATAGCTGATCTCCCATCTGGAATACCTCTCCAACCCCAACTTAAAAGCACTCATTGAAGACCTTCGAAATCTGGGCTCATCCAATGATTGAAAGGACCTACTTACATCTCCAGACACTTCCTGGACCCTATTTTCACCACTTCAACAACATCTAAGTTGGCGAGTTGACACCAGTCTCTTGGATAGACCACCCTCATCAAGTTCAGCATTCCCATCCTGGTTCAACACAACTGCACCACTTCCAGACCAGCCCAATAATACTGAAAAAGCATCACTGACAAGGACTGGAAGACCGCTCTCAAGTGCCACCAATCCAAACACAGCAATGCAACAGCCTTCCCAGAGTCATCAAGAATTTCAGCAATTGGATCACCTCCTCAGCTGACTCACTAGCTCCCCTGAGGCACAGCAATACAACAAGATCTAGACCACAGACTTGTTGGTACACAGAGGAACTCAGGTTGACAAAACACCACTGGAAGCAAAAGGAGCACAAATGGAGAATGAGCCAGGACAACGCAGAAAGGAGCACATTCCAATCCGCCCTGAGATGCTACCATCAAATGATGCAGACCATCAAATGTGCCGCTGTGACAAGCACCAACAGAAGCAAAGAAATATTTGACATTTTGAAGAATTTACCTCACCAATTGCTGCTGCAACTTGATTATGGCCTTGCCTGAGCACTGAAACAACCTCTCAATTCTTCAGGAACAAAATCAAAGATATCGCAAAATGCATCCTGATCTTTTCCAAAGACACAATGCTAACCCCAGGGCCCATCATCACTCCAGAAGAAAGAGCTGCTACCATGAACTCCAAGGACTGCAATTCATTAACTACATGCTAACACACATCCTGAAGTCCCCCACCTCTTTGGCAGTCCTTCAAAATGCTTGAAAACAAGTAACTATACTCCCATTGCTGAAGTAACCTTCCATGGACTCCTCAACACTTGCCATATAAAAGCTGATCTACCTGCCACTATTCCTAGCCAAAGGCTTAGAGAAAATCATCAACAGAAGCCTGACCCTCTTCAGCACACACACGATCCTTAAAGCCAGCATCATCTGCTCTCACAACATCCTCTCTTACGACATGCAGCTCATTCTCTTCCTCACAGACAAGATGTCCAGTACCCAGATCAAGTTCTTTCCTTGCATGACTGAAATTGTCTACTGGATGAAGACCAACTGACTGAAGCTAGACACTGGCAAGACCAAAATTGTGATCTTTACAAAGAGTACTTCACAGAGAGACTCCAACAGAGATACAACTGACACCCAACCCCACCAGCCATGCGAAGGACCTCTGGAACATTATCAACAGCACAGTCAACATGATCACCCAAATCACAGCCTCATGCTTCAATAACTTGAAGATGCTGAAGAAGATTTTCATTGACTCCTAATCAGCAGCCAGCAAAGTGTCACTCATGCCCTTATCACAGGTAAGCTGGACTATGAAAATACAATCTATGCCGGTATCATAAAAAAACTCACCAGAAGCTGCTGATCATTCAGAACTCAGCGGCCAGAATCACTCTCAACCTCCCATGCTGCATTCACATCACACCACCTCTGAAGGGGCCCAACGGGCTCCTCATGCACAAACAAGCACATTCTCTTCACCCACACTTTCAAGGCACTATATGCAACTGAACTCAATAATCTCATCTGCTTTCACAAACCTTCCAGTCACTTTTGCTCATCTGGACTCCTAGTTGCACAAATCCCACGCATACAGGAAACCAGATTCAGAGATTGAGCATTATCCTACAGGAGTCTAAAGTGACAATGACCTGCCACTGCACATAAGAACCTCCACCTCACTTCTTGAATTACACAACAAGCTGAAAGTCTGGCTTTTTGAATAGTCCCACTAGGCCCTAGGTTTGGCTAGACTCACATCTGCTCACCACCACAATACTCTGTTGATAGTACTCTTGACAAATTAGTATAACATAACAACCCCCATGAGCGTATAGTGTCCTATAAGAGAATAAGCCTAATAACACTATTTTGACTTTAAATCCAATTTTGCATTGCATCTCTCTCTCTCTAGCGTGGCGGTAATTTCCCTCAGGCTGAATCAACTGTGTCCAATTACCAATAGCAGCACCAATTGCACAGGGAGTCTGCCCACAGAAAATCAGCATGGAATTTCAACTGGGGTTTAACCGAGTTGTAATGACGAAAAATATCGGGAGAGGTGCACATTTGATCCTCGTAACAATGAATAAGTCTTTATTCAAAGCTGCAGAAGCTTTGTTTCTTCTAAAGCTAGACATGCCAGCCCCACTTCTGTATGTCCTCCTTTACTATTTACTCCATCACTAAATCAAGCTATGGGACTCTTAATGCTAATCAGAGAGTACCTGATTTGTCGTTACTTGTAGAAACAACCCCAGCTAAGAATATTAAATGGTGATCTGCAAAAGTGCATATTTGTCTCCATCGGTTTTACCTATGTGAATGTCGTGCAGCTGCAGGGTTTGGATTCTGGAGATTCTTAATAAGGTAAAAAAAGTTCAGGCTTTCTTTTATTGGCTAAGCCATTTATATTTATTGACATTTTCAATACTCCCCCCCCCCATTCACCTATTTTTTGGTTCATTTGGTATAACAATAATCAAGTAACTATTGCACAATATTCTCTTAGGATCTACAGCGACAGCAATATTTTATGTAATACAGTGATTACTTTCTAAATCTCAAATACAGTGCATTTTTTCCTAATTTTCACATACTGTGCGAGTCTTTGATATTGAAGTTATTTACAGATTTAAAAACGTTGCTTGACAATTTGCAAACTGTACGTCCCAAAAGATTGCAAAAAATATAAAACAGGGCATGGTCTACAGAGACTGTTTATTAGTCACAAAAATACAAAATGTTAGGAGACAGGCAGCCTTTATGAGTATATAAAAATGGTGCCTAATGCTAATTTTAAATCTACATGGAAGGTTGTGTTCAAATAAATCTGGAACAAGAGTGAGCCTGGACATGTGATCTAACCGACGTTTTGGCTAGTTTATGTTTGTCTTTGCAGAAGGGCCTGTAAGCAAAAAAAAAAAAAAAATGAAATGAAATGAAGTTTGTGAGCCTTTAGGGACAATTACTCTATTGTCAAACAAGTATGGACGACTAATCGTGCAAATGTTTTGATATATTTCAAACAAAGATAAAGGTCAATGGCATCCAGACTTTGAAAAAATCACGAATACTATCCAGTGATATCTTTGTGGCGTTATTGCTACAAATTACGATCCACGGAATTAGACAAGAGAGAGTTGTAAAGTGCCCCCTACATAACTTAATCCAAACTCTTCGTGGCAGATAAGGTGAGACGAGCCCTGGGGAAGTTCTAACAAACTTTTGCAAAATCTATTTTCCTTCTTTTGGATGGCCTTAGCCCCTGCCGTGCGCCCCATAATCCAGCTCCACAGGTGGTAACAGAAATGTATTTTCTCTTCTAAATATTTAAGATACATTTCCAAGGCTTACTGGCTATTTTATTAGAAAAACTATAAACCGCACTCGGTCTTCTAATATGTTTAATCTTGCGCTCATGCAGTTTGGTGGTAGTGTCGAAACAAATACCTGAGTAAGAAAAGCGACCTTTTTTTAATAGCCTGCCCATGGAGTGAAAATACGACTTGGTGCATTTCAGAACTTGTTTGAGAGCAAAAGACTTGTTTAAGTTGGCAGACAGGTCGAGTTTATGCACAGAATTAATTTGCCCATCAGACTTTAGTGGTTTTGACAATGACAAACACTTTTCTGCATGAAAAAGAACTGACGTGGTCCTGCACTTTAAACTAGGGCAGTGCTTTCCAAACTGTTTTTCAGAACCAGGGCCCAATTTTAAGAATGACAAACTGTCACGACCCAGTTAGCTTTAATGGACGTGAGGTGGGTGATTTTTAATGTAACTAAAACACTGTGTGGCACATAGCCATTTACAGACAGCAAATTGAAATGGCCACTAAATTTGCTCTGGCATACAGTTTTACTGATAAAATTATACTGCACACAAATTGTAATGTGTGGGATCAGGTTTCAGTGAACATTTATTATTTGTATCACCAAGTAAAGTGTCTTGATTTGTTGTAATCCTATGAAATTATTGTTTCCTTTCTTCAGAGTCACTAAAATGTGCTTTATTTTTGGTTTTTTAACTGCTAAACAGCTCATTTGCAGCTATTTATATTTGTAGCCTTTTCTTTCCCACTTCTTGTACCCTAGTAAAATTGCTACATACTTCACTTTACTATTCTTTCTCTGACTGAAAAGTGAAAGGAGTTTGTAAACACCAATCCCCATTTTAAAAAAAACAGCAATTCATCAGAAGACATAGCCTGATATTTGACCTGTCTTCCAAGCACAGTAAATGTGAAAAGATAAATGCAAAATAAAAGGGTTCTCTTTTTCTTTGCTCTTTCGCAGTCATCTGAAATCCGCAGGCAACCCACTAATGAGTAATGATCAGCAGTTTGGGAAACTCAGACCAGGAGTGTCCTAGTCATGATGTGTTATGGAAGCTTCCAAATAATTGATATATAATACAGACAGCAATGGGGCCAACAAACACCCTTGTTGTACCCCACTCAAACGGTTTAAACTATCTGAGAGCTCTTGGTTAGGACCATGTCTTACTTTTGCTGATATATAAGCATCTTCGGAAAATCCCAAAATGACTGCTTTGGGCTCATACTTTCAAGAATTACCCACAATTTATAATGGTTAACTCTATTGAAAGCAGCTAATAAACCCTTAAATGCTAGATGTAACAAGCCTTGTAGAGTGTGTACATATTTACCTGCTAGCATAAACTAATTAAGACCCTACTCCGCAGTCCCCATCCCCCAAAGAAGCCCATATTGACAATCAACAAGAATATTGTTTGCTTCATTCCAGTCTTGAATTTTTTTCATCAGAATCCTACCAACGACTTTGATAGTTAAGTCAATAAGTGCGATCATGTTTAGACTTTTTGCCCCTTTGGGAGGTAGATGTGGGGAATAGATTTTGATCTGCCCCCTCAGGAGGGCAGAAAGCACACTAGGCACCAGGAATTATATTGATTTTTTTAGACTAGGGGTGGGAGCTGCCCCCTACTGGCATGTCAATGCCCCTCACTCCCAAACAATGTGAAGTCTTTCTGTCCTCAGATCAGGGGCTATTGTTCCCATCTGTCCCCAATGGGGGGGGGGGGGTAGATGGGAGAAATAGCCCCCGTTCTGCCCCTAAACCCCAGCCCCAGGAGGGAAGAAAGCACACTAGGCACCAGATAATATACATTGTTTTAGAATCGGAGTGGGGGTTGGCCACTATGGGCTTGGCAATGCCCATATCCCCCCAAATAATGAGCACAGTCTTTTTGCTGCCCCTGGGGGCAATAGCAGAAAGCCCACTAGGTAACAGAGAGTATTCTTTTACCATAATAGGGGTGGGGGCTGCACAGAATGGGCACAGTCTTTCTGCCCCCCAACGAGCAGATATGGGCATCAGCCCCATCATCTGCATCCTTTAGGAGGGGGCAGAAAGCTCACTAAGCACCAGGGACTATTTTATTCTTTGTGTAGGTGTGTGAGTTGCTCAGAAAGGGCATGCCCATGTCCCCACCCCCCACCAAAAAATGGCAAAGTCTTTGCTGGTTATTAAACCCAATATGATCCCGAAGGGGGGACAGAAAGCCCACTTGGCACCATGGATATGTTCATGGTCATGTCAGGGAACTGCCCCACAGGCAAGGTTCGCTCCCCTTTTTTTGGGGTACACAGTTTGGCAATTTCTGCCCCCCTTGGTGGCAGATCAGCAATATTTTTAGGCTCATCAGCCCCAAAGGGGGCAGAAAACTACTAGATACCAGGGAAAGTTTCTGTGTGTGTGTCTGTGAACTGGTGTTCAACTGATGGGTGCATGTATTGGCGTTTGGCTGTCTGTGTGTGGATTGGCACTTGGCTGGCGGTGTGACTTGCATGGATCTCTCAGTGTTTTAGCTAGAATCCCCTGCAAACCTCAAATTTAGCTACAAATTTAAATTTTCTTCACATTTTTGTGTGGGAAAGTTGTGGGGTAACCGTGCCAGCACACATTTCCCACCACCCAGTGTTCCCCTCGTTCTCCTGAAAAAAGTGATATAAGGGCTGGGTTAGAATAGGGGTGGGGGCCGCCCACTATGGGCTTGGCAATGCCCCTATCCCTCTTCCCAGAAATGTCTGGGTTTGGTAGGTTTCCCTAGATGGCTGCCGAGTTTGGGGCAAAAAAACGCAGGTTACCCTCCTTACAACATCAGGCTGTTTTGTGATCAATAATTTTGATGTCTCCACAATAAGTTTTGGGCCCTTTCCTGTTGCAGGGACTAGGCCTACCCACACACAAGTGAGGTACTATGTTTAATAGTAGACTTGGGGGAATGCTGGGTGAAAGGACGTTTGTGGCTCCCCATAGATTCCAGAACTTTCCATCACAGAAATGTGAAGAAAATGTGTTTTTTAGATACATTTTGAGGTTGGCAAGGGATTCTAGGTGCCAGAACCTGGTTAGAGCCACACACGTCATCCCATGCTGGATTTCCCTGGGTGTCTAGTTTTCAAAAGTTTCCTTAGGTGCCGGCTGACCTAGGGCACAAAATACACAGTTAGGCACATTGCAAAAAAGAAGGTCAGTTTTCAGTGGAAAATTGTGATGTGCCCATGTTGCATTTTGGTCCGTTTCCTGTTGCGGGCACTAGGCCTACTCACACAAGTGAGGTACCATTATTATTGGAAGCCTGGGGAAATGCTATCTGGAAGGAAGCTTGTGGTTCCCTTCAGATTCCAGAACTTTGCAAGGGATTCTTTGTAATAGAACTCAGTGAGAGCTACGCAAGTCACCCCATCCTGGATTTCCTTGGGTGTCTAGTTTAAAAGAATGTACAGGTTTGCTGGGTTGCCCTTGGTGCCAACCAATTAGGGCCCAAAATCCACAGTTAGGCACGTTGCAAATAAAGGGTCAGTTTTGGGTGGAAAAATGTGATGTATCCATGTTGCATTTTGGGCCGTTTCCTCTCGTGGGCACTAGGCCTAACCATACAAGTGAGGTACCATTTTTATTAGGAGACTTAGAGGAACACAGAATAGTAGAAACATTGTTATTGTCCATTGTCTTTCTTCACGTGTGCACCTTTCAAATACAAGACAGTGTGTAAAAAAGAAGTAATCTTGAGAAATGCCTTCTAATTCACATGTTGGTATGGATACCCACAAATTCAAAAATCTGCAAGTAACCACTGCTTCTAAATTCCATATCTTGTGCCCATTTTGGAAATACATAGGTTTCCTTGATACATATGTTTCACTATATATTTTGCCAAATTAATTACTGTATACTTATACTTCTAACAAACTTTTGCAAATTCTATTTTCCTCCTTTTGGATGGCCTTAGCCCCTGCCGTGCACCCCATAATCCAGCTCCATAGGTGGTAGCAGAAATGTATTTTGTCTTCTAAATAGTATACTTAGTACACAATGAAAAACCATTGCAAGGTGCAGCTCAGTTATAGGTTCTATGCACCTCGAGTTCTTGGTGAACCTACAAGCCCTATTTATCCCCACAACCAGAAGCATCCAGCAGAGGTAACGGTATATTGCTTTATAAAATCTGCCATTGTTAGAGGGAGTAACAGATGAAAATGTAGACACAAATTGCTGTTTTTTTCAACTCAATTTCAATATATTTTGATTTCAACTGTTACTTTCTATAGGAAATCATTGAACGATCTACACAAATGATCCGTTGCTGAATTCAGAACTTTGTCTACTTTCCAGAAATGTATAGCTTTCCAGGATTACACCCATTTCTACACTAGATGGAAGGAGGTTGAATGCACAAAAAATAGGAACAATGGGCTATATCCCAGTAAAATGTCAAAACTCTGTTGAAAAATGTGATTTTCTGACTCATGTCTGCCTGTTCCAGAAAGCTGGGAAGATGGTGATTTTAGCACTATAAATCCTTCAGTGATGCCATTTGTAGGGAAAAAACAAGACACTTTCTTCTGCAGCACTTTTTCCCATTTATTCCCAATAACACAAATTTTAGCTGTATTTTGGCTAATTTCTTGGTCCCCTCAAAAGGGAATCCACAAACACTGGGTACCTTTCAAAGTACCTGCCTGTTGAAAAAAGGTCACAAATCTGGCATGGATAGGTTATGTGGACAAAATATTCTGAAGGCATAAGCGTGAATGACCCCAAATAGCCAAAAAAAGGCTTAGCATGGGTGGAGGCATAGCAGAAAAGTAGTTAAAAATGGGCACAATAATAACAGTTGACCAAGAAGACGAAGCATGATTGCAAGCTAAAAAAACATTCAAAGTAATCATTCAAAATGAAGCCCACATATGCAGAAGTTTTTCAGAGATTATGTGGCAGGCAATCAGGGCCTGGAACCCTATTCCAGGGCTAACAGACAAGGCCAGAATAACTTCTTCTAAGCTAAAACATAGGTTAGAACTAGTTCAAAAACAAGGAATTAAGTCCAGAGTTTCCACAGATGAGTTGGGGCAATTATTACTATAGATGAATTTAAGTGGTCCAGCCATCTGTTGAGTAGTAGGTGTGTTGTAATCCCGTTACCAGCTACGTCTCCTGAAAAGAAATATCCATTGACTATTTTCTAGAAGGTTGCCATGTCTCATCACAGAGGCAGTGCTCATCCCAGGCCTTTTCTTGAAGCATGCTCTTCCTGGCCCTAAGTAAAAGTTAGCAATTTGAATTGCATTCCTAAACCAACAACTTGTTTCTAGTCATCTATTTAACGGTGTTCTTAGTTCATAGATTCCAGTACTGTATTTCCTCTCAATCGGTCTTGCATGTCCGCTAAAGGAAGGCCTATTGCTTAAAGGAGCATAGTAAGAATTGCTGACAGTGTCAATCAGATGATCATAAATGGCCATTTTGATATTATTTTCTCAGACCTCATCTATGTAAGCCATACTTTTGTTTAACACAGAAGGCACTCCTTCTAAAGTAAAGAGTTTTGGTTTACATCTTTTCATGCAGAAGAGTCAACCATCGCCATTGGTAATTTCGTGGTGATGTCTACAATTTCCATTAATATCTGGAGCAGCTGGGCTATATATAGATAATGTAAACAGATTATGGTTATCTACAGATGGAATTATCTCAAAATTATTAATGTGGTAGTTGAGCGACTTAGACAGGAATATGCGGTCATTATGCTGTCAATAATGCTTGAATGGCCATAGCAAAGAAAGTAGGGATACATGATCCAGTGCTTGAGACATATCTAATATGGCTAAGGTTCCAGTTATAAATAAAAGTATTGAATGTTGAGCTCTGTGGGTATAACAACCCTGGTGAATAGTTATTGTGAAATGTCTCATGAGAAATATCTGGACAAATTGAGAAGCTAACCAAATTGATATTAAAATTCCCTAGAAGCAGTAAATGAAGATTCAATCTCGTGTGAAAATGGGCAACTACAATCTCCAGGTACTTTCTCAGGTTATTCATATTCAAGTACAACAGGCAGCCTGAAAATTGACATTATGAAATTGATAATCAAATTAGAGTCCAGTTTGTCATTAGCCAATTCAATCATTTGACTATTTAAGTGCTTGGAAGTGCGTTCCTTTGCAGACAGTTTCCAGTAATTGCAACCCAAATTAACATGCTGTCCTAGGTTCTACGACATGTGGGGTAGCAGGCACATTAAAGGGTGTATAACAATAAATTTGCTGCATGTGGGTTAAGCAGGTCTCGTGTTCAGTTATAATATGAACTTGTAAAATAAAAGATAACCACATAAGGTCATCAAATTTAGTGTGGAGGCAAGCAATTCTCCAGGACACCAGTCTATTCAACCTTTAGGAAATTAATACATTTAATATGTATACATTTTAAGCAAGGTGATAATCCGGAAACAGAAGTAGGGTCATCAATGTCACTTTGAAAATTCTTAAGTCAGTTTATGTCATCCACACCTGAAGAAGCAGAGAACCTGTTTGTGGAAGGAAAAGTGAGGAAATGGTTTGCATCACTGGCTGATAAAGTGACATATGCACAATCTATAAATACTTTAAACAATCCACAATAAAGTTGTGCTGCCATTTCAAATGTTCCCCCATTTACAACAGCTCTCATCCTGAACCAGTGGCCTGTGATTCTTTTTTTTCTTCTCACCCCTCTCCTGAAATCCCTCCGTCACATGTCACACTGTTTCTTCCCTGCCCTTCTCCCAGTCTTAAAAACCTGATAAAACCAAATTGATTTGTTTTGTTACTGAAAAAGTAAAGGTTAAAGTGAAGTTATGATTGGCTTTAATATAAAATATTAATATATGTTTATTAAAAACTCACTGAAAATAACAGGTAAAGCACACCTATCTTTATGAATTAATCTCAAACAACTACAGAAATGTGCATATTATAGTTAGGACTGCGATCTGTAACTCAGGCAACAGTCATACAAACCATAAGGCATGCACCATTGCAGTGCTCAGGATCTCACACTTAACGAAACAGGTGCAATTACAAACAATGTAAATTATCATTCAAACAAGATTGCATATCTCTTAACCCTTACCACTTTGGCAGAGATGTCTGTGAATGTATTATCATTTAAGTATTTAACTATGTCTTATTCTTTATTATATGGTATTTATATTATGACGTTATGAACTTTGCATTTGGGGGCCCATACTTAAGGAAGGATAGCGTTGCCTTAGCGCCATTTATTTTGGCCCTAAAGCTGTGCTAACTTAACTCCATATTTATATTTAGATGCTAGACATGCCTAGCGTCAAAATATTGGAGTTAGCACGATTATTGGGATGCGTCAACCCACCTTGCATCGAAGAGACGCGCGGAGGCGTTCCCTTCCTAAAAATGACACTAGCACCACATCACCATATTTAACTCCCAACGCAGAAACGACGTGCAACCGGGAGGCGAGCCTATATAATGGCACTAAGCCTGTTTAGCATCATTATTTAACGCCTGGTCAGACCAGGCGTTAAAGTGCAGGTAGGCCCGTTTCCATGGGTAAACACCATGGAATGGGCACAAAGATGCCCACCCGTAGCCCCAAGCAACACCACCACCCACACCATAGGGACACTACAGGAGGAGGGAGCCCATCCCAGGAAAGTGGCAGGTAAGTGTTTGTGTATATGTGTATTGTGCCATTAAGGGCCCCCTGTCTGGCACTGGGTATATAGGGCTTGCCTAGGGGACACTGGTCCCCTGTGGTGGGCATTGGGGTATGGGTAATTTTTTGGCTGCTTGTGTCAAAAGATGAGGCTAGGCTGACTAGCGGCAGTTATTTTGCTGCTAACCAGCCTAACATCTTTTCTGACCACTAGTGCTATTTCCCCTAATGCCATCCCTCACCGGCTAGTGTCTTTTTTTGGAGACGTTAGCCATTCCTTAGTGCCATTGTGCATCATTTTATAAATACTGTGCACGGATGGCATTAGGGAATGGTGTTAAAAAAAATTATTGCACAACTGCGTTTGCGCAGTTGTGTGCCATTTTTCATAAATATGGGCTGTTAGTTATAATTTGCATGGCTGTTGTGTGAGCAATGTATTGTGGTCCTACCTACAGTGAATTTCAGTGGTTTTTCAGCTATCATTCCAAACCATAACTACACGTTAACAGTGTTTTTATGGGAATTTCTGAGGTTCTTGAAAAGTATGTTGAAGTGTTGTAACAAAGTCAACCATCTCTTCAATTTAAGCTTTGTTTTTTCAGTGATTTTTCTGATCACATACCACATCCCAACCCTCCATGGGTGGTCAACCCCAAATGGGCACATCCTTCAGGGATGCAAAGAGTTGATGCTATGTGTAATATTGATTGACTGCAGGGCCTGGCATGATAAGTTATGTACCCAATCTGCCTTGTGTACCCATCATTAGCTATAGATGCCCTTTGACAGTACACAGCTTGGGTAGCTGTAGGCCCTGGCTGGGCATCCAGCCATGTAGGCCAACTCTTTCTGCACACAGCCTTCATACACATGCCTCAGATCAAGGTACTGCCTGGATCTACGTCCAATGTGCCATTGACAGGAAAACCCACTGTGCATGGCCTTCGACCTTGCTCATTTAGAGAAGTTTGCAAAGCCTGGCCTCCAGCCAAACCATGCACCCAATCTACCATTGGTAGCCAACCCGGAGCTGTGCATGGCTACATGGTGCACAACCCTCTGCAGGTAGCCAATCTCCACTGCACACTGACTTTGGCTGGGCAAATTGAGAGTTGGCAACAGATCCTGGAATCTATCCACAGCCCCCACCCATCCCTCTACAGGCAACTAACTCCCGCTGCACAAGGCTCTCAGTGCCCGGCCCACTGCGGATGGCCAATCTAAAGTACTCACAGACTTCAGCTCTTTTCAGCAAGAATTGACTGCAGAGCCTGGGCTTTGGCTAGGTTATGCACCCAATCTGCTGCTAGTAGCCAGCCTGCACAACACATGGCTGCCCTGTGCCCAAACCTCCATGGGTAGCCAACCAACACTGCACACAGTCTTCGGCCGGGTACAGAGGTAGTGGCTGCAGGGCCTGACCTCCCACAGCAGGGGTTACCTGTGGTGTTAGGTCATCAGAAAGGCCATGCAATCATCATGCACTTCTGTGGGTGACCAAACCCCACTGAGCACAGCCTTCAACCATGCTTAATGGGTATTGGCTGCAGGGCCTGACTCCCTTGATTGTGGGCTGGCCACAGGATGTTTCCTCCCTACCTTCTATGGGCAGCCAGCACCTACATGTGGCAAGCCCTGCACCCTTCCCCCTTAACCTCACTGCATGTGGCCTTTGACCATTCCCAGTGGGTTGGCTGCAGGGCCTGATTTCCCAACCTTTTGCAGGTAGCCAACACCTGCTGTGCTGGGCCTTTGGCCTGCTGAGTCTGGCCAGGTCTGCAAGACCAGGCCCTGCATCCAACATGGAGTAGGTGGCCACCCATGCTTCACAAAGCCTTGTGCCATGGTCATTTAAAGTTGTCCTTAGAGACAGGCCTAAGGCCATGTCCTTTACCCATCCTGCAGTGGGCAGCCTACCCTCACTGCACACAGCAATCCTGTGTCAAACCCTTCACGGGAGGCCAAATCCCACTGTACCTGTTCTCTCGCATCAGTGGTCAGCTTCATGACCTGGTCTCCAGCAGAAGAGTTTAGCTGCAGGGTCTGGCCTCTGGTCAAGCCCTGCATACAACACTCCTGAGGCATCCAAGCCCCATTGCAAGCAGCCTCCAGCTGTGCATAGTGGGAATCTGCAGTAGGATTTGGCCCCTCATGCGCCAGGGGTTGGCCTCAGGGCATGGCTTCTTAACCTGCCACTGATGGCCAACCCCCACAATGCTTTACCTTGAGCCTTGCACAGCAGGGTTTGGTTGTGGCACCCGTATGTGGCCTTTGGCCAAGTACTATGGCACTCAACCTTTATCTCCATATTTGTTACTGGGTTTACAGATTCAATAATAGATATATGAACCCTGGCCAACTCCCCTGGGTCCTGACGATGCAAGGATTGTATAGGATTATTATATCCATCAATGAATTAAAGAATTGCACAGTAAAAAACTTTTTTTTAATGTACTCAAAACAACCAGAGGGTTAAGCTGTATTAACCCTGCCCCTTTATGTCCTTTCTTTTTATGTTTCTCAACCCGGTGCTCAGTGCACTGTGCTGGGTAATAATGGCAGCAACAAATGTTTTTCAGTGATAATCAACCAATCAGAATGAGGTGGATCCAGGGATCCACTGCTGGATCTGTGAATACACACTGCAGGATAGGAGGAAAAGCTCCCTCAGCCCATAGAGTTCCCTTTCCATGGATTCTCAAATCTTCAGTGGATTAACAACTGCACATGTTCTGCCGATTAAAGTTGCAGATGTCTCTAAAACGTAACATCTTCATGCCCAAAAAAAACATATATTTAAATGACATGTTTTTTAAACTACTGAATCGATTTACACCAAACAAATCAAAGGCATTTATTTGAGTAAAGTTCTACCTTCATACAAAATATTATGTGAAATTCTGCTCAGCTGTTTTTTCTGTTTTGAAAAGCAAAGAATCCTGTGGGAATTAAAAAAAGAAGTGACATTTTTGGAATCCCAACTCTGTTTCGGCCCTTGTGTTACTGCCTTAACAAAAATTATATTTGTATCTGTGTGGGTATAAAAATATACATCTATGTATTACACAGTGGCAGTCACCTCTGGGTAGTTATATTAAGGGCCACATTTCCAAAGGAAATTGATTTTTTGGGTTGCTTATAACTTTGGCGCAGTTTGACAAATCTTCACAAATCTTCTTCTTTAATCATTTTGTGGTGATCCATCAAGCAAGGCCTAAAAAAAAGTAAACAACGGTCCCCAAATGTATTTTCCCTCTGCAATTTTACATAGGAAAATTAGTTATAGCTACAGCCAAAATGGCAGAACGGAAGTACACCTAATTTGGCAGAAATGCCGATCTTTACCCAGAAAATGTGCTTTTTAAAATTTGGTGTAAATCCATTCAGTAATTTTTGAAAAAAAGGAACACAATTTTGTATGTGTGATGCCACAGAGAACCAGCAGATCCAACAGATTAAATGATAATGTTTGATTGGCTGCGACCACATTAACAAAAATTTGTTGACAGCCAGTTTAGGAGTTGGGGACTTAGGGGCATATTTATACTCCATTTGCACTGCATTTGCGCCATTTTTTTATGCAAATGTGGCACAAAACTAACTTCATATTTATGTTTTGAGGCTAGACATGTCTAATGTCAAAATATTGGAGTTTGCACCATTTTTTAGATGCGTGAACCTTACATGTGTCAATCAGATGCATGGTAGGCGTTCCTGTCTAAAAAATGGGGCTATCCCTTTAGCCCCATATTTATCCCCCGTGCTAAAATGATGCATGGGTGGGAGGAGGGGCTAAATAATGGTGGAAAGCTTGCTTTGCACCATTATTTGACGCCTGGGCTAGACCAGGCGTTAGGGGACCTCTGGAACCATTTCCTTAGTTGAACAACATTGAAGGGGTCCACAGTTGCCCACCTCAAGCCCCAGGAACACCCCCACCCACACCAGAGGAACACCTGAGGATGGGGGACCCCATCCAAGGTAAGTAGGATAAGTATAGGTAAGTATTTTAATTAAAGTGCCATTGGGGGGCCAACTTGGGGCCCCCTGCATGGCACAGGGGGCTATGGCCATGCCCAGGGGACCCTTGTCCCCTGTGCTGGCCATTGGGGTGGTGGGCATGACTCATGTCTTTTCTAAGACAGGAGTCATGTGATATGAATGGTTTTGCGTCAGAAACTGACGCTAAGCTGGTTAGAGGCATTGTTTTTGCCTCTGTCCAGCTTAATGTAATTTTTGGGTGCAAAACCCCCTTCTCCCATATCGCCACCCCCACACGGCTAACGTCATTTGTTTTTTACGCTAGCCCACCCTTTGCGCCGGATTGTGCCATTCCATTAATTTGGCACCCGGCTGGCGTACTGGTATGGCGCAAGTCGGCGCTATACTTTTTGACTCAAAACTGCGCAAACGCAGTTTTGCGTCAAAAAGTATAAATATGGGCCTTAGTCCTCTAGCATGTAAAATTTTTAAAAGAATCATAAAGTGGGGCAGAGTAGAGATACCATGCCTTCTTTTGCCTCGTAGGGAGGTCTGAGGCAAAAACATATTTTTTTATTTTCTTTGAACAGGACCACAGATACTCACAGGATTGTTATTTTAAAATGTAAATTTTAACTGATATTTTATCTAACTGCAAAGAGCCATTGTTCTTTCAATGACTATAAGGCCCAGTTGAAGGCATAGCTGAAACGTGTAGGCTGTCTATTTTTCTTTAAATGTGTTTTTCATACTTTATTTAATTCGGCATTATGATGCCCAAAAAGAAAAACAACAAGAAAAATTATCAGATGTCTTGAATTGGATCGGTAGTCGTCTGTTCTTGAGCTGCCGCGCAACTGGTCTGGGGGAGTGGCCGAGAAGTGACCTGTAGTTCCTGAATATATATATATATATATATATATAAGTATATATATATATATATGTGTGTGTGTGTGTGTATATCATTTGGAATGTCACAACCTCTGGCAGCGAGAGGCTTGATGCAAGGCCAGGTTTTCATCTTGCAACTGTTGTAACTCCTGCATTTGCTGGTGGACTCAGAGCTTGGCAGGATCTCCGATAGCCAGCAGGATCCTGATGCTGAGTGACAATCATGGAACTTAAACACCCAGAACACCACAGAGGAATCAGTAATAAAGAACTTAAACACCAGAGGAAGAAGGGGTAGAGAAAGTTGGGAAAGAAAGGAAAGCTGGCACAAGACTGGATGATAGAGTAACAATCCTATATATGCGAGTGGGCTGTCATTCCAGAGGCAGGAAATGTTAATTTTGATTATTCCAAATTTCCAAGAAGTGAAAGAGGAGTGGTGGGAAGAAAGGTTCTGAGGGAGGGTATTCATGCAAAGCATATGTAAGAATGTGACAAAAGTATGGCCTAAGATGAGAAAAGAAGAAAAAGTGTGGAGCCTGTTTGAAGTGGAGGATGTCTTCTGAAAAGAGGGATCCGTTCTCCCAGTGAGGCCTCAGTTGATGGAGAAGCCCATGTCCATCACATGGGGATAACCAAAACTTACAGAAGTTAGAAGCTGATCTTTTGGTGCCTGGCTCTATATCTGGCGAAAACCATATTGTGGGTCCATGTGTTTGTTACGCCATTAGTGGCATTGAGCCCAGTTCACAGAGCCCAGTTCACTAAAAAGACTATATATAGGCATATTCGAACTATATTTATCATTTAAGTAACGTTCTTCAAATGTAATTTTCACAAGTAGTTTGTAGTAGATTTGGAAAACCACAAAAGTAATAAATATTCAGGCATTATCCCAGTTGTACTTCGGTGAACTGGATACTGTGCCAATATACGACCCTATAGGAAGAGGGTGAAGGTGCAATCACAAGTTAATGTTATTCCTCTAGTTCATTTCCAGATGCAAAAGACGTTTTCATTGAAGAAATCATTTCATAACATTTGATGAAAAATCGGGGGGTGTGTACAACTGTGTGTACAAGTCACCCTACATGCACGCACACACTTGATTTGTACAAATAATTGTCTATTTGTATTTAAGATGAGGATATTCATTTGAAATATGGATAAATAGTCATAAATTTATTTCAATGAAAACACTCATGATCGCTCATGGGAACATTTATTTTCCCACCTATTTTCTAAAATTAGCCAACAGAAAATAGGCGAAACTGGCAGGTTTTTCCTGGATTGTCTTTAGTAATTTAGGGTAAAAAAGTATGCAAGTTGTAATGCCGTGTATTTAACTTTTTAATAACGTATGGAATATGTGTCATTGGAAAATGTTTTGCCAAAACATTTAAAGGTGAGGAAGATTATACTACTCTCCTTGGTGTTATGCGCTTTATGCAAGAAGTCCTCAAGGAGACTGAGAGATATTCTAAGGACAAATGTTGCTCATGGGAAAGAGGTTCCCATAGAATGAGGGTGTATGTCGAAATTTGCAGAATATGAACGCCAGTGGAGATTAATTACATATTTGTTTAGCATTCTGAAAGTAGGCAAAACTTGAAACAATCATGAAATTTACCAACACCATAAAGTGTATAACCATGTTATGGCAGACATTTTTAAGAGACAGGGTTATACTTCCATTTTTATAAGGAATTTAGTCCAATGTATTTTGTCTCAGATAGACTGAAAAAACGATTTACAACCCCGGAAGGCTGTTTGTAACATGTTGTGTATATATTTATTTCTGTTTTTTCTAGGTCTTTAATAAAGCCGCAGTTTACCATCACTGAGTACTCGAGCGCTTGCTTGTGTGTAATCTGATTAATATTATATCACAGAAAAAAAGACGATATGGAAGCCGTTGCATACATGTATTTAAATATTAGTAAAATAATATGCGATTAGAGATTCATGGAGATGAAAACACCTGGGTTTAATAAAATGATTTTTGTATAGATTAGGAATAGTATTTAGCTCTTCCGGAATGAAAGTCATCAATTTAGTCGCCAGAAAACATCTCTATTCTTTTGACAATTAATTTTAAGATTAATGGATTCAAATTTTAGAACTCCACTGCAGTGCTTCAAACATCACTCGCTCCCTAAAAGCAGGGGGCCAGATTGTCTGGTTCCAAAAATGTTAGAAAGACAATATGCAGATGAGATTGGCGAGAGCGTGAGACGAACGTAGCATCTAAACAGATGAAAGAGTGAAAGCCTAGCTGTGTCTCTACTAGCTCAGTGCACATAGTATACAGTGCAGTTTATTCATTTGGGATCCTTCGGGGTACAAGGTATAAGCTAAGAGGGTGGTGCGAGTGCGAAGAAGTCCTTGGAGAATTGATTAAGGAGTCCTCAGGGGTTGTGTTTAATAACAGAAATGCTGTTAGGGCTGTCCACATTGAGGTTGGTGAAAGAATGTAGGTCACAGAAGAAACCTGTTTTTAACATATTTGGAGTCCTTACGGGTGATGAGAAATTGGCAATTTCACATTGGAGAAAAGACGGTGAAAGTGCCTGGCCAGTTTCAGGTTGTGTGATGATTTCCACATCAGGAAGCGCTAGAGTGGGGAAGATAATGGTCTAATTAGAAGCAAATTTGGTAACAATTATTAGAATCAAGCAATCAGATTTTCCAAATGTGTGACTTTTGTCTGAATGTGACGTGTTTTTTGTTGTCGAAATGTGCGGTGACTGGTTCTTTGGTGTATTTATGCTTTGCTTTGTACCAAGCAGGACTGCCACTTTCCTTCTTAGAATCGAATCCTTGCAGAATGTTTGCCTAAATGGTCTGGGATTCTGCGCAGGTCGCTTGGAAAGAAGGTTTGAGCTAATCCGGTGTAAATGTGTGCGGGTTTATTATTATTTGTCCTGCTTGGTGCAGAAAACCACCTTTACTCAGCCACTGCCCTGTGCTCTGACAGCTGGTTAACATTTTTTTTGACCTTCGATAGAAATTGAGCCAAGTGCATATTTTCTCTAAGAAACAATTTTCCATAGATTTAAATAACGATTTGTTGCAACTGAGATAATTAACCAGGAATTGAAAAGGAATAGTGTTTTTGGTAACCTTTTGAATGTTCCTACTTAAAAGGGTTTGTAAAAGATTATGGTTAAACAAAGTGCAATGCTTTTCAAACCTGATTAAAAAAGCTTACTAACGAGCGGTTTAACATTTTTTTTTCTCAGAGTAAAAGGAGCTTGTGTCTATGTGCCATGATCAGTGGCTACATGATTATGATCCAACTTTCAAGATCAAATGGCAAAGAGTGATATGTCAATATAAACACGCTGTACATTAAAATAAGGCACATATATACTCAGATCGCATCTTTCCAACCCCAGATATGGATGCTGACATCTTTAAATTAATCAGAGGTGTAAGAGCCCAGCAGGTGAATAAGTCCAGGGAACGTTTTGTAGCTAAACGTGATCAGTTGACAGATTATTTTATAAATACTGTAGAATCAACACAATTTCGAGATTATGCCTCTCTGTGGGTCTATATGTCACACTTTTTCTCAGGCGGTAGACAACCTGAGCAATTTCTCTCCATTATCAAAGGAGGAATTCCCGAGCCTATTAAATGTTAGAACAACTTTAGGGTCGCCCAAAGATGTTGTGGCAGCTAAGGTCTTTAAAGAACTGATGCAATTAAATCCTGCGACTTTGAGAGTTACATTCAACACATCTCTTGCCTTGTGGATGATGCCTAATTAGTTAAAACTAGCAGCAGTGATACTTCTGTCCTTCTGAAAAACACCTTCTTGATAATCCCGATGATCTGGCTAACTTTCCCTAGTCTCACAACCGCCATATCTACTAAAGTTGTCAGAGAAAGCTGTCTTTCTGAAGATGGAGGTTCTTGTGGAAGAAAATAACCTACTCCTCGCAGCGCATAGGTTTTTTGTAAAGGTGGAAGTACAGAAGCTGTAGTAGTAGCTGCATAGGATGATTTGCATCAGGTGTTCAGACTATTATACTCCAGTTGCATTGATCCTGTGAGTCACTTGATCTTATTGAATTGTTTATGGGAGATTGGCATAGAGAAGTTGGCATTGGAATGGTTCAAAAGCTTCCTTTAGAGCAGAGTTTTTCACATTACTACTGGCATGAATCCTCTTCTGTCCAAGCGCTACATTATGGAATACTGGAAGGCTCTATGTTGTCACTCATGATTTTCAGTCTTATGTGACTCCATTTGCTAATTTGATTCAAGCTCAGGTCTTTGATCTGTATATGTATGCTAATAACACACAGGTCAATGCTATGATCACATCCTGCTAACGCATCATCAGAATGCTTCACAAGATTTTCAAATGGCTCTCCATGCACACAAGACACACAATCACCCAGGCCCTCATAACTGGTAGACTCAACTCCGTCAATGCACTCTACATCTGCACCTCCAACCAGCACATGCAAAGACTTCAAACCATCCAAAACACAGCCATCAGATTCATCCTAGAGTACCCAGAAGCGTTCATATTACTCCCTACCTCACTAAACAACACTACCTACCCATCCAGGAACTTTGCCAATTCAAGCTGCTCATCCACACATATAACTCCACAACAACAAACCAGCATGCCTCAATGACCAACTTCAACTCTACTAACCTTCCAGACAGCTACACTCTACCTCTCTCTAGCAGCGGTACCCCACATCTGCAGAAGCAAGACCTTTATCGCCGTCAAGAACTGGAATGAAATTCCTCAATGGATCAGGACAGCTACTTCCCTTCTCAACTGAAACACAATTATACCCTATAATGGGGTTTCTCAATGTTTCATCGTCATGAGTGGGAGGCATCTCCTCTGTAGTCACACATTCGTCAAGGGGTAGACAGTAGCCTCCAAACCTGATCAGCCCCCATACTGCCATATTGTAGACAACAATGGGGGCTGACTAGGTTTGCTGGCTAGCAACTACTCCTTGACAAATGTCTGACTACAGGGGACTACAGGGAAGATGCCTCTCACTCATGACCAGGGAGCATTGAGAAACCACACCATAGGGTGTCATTGTGATTCGCAGTAGATAGGTATGTCAGCCTTATGCCTTGTACTTTTCCATCAATTGAATATAGATTGTAAGAATAGAGTTCACGAGCCCTGAAGAAGATCGTAGACCAGTAAAAGCATTATAGTCAGTCGAAACATGTAGGCCTTTACAAGTGAATAGGTGAGTGATTGATTTCATCATTGAACTACATATATTTTTATTTAAACCCCTTAGCTGCTGAGCCTACCCCCTGCTCCCTCCCACCAAGGTGCTGGGCCTTTTTGACTATTTGGGGTAGTTTGCGCTTAGGCCTTTATACCTTTTTCTCCACATAAGCTATCCACGCCAAATTTGTGCTCTTTTTTTCCAACATCCTAGGAATTTTAAAGGTACCCAGAGTTTGTGGGTTCCCCTAGAGGAGACCAAGAAATTTGCCAAAATACAGCTAAAATGTTTTTTTTTTCAGAAAAATTGGCAAAAAGGGCTGCAGAAGAAAGCATGTGTCTTCTCCCTGAAAATGGCATCAACAAAGGGTTTGCAGTGCTAAAATTGCCATCTTCCCAGCTTTCCGGAACAGGCAGACTTGAATCACAAACCACATATTTCAACACAATTATGGCATTTTGCTGGGACATAAGCCATTTTAAAAAAAATGTTGTGCTTTTAACCTCCTTCCAGTGACAGAAATGGGTATGAAACCAATGCTGGATCCCTGACAGCTAAACATTTCTGAAAAGTAGATACAATTCTGAATTCAGCAAGGGATAATTTGTGTAGATCTGTCAAGATTTTCCTACAGAAAGTAAGAGCTAAAATAAAAAAATATTGAAATTGAGTAATTTCTGTCCACATTTTCTTCTGTAACTTTTCCAGCTATGGCAGATTTTTAAAAGCAATTTATTGTTATGTCTGTTGGACCCTTCTGATTTCGGGGATATATAGGGTTTGTAGGTCCATCAAAAACCCTAGGTACCCAGACCCAATAAATGAGCTGCACCATGCAATAGGTTTTTATTGTATACTGGGTATACAGCAATTAATTTGGTGAAATATAAAGAGTCAAAAATAGGTATCAAGGAAAACTTTGTATTTCCAAAATGGGCACACGATAAAGTGTTGAGAAGCAGTGGTTATTTGCACATCTCTGAATTCCGGGGTCCCCATACTAGCATGTGATTTACAGGGCATTTCAAAAGTAGACTTCTTTTTTACACACTGTCTTACATTTGGAAGGACAAAATGTAGAGAAAGACAAGGGGCAATAACACTTGTTCTTCTATTCTGTGTTCCCCCAAGTCTCCCGATAAAAATGGTACCTCACTTGTGTGGGCAGGCCTACTGCCCGTGACAGGAAACATAACATGAACATATCACATTTTTACATTGAAATCTGACATGTTGTTTGGAAGGGGCCTAGCTGTGGATTTTGGCCTCTAGCTCAGCCGGCACCTCTGGAAACCTACCAAACCTGTGCATCTTTTAAAACTAGACATTTACGGGAATCCAGAATGTGAATGTTTTGACTTGTGGGGCTCTCACCAGGTCCTGTTACCCAGAATCCTTTGCAAACCTCCACATTTGGCCAAAAAAAACAAGTTTTCCTCAGATTTCGGTGCTGCAAAGTTCTGGAATCTGAGAGGAGCCACAAACTTCTTTCCACCCAGCATTCTCTCAAGTCTCCCAATAAAAATGGTACCTCACTTGTGTGGGTAGGCCTAGTGCCCGCAACAGGAAATGCCCCAAAACACAACGTGGGCGCATCACATTTTCCCAAAGAAAACTGGAGTGTTTTTTGCAAAGTGCTTAGCTGTGGTCTTTGGCCTCTAGCTCAGCCAGAACCCAGAGAAATCTAGCAAACCTACACATTTTTTAAAACTAGACATCTAGGGGAATTCAAAATGGGGTGACTTGTGTGGCTCTCACCAGGTTCTGTTACCCAGAATCCTTTTGCAAACCTCATAATTTAGCAAAAAAACGATTCTTTTCCTCACATTTGAGTGAGGGAAAGTTCTGGAATGTGAGGGTGCCACAAACTTCTACCCAGCATTTCCCCACATCTCCCGATAAAAATGGTACCTCACTTGTGTGGGTAGGCCTAGTGCCCATGACAGGAAATGCCCCAAAACGCAACATGGACACATCAAATCTTTACTTTGAAAACTGATTTTTTGGAAAGTGCCTAGCTGTGGATTTTGGCCTTTAGCTCAGCCGGTACCTAGGAAAACCTACCAAACCTGTAAGTATTTGAAAACTAGACACCTAGGGGAACTCAAAATGGGGTAATTTGTGGCGCTCTCGTCGGGTTCTGTTACCTAGAATCCTTTGCAAACCTCAACATTTGTCAAAAAAACACTTTTTCCTCACATTTCGGTGACAGAAAGTTCTGCAGTCTGAGAGGAGCCACAAATTTAATTTCACCCAGCATTCCCCCAAGTCTCCCCATAAAAAAGGTACCTTACATGTGTGGGTAGGCCTAGTGCCCATGTCAAGAATTGATCACACAACGGTCAATGTTAGTCCTTACATGAGGGCAACTGTTGACCCTGGGGTGATCCATTCCTGATGCAGGCACTAGGTACAGGCACTCAAGTGGGTTAGCGTTTTTATCAGGACAGGCGGGGAAACACTGGATGGTAGGAATTTTGTGGATCCCAGCATATTCCTGTAGTTTGTGTGACAGAAATTCAACAAAAAATAGAGTTTTTATTAAACATTTCACCTTTACAGGGTATTCTGGGTAAGAAAACTTTGGGGAATCCATACAATTCACACCTCAGTGGACTTCCCCGGGTGTCTAGTTTGCAGAAATGTCTGGGTTTGGTAGGTTTCCATATATGGCCACCAAGTTCGGGACCAAAAACCAGGTTGAATTGTGATAGATAATTTTGATGTCTCCACAATACGATTTTGGCGGTGGCATTCGGGGATTGGCTATATTGGGGAGCTCCCACTAGAGCCCTCTTCCTGTGCTTGCCGCACATGCACCTGCTCTCTGGGTTGAGCTAACCCGCTATTGTCCCACTGCACAGACTGTGCTTGTGAAGGGACAGCAGGACTGTCCTCATCACCTCCCTCAGAATCACTGGAAGAGGAGTTGTCAGAAAAATCATTCAGAGAGTCTGCGCCATTGTCCTATCCCTCACATGCTGTGTCAGTATCTGCTGTCTCAGTCTCTGATCCTACGTCAGAGCTGTCCTCTATAACCCGAGTTAGGGCTTGAGCAGCAGTCATCCAATGAGATGCTATATCTGCTACTGGCTAAACTCTCGCTAAAAAACACAGCCTACAGAGACAGTCACAAAATTGCTGGTGGGTGTGTGATGCGTACAACAGTAAAAGTCAGTCACCTTACCTTTGCTTCTTCTCTCAATCAGCAAGTTCTCTCAAGAAACTACAAAAAAATAAAAATAAAAGATACATTATTACTTTACCTTGTCACATACCAATCGTCACTGTCTTTAGCGCCTCAGGAGCCAAGTCCAACAAACATTATTGGAGCTCCCACTCCCATGACCTCCTCCTCGGATTCCCTCACTACCACCCAGCAAAAGTGTCCTTCATCTCTCCGTAGCCCCGCTTGCACATACATTTCATTTGTATTATAGCACAGGTAATGGCTGGCTTTACTAATCCAATCAGCTATTTACATAAAATACAGATTTGATCTTTGAAGTAGGCAAATAAACCTTCTGCAATACTTTATGGAATCAAAACTGCCACTAGACAAAAGTCAGAGCCCGTTTGTCGCAGAAATATAATCACAAGAGTTACTTGACTTTTTAATTGCTGCCTAAAAGCTACAGTTGAAAAAACTTGTCAGTTGAAGTATGTGCATTGCTTTGAAGGGACAAGAACTGATGGTGAAAAAAAAAATATATATATATATATGATGTGGTTTCCCTGGGGGCTGAGATCGCCCCCAGGAAAACCACACCCACATGTAAGAGTGATCTCTTTACACACACATATATATATCTATGTGTGTAAAGAGATCACTTTTATAGTGGGTGTGGTTTTCCTGGAGGACGATCACAGCCCCCAGGGAAACCACACACGCATTGACAAAAGTGATCTCTCTCTCCCTCTGTATATAAATATATTTACATGTATAGATCTATATGTTTTTTTTAATAGCAGTATGGTTTCTCTGGGGGGCCATAGTGCCCCCCAGGGAAACCATACAACTATTAAAAAAATAATTGCCCCCAACAGGGCGACCCCCTGTCAATTTTAATCTGCGTCCCCCCCAGAAGTAAACTTACTTTTTTAGAAAATATATATGCCCTTGGGAGAGGGAGGGGTGGCCGCCCCTCCAGAGGGTGACAACCCCCCCAAGTGAAATCCCTGGGGTCTGGTGGGTTTTCCTGGCCCTCAATCGCAGCTGCCAAGCAACCATTTCAGGAAGGCTGTGTTTGAAAGGGGAGAATTTCCCCTTTCAAACAATACCTTATCTCCCCTTTCAAACGAGGCCTTCCCGACTGGTGGGGAGGCCTGTTTGGGACCTTTTTCCCTTACCTCCGCTTCTTGTTACGGTGGAAAAACAGATTGTGACGTCAGCTCGCCTTGCGGCAGGCTGATGTGATAGCACGTCCAGTCTTTATAAATTACTTGTTCTCCTCATCCAAGAATAGTCGGATCACTCAAATCAGTAATCAATAACCATTATAATCAATACCCAATACTCAATTAATAGATCAAACAACAAAGTTATTAAACAGAAAATCAGTAATTAGACACACCATGACTTTTCAGTCATGAATAACCACACCTGTTTATTAAAGGTTAATGAGTTTATTTCCCTATATTAACAAAGCTAACACAATATAAGTAAATCTTAAAATCAAATGATATACATATACGAACATTACTAGCTGTCCATAACAACAGAAGATATGCAATCTCCGCAAAATCTGGATTATAATGCACTCGGTTATAGCAATGCAAATCACTAACATAAGCAACTGAATTTGACTAATTGCATACATCGGTCAGCATAACAAGATTTCAGTTTAGCATGGTGCATCAAATTAATACCTCAACTAACCTCTAATTAGCATTGGCATGTGGGGCTTCATGCAAAAACGAATTTAGTCAACATAAATTTAGAAAACTTCTAGCTTGGGCTCTGTCAAAATAAGCAGTTGGTACCTAAGAAGGAAAAACACAATGCATAATACAATTATCCTTTCATAATTACCAAATATAATCAGCATTCAAGGAAAAGTCTTCGTCCTTCACGTACCGGTTCGATCAGCATGGGGCAGATTTCAAAGGGGCAAAGTTAAAATAAGTTTTCCTTGCGGCAGCAAGGAAAATGGGGCAAAGTTACTGCATGGACAAGACGGGGCAAAATTAAAGTTAAAGTCTCTAGGGTGAGAATTCTTTATGTCTCTCTCTGCGACAGAGAGAAGCATCAAAGTATCATTTAAAATGGCGTCTTGAATCTGGCTTCAAAATGGCATCAAAGAAAATGGCTGACTTCTCTTTGTCCGGTGGGTTTAAGTAAGAAACGTTCCAAATTCTTCAGGGTCTTCCATTGGAGGGTTCATAGGGTGGCTTCCTTTTGACCAATGAATAGTGTGTTTCTCTTAGTACTCATTTATGCATAAGGTGTCCTTGGAGCCTTGGAACACAAGTAGCAACAAAGTTTGCCAATTATTTCTGTATCAGTGTCTTTATTGTCTGCACCTGCAGAAACTGACCTTGCTTCAAAGGGGATGAAACTTGCCTAGCACGAAACCTTGAGATAAGTGTATTAGTCATTTCTACTGGAAAAATACAACCTTGAAGTTAAAATACGCTTTTGTTAATACAAGCGAAAACCACGCAGTTAAATTTGAGACCGGGCAACTAGGCCAAAGCCGCTGCTAAATTTAAGCTAAGCACAAAACAGTTTCAACAAGAAAATCATGGAATACATCTGCAATTATGACGGATTACTACATTGTCAATTCTTCATGATTAATTAAGCTCGTTTATAATAGTGGCGAACTACCTCGTGGGCACATTTTCCCACATACATTATTTTTCCTTGCTAAAATCACACTACCTTATACGATTTTGTTACATGATATATGAATATTTGTTAGTCTTTCTTTTTCTGCTTCATCAATCCCTCCTCTGATGACTAATTATGTCATCACATTAAATCTTCCATCACAAATTTTATTTCATTAAAATTCTGTTTTAATAATTTGGCACTTCAGTCAATTCCCTCTTCTTTTTTGTTTCCTTTGATTTTTCCCTGTATATTTCTACTATTTTATTTTGTTCTTTCTCTTCTCTTCTCCTTTTGCTTCTTGATTTCAACATTTTAATAGCTTTCCATATTCCCCAAATACCTAATAAGCAAATTAGTATTATTAATATTCCTTTTACTACTTTCAGTAATATTCCGTTCCAAATGTTGCTGAGCCAATTTCCCACGGAAGCAAATCCTTTTCCAACCTTTTCCCCTACTCCTGGTTCCTTCAATTCTTTCAAATCTGCACTCTCGTTAGTTAAATTTGTAAGCATTTTCCTAATTTGCCCACTGTTGTCCGGTATATAAGAACAACAGTGACGTGCACTAAGCATTTTGCAAACGCCGCCATTCTTTGCTAAAAGAATGTTTAAAGCAAGCCGATTTTGAGGAGTCATAGCTCTTTCTGCAGCAAGTTCAGCATCAATCAGGATCATGGCTCCTGAGAATTTTATCCACAATAGTAGACAACTTTCGTGTCTTAATTGAATTCAGTATAACTCCTACAGAAGGAATCATTGCTCCAAATACATCTCCTACCACACCAGAAACTGTCTCCCTTTTCTGAATGCGATGTAATTCAGAGAGCTTTGGAAATTTCTTTAAGTCGTCTAGTTGAAAAATCTTTGGAAATACTATTCCCAAGTAACATCTCCCATACCATCCTTTTGGAAGGCGATAATAGGCATTGAGTCCACAAATATAGTATACTCCTGGAGTAGCTGGATCTAGGCCATTTAACATGAACGTCCATTTAGCCTGAAACAAAAACGCTTGTTTACATTCACTCGTTCCCACAAAGATTGTGTCATAATATGATTTAGGTCTATATATGCAAAGCTTTCCTACGTGTATTGCATCTAAAGCTAGTTTCCCTTGTGTCTTTATTGCGGCAAAACCATAGTTATCTACAGATGTCCTTTTGTGTAATTCCCTTTCTAATTTCTCCTTAACACTTTCCTTCTATCTTCAGTGTGATCTAAAAACCTTTTCTCTACCGGTGAAAGCAAGCATGTAAGGTTTTCTCTATGAGCTTGAGCTGTGGAAAAAGGTGATAGTGGTTCAAAGAAACCCCTAACTGTTTTTATATAATAATCTCTTGCTACTTTACTTAAGTACTCTATTATGGGGACATATGAAAACATGACATCATGATTGGAATAGAAGTATTGAATAGACTCCTGGCCATAAAATCTGGTCAGTAACAAGCTACATGATATTCCATACGTAAGAGGCATGCTATGATATGTCACTCCTTCTATTACTGAGGTAGGTATTTGTGTGCACACATAACAATCTTTCGCATCCATTGTCTCAACATACTCATTCAGCAAGCGATAGAAGACGTTGGAAGAGAGTTCTTTCTTGTCGTGTAAATATTTCTCGTCTTGTTCGAGTTTCTGCAAAGGAGTTAATTCAGTAGTAGTTTTAGAAGTCAAAGCATCATTCGCATCTCTTTCATTCTCTCCATGCATTCCAAGAACTATTGCTATAATTATTAGTACACATGCAGTTATTAGACCTATACACATGTATTTACAACACTTCATTTTATGCCCCTTTGTAGTATTGCCTGGCATGATCTATATAGAAGCAGAAAGTTGAAGACACCTTATCAAATCAAATTTGCAGATATATATATAAAGCTGAACGAGGTCAATGTTCACACGGTTTTCTTTAGCAGCTTAGTCTCTTATCGGATTAGCAGCTTTGTCTCAAAATTGGTTTCAAAGTCAATCAAGTTATCAATGTCTTATCTGGTTCAAAAGTCAGTCAGGTTGTCAATGTCTTAATCGGTAATGTTCATGAAATTTCACTTTTCAAGTACCAAAGTGTCGTTCTGCTTCTTCGTTTTCAAGACTGAGAGATAGAAATTCGTCTGACCAATCATTAGTGGCTGTGTATGCCCACTCTGGACCAGAATATCTTCTGCTCGGTATTCTTTTCCTTTTCAATTTTGCATCTCCTTTCGATTCTCTTTCGCTTATGTCTTGTTCTTTGGCTGTGTCTTTTTCTTCATTCGGTGTTGTCATTATGATAGACACTTCTTTTCTTTTCTCCTTCATCTTTGGCCCTTCATTCTCTTTTAATGATTCTTTAGTCTTTGACTTCACTGGCGATATGCTTTGTCTCCTATTCACGCTATTTTCACCTGATGGACCTGCAACTGGTTCTGGAAGAATTTGAACAATTTCACTCTGCTCTGTCTTGTCTCCTTCCCCTAGGAGATCAATCAGGGTTTCTCCTTCTTTTCCTGTATCGTTTGCTTCTGGGAAAGCCCTCCTCTTATTAGGCTCCCCTGCTTCTTCACCTGAGATAGGATCTTTGTCACCTCCAGGATCTTTGTCACTTCCTGAGGCTTCTTCTCTGTTGTCCTCAAAAGGATCGACTGCGTCTTCCTCAGAAAATATTTCTTCTGTCTCGATTTCTTCTCGATCACTTTCAGGCTCTCTTTGTTCTGTCTCAGTGCCTGGTACTTTCCTGTCAGTTGCTGGTAATTTCAGCGCTTCAATTTCCTCTTCTGTGGGACACGTCACCCTTTTCGTGTGACTGGCGTGAATCCAGTTGGGAACTCCCGCACACTTCACAGCGGTGGTAGTTGTCAGAATCACTTGAAAAGGTCCTTTCCAATGGAGTTCCAGACACGACTTCCTCACGTGCTTCTTTATCATGACCCAGTCACCTGCTTTCAGGGCGTGTCCTGGACCTTGGATCGGTGGCAAGGTGGTTGCCTCCACCTGCTGAGAAAAAGAGCGTACCACATCAGCCAGACCTTTGCAGTAGTCCAATACCATATCATCGGTAATATTTACAAGTGCATTTGCAGGAACTGCTGGAAGTCTCATGGCTCTGCCCATGAGGATTTCATGCGGTGATAGTCCAGTTTTTCTATCAGGTGTGTTTCTCATTGACATTAAAACCAAGGGCAATGCGTCAGGCCATTTCAAGTTTGTGGATGCGCATATTTTCACCATCCTCGATTTCAATGTGCCATTCATTTGCTCCACTAGTCCTGATGCTTCAGGGCTGTAGCTACAATGCAACTTTTGTTCACTGTTCAGTGCTGCACACAATAATTTGATTAATTCGTTATTGAAGTGACTTCCCCTATCTGATTCTAAAGAGATTGGGAATCCGAAACGTGGTATTAGTTCTCTCAAGAGTAGTTTTGCAACTGTAAGGCTGTCGTTTCTGCGTGTAGGGTATGCTTGAATCCAGTGACTAAAAATACACACAAACACCAACACATATTTCAAGCCTCCATGCATAGGCATCTCAATGAAATCCATTTGCATCCTGCTGAATGGCCCACCTGCTCTTCCAATGTGGCTCAAATTTACTACTGTTCCCTTCCCTGCGTTCATTTGTTGGCAAATGACGCAACAATGGCAAACTGCTTCAGCAACTTGACGGAATTTGGGATTAAACCAATCAATTTTGAATAGTCTAATCATGGCATCCCTTCCAAGGTGCGCTTGTCCATGATACAACCTGGCTAATTGCGTCAAAAGACTGTCTGGCAGAACCAGTCTCCCTTCACTAGAAACCCACAAATCATCTGGTTTCTTTACGCATTGTAATTTGCTCCATGAGAGTTTCTCATCCTTACTGACATTATTTTGTAGGAATTTCAATTCTTCGATTGTATCTACAACCTTTAGAGCAAAAGCTTCACTTGGTTCAAGTTCTGGCTCATTTATCAAGTTCCATTCTTCTCTGAGCAATATACAGTTCAATGCGCAAAACCTTGCGACTTGATCTGCATATCCGTTTCCCAAAGAACAAAGTCTTGTGATTTCGAGTGTGCACTGCATTTTACCACTGCTACTTCTCCTGGCAACTGGATGGCATGTAACAATTCTCTTATACTTTCACCATTTTTCACTGGTGATCCTGAAGAGGTCATGAAGCCTCTCTGTGACCACAATTGTCCAAAATCATGCACTATTCCAAACCCGTACTGACTGTCGGTGTAAATGGTGACTTTCATTAATGCGGAAAGTTGGCAAGTTCTAGTAAGGGCTACTAGTTCCGCCACCTGTGCAGAGTAAACTCCCTGAAGCCAAGATGCTTCCAGAACACCTGTTATTGTTCATACAGCATATCCTGCTTTCAATATTCCTAGTGCATCTCTTAAACATGAACCATCAACAAAAATAATTTGATTGTTTTCTTCCAATTGGGTGTCTTTGATATCAGGTCTTGGTTTTGTACAAAGTTCAGTCACCTGAAGACAGTTGTGCTCGATGTCTTCGGCGTTCTCAATTTCGACATTTTCACTGGGAAACAAGGTTGCTGGATTCAACGTAGTGCACCTTTTCAGCTGCACATTGGGTGATCCCAAAATTACTGTCTCGTACCTTGTAAGCCTAGCACCGGTCATGTGCTGTGTTCGGGAACGTGTCAAAGGTATTTCGACTGAGTGAGGGACCATAACTGTAAAAGGATGTCCCATCACTATTCCTTCACTCTGATTTAGGCTTATACCAACTGCTGCCACAGCACGCAAACATCCTGGTAAGGCTGCTGCGACTGGATCCAAAGTAGCTGAAAAATATGCTACTGGTCTGTTTACGCCACCAGGGGCTTGAGTCAAGACAGACAAGGAACATGCATCACGTTCATGACAAAAACAATGTGAACGGCTTCGTGTAATCAGGCATACCTAAAGCTGGAGCTCTGCACATGCATTCCTTTAATTCAATAAAAGCATCCATTTCATCTGTTTTCAACACTATTTCATCCAGCGCATCTTTCTGGGTCCGTTTCAGTAAAGGTTTGGCTAGAGTTGAGAAATTGGGAATCCATTGGCGACAGTAGCTTACCATTCCCAAAAATTTTATCACCTCTTTTCTCGTCTTGGGTGGACTCATTTGAAGTACACTTGTTATTCTTTCTTTCATGATTCTTCTCGACCCTTTCTCTATTTGGTGACCCAAATATTTCACTTTCTTCTGGCAAAATTGTAATTTTGAAGGAGACACTTTGGGGGTCATTCCAACCCTGGCGGTCGGCGTGAAAGCAGCGGCGAAACCGCCAACAGGCTGGCGGCAAACAAAATGGCATTCCGACCGTGGCGCTAACCGCCAACAGAGGCCGCCACTTTAACACACCGACCGCCACAGCGGAACTAACAAACAGCGCGCCGGTCACCGCCAACAGACAGGCGGGAGTCAATGTACCGCCCACAGTATCACAACCCACCAATCCGCCACCTTTTCCGGGGCGGTAGCACCGCAGATAAAAACACGGCGAAAACCGCTATACCGAAGGGAAACCGCTCACCTCAATACACCCCACGAGGAGCCAGGACAGCATGGAACCGGAACTTCACATACTCCCAGCGATAGTATTCCTGCTCCTGTACCAGGAGTACGAACGCCGGCGCAGAAGACAACGGTGAGTACTGCACCTACGACACAGGGGAGGTGGGAGGCAAAAAATCACGGGGACACACATACGCGACACACCCACCCCCACCCTCACCCACTACAACACACACATCTATGCATAGCAAAACATCACAGTTACACCCCCCAAACGCCCTGGAAGAATGCAAAGACAAAAGGAATTAGTTTGAAACATTTGCATATATCAAAAAACTACCTATTTAAATATTTACACCAAAACACAATAATAAATACAGTAATGTACAAGTCTGAGCATTGTAGCAGGCATTGTCCGTGGACCACTCGGGCCAAATCACATGGGCAAAGCCCACACAGGATACCTGAATCCAACGGAGAGAACACTGCAGGGGCATCAGATGGCAAAACTACAGGCACCTCAGGGGGAAGTGAAGGTGGAGCACCTCAGCCGGATGAGTGCACGACGCCAGATCCACGAGGAGCCTCCATGCCCACTGTTCAATCCTGGGGAGTGCAAAGCCACAGTCTCACAAGTCTATACAGTGGGTGGTCTGCCCACTGCTCAATCCTGGGGAGTGCAAAGCCACAGTCTCACAAGTCTATACAGTGGGTGGTCTGCCCACTGTTCAATCCTGGGGAGTGCAAAGCCACAGTCTCTCAAGTCGATGACAGTCTCCACTGGTTCTGGAGGGGGCCCGGTGCCCAGAGTGCTTCATCCTGTGCAGGACAGAGGTAGTGGATGCCTTCTTCCACTGGTTCTGGAGGGGACCTGCTGCCCAGAGTGCTTCATCCTGTGCAGGACAGAGGTAGTGGATGCATGTCTCCACTGCTTCTGAAGGGGGCCTGGTGCCCAGAGTGCTTCGTGCAGGCCTTCCCGACACAGATGTGGCCCAGCCCCTGCCGCTCATGGGCCAGCGGTGCTTGAGACGGCGGTGCCCGGGTCAGCGGTGCATGAGACGGCGGTGCCAGGTTCAGCGGTGCTTGAGATGAAGGGCCCAGTTCAGCGGTGCTTGAGATGGAAGTGGGCAGGTCAGCGGCCCCGGCCATGGCGGGGTGCTCATTTCCCACCTGACTTGTGGCTGGCGGTGTCCTCTTGGGCAGCTGGACCAGGCCTGTTGGTGGAGTCCTGCCCACATGGGATGGGGCTGGTGGGCCACTCCTGGGCAGCTGGGCTGATGGCGGTGGTGTCGGCCGTGCTGCCCTTCCCAGCCTTCCCAGTTCGCCTGTGGCCCTTCCCCACCTTGCCCGGTGTGGCAGCTGTCTCCACACTCCCTGGCGGAGGCCTGGTCGGGGTTTTGGTGCCTGATGTCATCTGCCTTTCCCGCCGGCCACTGCCTATCTTCGGGTGTTTCTCCGGGGGTGGGCTGGCCGTGCCTTGGCTCTGTACCAAACTGGCTGCCCTGGTGGGTGGGGCACTCCACTGTCCCTGGCACACCTTGATGGCAGGGCCCGGTTTTGTGGTGGCTGAGGTGCTCAATCGAGTCATATGACATGGACGGGGTGGGGGAGTTGGTGGGAAGAGGTTGAGTTTCGACAGGAAGAACTTTTTGGGAGCAGTGGGATGGGTAGGTGTAGTGGTTATGGGAGTGGAGGAAGAGGTAGTGGTTGTAGGAGGTGTATGTTTTGTGGTTTTGGGTGCTGGTGCTTGGGCTGGAGGCTGTCGTGAGGTGGATGGCTGTTGGGTGGGTGGCTGCCTGCGTTTGTGTATGTTGGGAGGGGGCTTCACAGACACACTGGGAGAGGACACCGGGGATGTGTAAATGGCAATGGGGGTGGTGACTCCACGTGTGCGGGGTGTTCTGGTGTCTGTGCTGCTGAGGGGCGTAGTGGCTGAAGATGGTGTGCATGCAGGTGTGAATGTAGAGGTGACAGGGAGGGAGGAGGGAGACGTGGAGGAGGGGGACACAGTGGAGGCAGTGGCTGTTGCTATGTCTGCATGGGTATGATGCTTGTGTGACTGCCTGTGGGAAGTGTGGTGCTTATGTCTGGCTGAGCCCCCCTTGGGTGTTGAGGTGTGTGCAGGCTGGTCTGATGGTGTCCCTGGGATAGGCAGAGGTACAGGTGATAGGGAATGGGTGGAGGAAGTTGGAGGGGGGAGGCTAGACACAGGGACAACGGCTGCCATCAGTGCTGAGGCCAGAGTCTGGAACGATCGCTGAAGGGCCGCCTGACCAGAATGAATGCCCTCCAGGTATGCATTGCTCTGGTGCACTTCCCTTTCTACACCCTGGATGGCATTCAAAATGGTAGACTGCCCAACAGTGAACGTCCTCAGGAGGTCAATGACCTCCTCACTGAGGGCAGCATGGGTGACTGGGGCAGGGCCTGAGGTGCCTGGGGCGAAGGAGATGCCCACCTTCCTGGGTGTGCGGGCACGGAACAAACGCTGAGGGGCTGCTGGGAGGGCGGTGCTGGTGCGGGGGGTGGCGGCTGTACCTGTTGTTGGGGTGGCCACAGATGTTGCCGCCACCACAAGGGAGCTCCCTTCAGAGGGCGAGTCGGTGTCACTGTTGTCGGCCCGAGTCCCCGCTGTGGAGCTCCCCTCGCCCTCCGTCCCACTGGTGAACTCAGACTCCGTGGTGTGGCCCTGCATGGCCATGTGGGATGCAGCTCCCTCGTGCTCCGGTGCCACTTCTCCTCCGCCTGATGATGCTAATGCACACATGAACAGGAAGACCACAAAAAAGGGTGGGGGAAACAAAATAAAGACATGTTGAGTGCATGCATTGGCGACACCGTTGGTGGACAGGACAGACACAGAAGCCCCCTGCACTACGCCGCGCACTTGGGGTCGACTACTCAATCCCTGGGACATGGCCTACAAGCCTATGGACGACATCCGCACACATAGATGACACAGGGCCATGATCTCTTGTACTTGGCACCCTACAGAGGTGGGGGGCGGGGGCACAGGGCCATGCCTTACGGAGGGGCCTAGCCTACAGAATTCGCCCTGGCCTAGGGAGACACACAGCCCTCCTCCCCCATCCAGACACCTCCACTGCACGCAAAGTCAGCTGAATGAGAGTGTACTCACCCCCTTGTGTCTGCTGTGATGCCCTCACGCGCCCATCCAATTCGGGGTAGGCCACCGCCAGGATCCAGGACATCAGGGGGGTCTAAGTCCGACTGGCACCCCTCCCACGTTGGGAGGCCATCCCCAGCTGAGCCTCCGCCGTCTTCCTGCTCCAGCGGCGGATGTCCTCCCATGGTCCGGACGTCCGTGGCGATGGCACGCCAAATATCTACCTTCTGGTGGGCGCTGACCTATATGAAAAGTACGAAGGGAGAAGAGAAGTCATTACCTTCTGCACCGTCAATGTGAGTGGCCCCCATCCCTACCCTTGCCATGTGGCACATGCAATCACCGTCGTTTCATGCACGCCTCAATCTCAACTCCCCCCACCCCCCCAACTTTCATCCACCCCACTCCATAGCCCATACAGCATGCTCCCAGTGTATTTACTTGTTTGTCTGGAGGACCGTAGTGTTGCGCGTACTGGGGGAGGACCCCATCCACTAGTTTCTCCAATTCCTCAGTGGTGAAGGCGGGGGCCCTTTCCCCAGTCGCTTGAGCCATTGTCTCTTCCAGACCGAGGTCACAGCAGCACTTGCAGTGTAGGTCCTCTCCTGTCGAAGATCAGGTATCGAGTGATTAAGCAGATAGAAAATGGCGGTCACGTCCGCGGCGGTGCGTACCGCGACCGCCGGCGCACATCGTCATTGGCTCCTGGGACCCATAGGGTTCTATGTTAACCAATGCAGCATTGCGCCGCGGTCTTCGACCGCCTACCGCCACGGTGTACGACGCCAGCGCAGTTACCTCACATCCCATTGTCACACTTCACAGGTCAGGCAGCCGCCATTTCAGGGGCACACATGCCTTAATATTTTAACTGCGTCACACATACCTAGGCCTTGCCTCAACACTCATACAAGCCATTCTATGGATTAAGAATCGTGTTCTGTGCAAGCTGTAGTTAGGTACCTCTGGGATGTTTGACTCTGTGCTCGCTGTTGTCCTTCATAGGCCCCGTCCGCTGGGACATGTGAGGAGATGGCGGCATCCTCCGGTGTACAGACCTCTGGTGGACCTGTCGACAATGGAAGAGAGACATGTCATACTGACCTACAGGCTTGACCGTGCCACAATCCTGGAACTGTGTGCTCAGCTGGAGCCAGACCTGATGTCACCTATCCGGCAACCCACAGGAATCCCCCCTCAAGTGCAGGTGCTGTCAGTGCTCCATTTCCTAGCAAGTGGGTCCTTTCAAACAACAGTGGCCATATCATCAGGGATGTCCCAGGCTATGTTTTCCAAGGTGTTGTCCAGAGTGTTGTCTGCCCTGCTGAAACACATGCGGAGCTACATCGTTTTCCCTGAGGTGGGGGTTTTGCCTACAGTGAAGGGTGATTTCTATGCCCTTGGACATATCCCCAACATCATAGGTGCCACTGATGGGACCCATGTGGCTTTTGTCCCCCCCACAGGAGTGAACAGGTGTATAGAAACCGGAGGAGTTATCATTCGATGAATGTCCAGATGGTGTGTTTGGCAGACCAGTACATCTCCCATGTTAATGCCAATTTCCCTGGCTCAGTGCATGACGCGTACATCATGCGGAATAGCAGCATCCCCTACGTGATGGAGCAACTCCAGAGGCACAGTGTGTGACTAATTGGTGACTCTGGATACCCCAACCTGTCATGGCTACTGACCCCAGTGAGGAATCCCAGGACAAGGGCAGAGGAACGCTACAATGAGGCCCATGGGCGAACTAGGAGGGTGATCGAGCGGACCTTCGGCCTCCTGAAGGCCAGGTTCCGCTGCCTCCATATGACAGGTGGATCCCTATTCTACTCACCAAAGAAGGTGTACCAGATCATCGTGGCCTGCTGCATGCTTCACAACCTGGCTTTGCGTCGCCAGGTGCCTTTTCTGCAGGAGGATGGTCCAGATGATGGTGTTGTAGCAGCTGTGGAGCCTGTGCAGAGTAAAGAGGAGGACGCAGAAGAGGACGACATAGACAACAGGAACACAGTTATACAGCAGTATTTCCAATGACAGACAGGTAAGAATACATAGCTGCCTACTACATGTACTTAACCACTACTACCTCTCTCCTGTCTGTCGTTTTCACCCAGTGTATGGTAACTGAGTTGTCACTTTCCTTTGCGATTTCAGAAATGTGGCCCCCAGTGTGTGACATCTGCTTTGTTTACCCATGGACTACAGCTGTGTGACATTGGTATGTTGGCATCACAATGTAAATAAGCATTTTGGCACGGTAATGTCTGATACATTTGTTCAAAATCACAGCCAGACTCCTGAGTTTTTTGTGCAATAACTGTGTTTATTTGAGTGCTCTATATTGTGGGGTGGTTGCAAATTAGTGAGTCCAGACTATTGGGATCACAGGTGCATTGTCCAGATGCCTGTGGAAAGTGGAGCTGGGGCAGTTTAAGGATGGACAGGGTGACAATGTGGGACAGTGGGATGACAATCAGGATGGTATCCTTTGCTGGCGGGGGTCTTGGCATCTTACTCTGTCTTCTTCCTGGATCTCAGGGACCGCTTGCGGGGTGGTTCTCCTTCTGCAGGGGGTGGGGTGCTGGTGGCCTGTTGGTCCTGTGGCGGGGCCTCCTGTCCACTAGCGCCGGCGGAGGTGGTAGGCAGTTCTTGGTCCATGCTAGTGTCAGGGGCCCTTTGTGGTGCCACGGTAGGCTGCAATGAGGTGGCTATCACATTCAGCACCCCTACGATGGTGCCCAGGGCGGAACTGATGGTTCTTAGTTCCTCCCTGAACCACAAATACTGTTCCTCCTGCAGGCACTGGGTCTCCTGACACCTGGCCAGTACCGTCACCATCGTCTCCTGGGAGCGGTAGTATGCTCCCATGATGGTGGTGAGGGCCTCGTGGAGAGTGGGTTCCCTGGGCCTGTCCCCCACCGTCGCACAGCAGCCCTCCCAGTTGCCCTGTTTCCCTGGGCCTCTGTCCCCTGGACCGTGTGCCCACTGCCACTGCCCCCAGGTCCCTGTTGTTGTTGGGGTGGTGGGTTAACCTGGGTGCCCTGTAGTGGTGGACACACCGCTGCTTGACGTGTCCTGGGGACAGAGGTATGGGCCCGCTGGGTGGGTGCTGTGCTGGTGTTCCCAGAGGGGGGAAGGTCTGTTGTGGCCTGTGGCTGTCTGAGGGGAACCGACTGTCCCGAGGTCCCCGATGGGCCGGGCTGTTCATCTTGATCCAGGTCGACAGAGCTGCTGTCATCGCTGTGGGCCTCTTCTGGGGGTGGGGTGGACATTTGTGGACCCTCCTGCGTGGTGACGTTGCGTTGTGGTCCTGCAGGGGTATAAAGGCATGATTATTGCATCTGTGTGTGCCATGGTGTGCAATGGGTGGCTGCCCGTGTCCCCCAGTGCTTGCATTCCTGTGTGGGGGCTTTTGTGACGGGGCTTTGGGGGGGTGATGGGTATGTGCAGTGGGCATGCTTTGGTGATGGGTGTCCATGCTTTGTGGTCGCATGCAGGGCTTGGTGTTGGGATGGGTGGGTTGTGATGGTGAGACATTTGCAAGGAGTAGGAGTGATGGGGGTGAGGGTGAGGGTGGGGGTATGTATTGGCATGCAGGTGGGGTGGGGGGGATGAAGTAGTGAAGATGTGACTTAACAGAGTCCATTCCTCCAGATACTCCGCCGAGGCCCTCAGGGTGCAGGATCGCCAAGACCTGCTCCTCCCATGTTGTAAATTCTGGGGGAGGAGGTGGGGTCCGCCGCCAGTCCTCTGCACTGCAATGCGATGTCTGGATACCACGGAACGCACCTTCCCCCGTAGGTCGTTCCACCTCTTCCTGATGTCATCCCGATTTCTTGGGTGCTGTCCCACAGCGTTGACCCTGTCCACTCTTCTGCTCCATAGCTCCATCTTCCTGGCAATGGATGTCTGCTGGACCTGTGATCCGAATAGCTGTGGCTCTGCCCGGATGATTTCCTCCACCATGACCCTGAGTTCCTCCTCCGAGAACCGGGGGTGTCTTTGCGGAGCCATGGGGTGGTGTGGGTGATGTGTGGGGTGGTGTGTGTTGTGATGTGTGGGGTGATATTTAGTGGTGTGTTGTGTGCGGTGCGTGGAAGTAATGTGGGTGATGGTAATGTCTGCTTGTGGTTGCTAGTTTGTAGATGGTGGTGTCTCTCTCTGTGCCTCGTTCCTAATTTTTTGTTGTAGGGGTTTGTGTGTGATGTGGGTGTGTGTTTTATATTTAATTGGGTGTGTGGGAGTGGTGTGTGTATGTGTATCAGGTTTGTCCAATGTGGCTGTGTTTTGTAGGTTTGTGTGTATTCTGAGCGCGGCGGTGTGTACTGCCAATGGAATACCGCGTTTGAAAGACCGCCGCGTGGATTCGTGGGTCGTGATAGTGTGGCCGTATTTCTGTTGGCGTGACGGTGTCGGTTTTGTTTTAGCCAGTTTAGCGCTGACCTTTGGTGTGGCGGACTTCTGTGGGTGTCGCTATTTTGGCGGTTTCCGTGTTGTGGGTCAGAATGACCGTGGCGGTTTACCGCAGCCGCGGCGGTATGGTGGCGGTCTTCTGACAGCGGTAAGAGGCTTTTACCGCCGATGTTGGAATGACCACCTTTGTGTCCATTCCTTCCCAAATGGTTCAATAAGGCAATAGCGTCAACCGTACAGTCATTTTCTGTCTTGGATGCGATCAGTAAATCTTCAATATACTGTACTAAGGTTGATTCAAATGGTAATTCCAATGATTCCAAATCTTTCTTTAGAATCTGATTGAAAATTGATGGTGACTCCAAAAACCCTTGAGGAATTCGACACCAACTGTAGACTCTGTCTAGGAATTTGAAGCAAAAGAGAAATTGGCTGTCCTCATGAAGAGGCACAGAAAAGAATGCTTGTGACAAGTCGATGACTGAGAACCACTCTGCATCACAGGGAAGTTGAAACATTATCACAGCTGGATTTGGTACTACGGGACAACATTTGACTATTATGTCATTTATTTTTCTCAAATCTTGAACAATTCGGACCTTTCCACTCGTTTTTTTTAGTCCCATGATTGGTGAATTACATGGACTACTTAGTATTTCTTTCAGTACTCCCTGTTTCACAAACTCATCAATGAGTTGGGCGACTTTCATGAGCGTGTCTTGTGACATATGGTATTGTGGAGTCTGAGGAAAATTTACATTGGGTTTTACAGTCACTTTCACTGGTTCCGCTCCTTTGACCAATCCTACTTCTTTCCCTGTCATATCCCACACTTCCTTTTCAACTGTTTCCTGTAATTCAGCAGGAATATCTGCTTCAGTGAGCATTGGATAAAGAGTAATCAGGGGATACTCTTCATCGACAGTTTCCACTTCGTCCCCTCCTAAACTGTCCTCTTCTTCCTCATCACTGTTTGTCTGAATTTTAATTCCATCATTTGAGCACATAATCGAGCATCCCAATTTGCACAATAAATCTCTCCCTAATAGGGATATCGGACTCGAGTCACACACCACAAATTTATGTGACCCTTGAAAGTTACCAATTCTGACTTGCACTGGATCTGTGATTGGGTTTGTCAGATACCTATTTGCTACTCCCACTACTTGAACTGTTCTCCCTGAAAGTGGCAAATTTGATACTTCAATACTTCTAACTGTAGAGCGTGTAGCTCCTGTGTCAACCAGAAATGAAACGCTGTGACCCATAACTCTTCCTTCCACATACGGTCCCTTTTGATTCAATTTCCCTCCTCATCTGAACTTTCACTCTCCCATACATTGTTTATTCCATTCTCACTGTGTAACGGGAATTGGTGTACTGTGTCATTTTGATTCATTCCTTGACCTGTGACCTGTTGAGCAAGCATTACTTGTTGCTGATTCATTGGTGCTAAGGGTATTTGCATTTGCTGATTAGGTACCATAGGAAACTGCTGTTGCATTGGCTGCAACTGTGCCATTTGTACACAGGGCATTTGCACCTGCTGTTGTTGTATAGGTTGTAGACCCTGCATCCGATTTACATTATTTTGGAAATTTGGATTTGGACCTCTCAATTTCGGTCCTCTCATATTCTGAAATGTATTGACATCATTGTTTTACTGACCTACACCTTCCTGCACCAACATTGGGCACTCCCGTTTCCAATGCCCGACAATTCCGCACGTTTGACATGGCATCACCTTCTTCATTGCCAGTATACCATTTGGAATCACAACAGTATTTAAATCAGGACCATTATTTCACAAAACCTCCTCGGCCTCTGCCTCTCATCTGTGGCTGAAACATAGCATTTCCCTGCTGTTGCTGCTGCGGCAACTGTTGTTGGAAACCTTGCAAACCTGTCTGAGCTGCTCTAATCTGCATCACCATCACTTTTTCTTTCAACCTTTTCTGTTTTGTCTCAATCTCATCACTGCAGTATTTTGCATAGTTCAACACCTCATCGATCGATTTTGACTGGCAACAAATCAAATGCATTTTAATCATCTGGCTGATTTCGGGTCTCAATCCTTCCACAAATCTGAACACAAAACGGAGCATGTCCTTTGCCTCAATCATTTCCGTGCCACTGTAATTTTTAAATGCTTTCAACAATCTCTCATAGTATGCATTTATCGACTCTGTAACTTCCTCTGCTGTTCTGTCAATTCTCTGCCAATCCACATTTTTCGACGCAACTTTTGTTTTTAAATGCTCAATCACCTTATGGTATAAACTCATTACTGTAGGCGATGGTGCACCTGTGTCCCTATCTCTTTCTGGTTCACTTGATGGCCAACCTACAGCCCTTTTACAATCTTCCCACAAATCTGCCGGAACTACAATTTCGAATAAAGTATTCAGGTCTTCCCAAAGACATTTTGCGAGTTTCACAAATCTATCTGGTTGTTGATACCATTCGATCGGTTTCTCTCTTAATTTAGGGAAGTCATCCGTAAAGGATTGAATATCACACCTGTGCCATGGTACATGGACAAGCTTTCCCCCTGCTGTTTCTCTCATTGGTAACATCGTTATAAGATCATCATTCTGTTGTGCTTTCTCATTCCGATCTGGGGTACATTCTTTCTTCTTATCCTTTTTCTTAACCCACCTGCTCTCCCACTTGTCTAGACATCTCCAAACCTGCGCGCTTTGCAGTATCTCTTTAAGGTGTGTTTTCATTCCTGCAGACCTCATGTGTTCAAAATCTTTTGTCTCAAAGTCTAACCTGTAACTTTTGCTCAAGTGTTTGGTTTTACCTATGTCTACTTTGTATCTATCTGCAATTTCCTGTAACCTCCTATGTATGCTGCTTATTTCTCTTGTGATTCTAGGGCAAATGTTTCTCAGCTCTTCTTCTGTGTATGATTCTAACCTGTTCAGACCCATTGTTCCCTCTACTAGTTCCTCTGCTTCCATGCCCAATCTTATTTTATTCAAATATTCTTCTCCCTTCCCGCTGGGTGTACTCTGTGGGGAGTTCAGGCTGTTCAACCATTGTGTCAACTGTTGCGCGTTCAGTCCCATCAATGTGGCACTTACGTCTACTGCTACTGATGATTTCTGTACCATTTCTGTTTTTGAAGTTAGCGGTACTATTAGTGGTGGACCTGACCTTACCACAGTTGACGGAGCACAAGCTGGAATTGGACTAAATTCCAACAAAGACCCAGATCTATTTGGTGGCGTTCCTACCGGAGTCGTTTCATGAGTATTTTCTATGCATCTCCTTCCTGTCTCATTTTGTGTCATTACCCCTTGGTCACATACATTCGGCTTTGCCTGTATATACAATGGCACTGGCGGACCTACAGTGATAGGCAAAGATATTGCATCCGGATTCTGTCTGTTCCCCGAATTCTGTGGCATGTTAATTCCAACATTATGGTTCATCATTGCTGGCATGTCTAACTGGTTTTCTGCTATTTGAATGTATTTCGGCACTTCTTGCATCTGCTTTTGAGGCATCAAAATTTGTGTTGATTCAGCTTGAATCAATGTCGGTCTTTGGTAATTCTGTCCTCCCTGCGCCATTAAATTAGAAGTCATTCCCAAATTATGCTCATCATAATAGCGCCTCTGAACCTGTGGCTGATAATCATTGACAGGTTTCAATTTAGGCACGTCGGGATATATTCTCTGAACTTGTGGTATTTCTGGTGTAGAAGGCATATCGGGACTACTTTGCCTCTGCAATATTCTCAAATTCGGTGTTACAGTACCCTGTATTGGTTCTGGAGGGGCAGTACTAGTGCTTGGGTCATTTTCGCTTTCCACATATGGTGGCGGGCGGCAATTGCAGAATGAACTCCTCATCGTCTGATTTGTCTGACCTTTTCGAATTTCTATTGTTTTCTCTATCTCCGGACTGACTCCTGTTTGTTTTATAGGTAACTTTCCTTCCTTCCGTCTCTGCTTTGTCAGTAATTGCTGGAAACAATTTAATTCCCTGCAATATATCTGATCTCCAAACCTTTTGAGTACTATCCCATCTAGCATCCGCTAGTGTCTTTTCTACTTTTCTCACTCTTGTTTCAAATTTATTTTGTAGTTGCCTTCTAGCCATTTGCTCCCAAATTGCTAATGCTTCAAACTGTGCTGGTCTTGGAGGTACTTTCATGTCGTATAGCGCAAATCTTAAATTCTCCAAAACTCTTAGATTAAACGACCCGTGGATAGGGAACGCTACACTTCCATGCTTTTCTGTTAATTTGCACCATTGCTTTAACCAAAGACATGGTGCGACACCCTTTTCTTCAATCACGATGTAAGCTGGTGTACCCTCATGCGGTGTTTCTTCTCCTACATTTGCTTTAATATATACATCTCCCCTCAAGGCACTCTTGAGTGCTTTGAAGAATTTCATCTTTCCATCTTTTATTTTCTTAAAAAAATGTAATCAATAAGTGACTTTAATTCCCGGAATACTCTTCGCTTGCCTTTCCCCACCAATTGCGCTTCACCGACTCCATCCAATCCGTATGCGACCCTTCTCACCAACCAACCTATCCCAGCACGGCTCCTAGTGACGTCACACCCACACACTGCGGCTGACAAAGTCTTGCGGCTTGTCCTCCTTCATTCAGCTTCACTCAAAACTAATTTCTGCAATATACCGCGAGCACTAACCAAAAAGAAGAAAACAAATCTGTCGGTTTACTACAGGAAGGGTAATACAATCGCTTCAGAAACCTTAGGGATTTTTCACTAGCCTCGGCAGTTATTTCATCTTTCTCGGTTTCCCACTTTCGCAAGCAAAATTTGACCCGCAAACTTTACTCTCAACTGATCAATGAACTATTCTAGCGCGCCTTAGAATTCGTCAAATCTCAAAGTCGAAAATTTTCTTTTATTCCTCAACATTCGTACTGACTTGTTGACCACGCTCGATCAACCTACTAAACCGAACAAATTACAACATCAATCAAGTGTCTCATACACTTTTCAACATACTCCGGAGTCTCTTGACCTCGCAGGGCCCGTCTCAACATCAACAACCACGTGGACAATTTTTCTGCACTAAGCGCTACACACATGTGAAGTTCGACGACTTCCCTACTCTCACACTTTGGAGTATCAATTTTTTATTGGAGTTCGTAACCTCCTAAAATCCTCACAAACTTCACAATTCATCTGTGGCATAAGCTGTGCAAGCGCGAAACCCTAACTTCACTCATACTGTCACTAGAAACGCCGAAAACATTCTCACACCTCCATTTCCTCCATTCCCAAGCTCAGAGATTCCGGGAAAGTCATTGGGGATTAATGGCATCATCATCTCTCCAACTTGATTTATCGAAGAAAATTCTAACTTGAATCCGCCTATTGTTCGGAGGGGGTCCCAAAGGGCGAAACCATCAATCTCTTCTACCATCTACTGATAGCGCGTCCAGTCTTTATAAATTACTTGTACTTGGACACGCCGGAGGTCGGTGAACCTTTTGACCGAGTTGGGTTCTCCTCATCCAAGAATAGTCGGATCACTCAAATCAGTAATCAATAACCATTATAATCAATACCCAATACTCAATTAATAGATCAAACAACAAATTTATTAAACAGAAAATCAGTAATTAGACACACCATGACCTTTCAGTCATGAATAACCACACCTGTTTACTAAAGATTAATGAGTTTATTTCCCTATATTAACAAAGCTCACACGATATAAGTAAGTCTTAAAATCAAATGGTATACATATACGAGCATTATTAGCTGTCCATAACGACGGAAGAAACGCAATCTACGCAAAATCTGGATTATAATGCACTCGGTTATAGCAATGCAAATCAATAATTTAAGCAACTGAATTTGACTAATTGCATACATCGGTCAGCATAACAAGATTTCAATTTAGCATGGTGCATCAAAAGAATACCTCAACTAACCTCTAATTAGCATTGGCATGTGGGGCTTCATGCAAAAACGAATTTAGTCAACATAAACTTAGAAAACTTCTAGCTTGGGCTCTGTCAAAATAAGCAGCTGGTACCTAAGAAGGAAAAACACAATGCATAATACAATTATCCTTTCATAATTACCAAATATAATCAGCATTCAAGGAAAAGTCTTCGTCCTTCAGGTACCGGTTCGATCAGCATGGGGCAGATTTCAAAGGGGCAAAGTTAAAATAAGTTTTTCTAGCGGCGGCAGGGAAAATGGGGTAAAGTTACTGCATGGACAAGACGGGGAAAAAATTAAGTTAAAGTCTCTAGGGTGAGAATTCTTTAAGTCTCTCTCTGCGACAGAGAGAAGCATCAAAGTATCATTTAAAATGGCATCTTGAATCTGGCTTCAAAATGGCATCAAAGAAAATGGCTGACTTCTCTTTGTCCGGTGGGTTTAAGTAAGAAACGTTCCAAATTCTTCAGGGTCTTCCATTGGAGGGTTCATAGGGCGGCTTCCTTTTGACCAATGAATAATGTCTTTCTCTTAGTACTCATTTATGCATAAGGTGTCCTTGGAGCCTTGGAACACAAGTAGCAACAAAGTTTGCCAATTATTTCTGTATCAGTGTCTTTATTGTCTGCACCTGCAGAAACTGACCTTGCTTCAAAGGGGATGAAACTTGCCTAGAACGAAATCTTGAGATAAGTGTATTAGTCATTTCTACTGGAAAAATATAACCTTAAAGTTAAAATACGTTTTTGTTAATACAAGCGAAAACCACGCAGTTAAATTTTAGACCGGGCAACTAGGCCAAAGCCTCTGCTAAATTTAAGCTAAGCACAAAACAGTTTCAACAAGAAAATCATGGAATACATCTGCAATTATGACGGATTACTACATTGTCAATTCTTCATGATTAATTAAGCTCATTTATAATAGTGGCGAACTACCTCGTGGGCACATTTTCCCACATACATTATTTTTCTTTGCTAAAATCACACTACCTTATACGATTTTGTTACATGATATATGAATATTTGTTAGTCTTTCTTTTTCTGCTTCATCAGATGTCACAAAGGTGGGGCCGGGGGAATTGGGGACGATATGGAAGCTCTTGCATGTCTCCCAATGGGTAATTAAATACAAAAAAAAACTCTGGTGCAAGCACCAGAGGATGTTTTAAACCCTCCCAGGTGTCAGCTACTGGTCGTAATCCTCACCAGCGAGGTAGTGTGGGCGTCGGCCAGTGGCCAACGCCTGCACTGAAAAGGTTAATCATCTCATGGGCCCCAGTAACAACTCCCTTTACGGTTGATACAACCTGAGTGGTACTATCCTACTCCAGTGGGGTGGGGGTGCCGATAATGCAGCCTAGGATCATTTAATGAAGCATGCCACGAGAAGTTATGTGTCAGGCAACCCCTCAAATATCTCTTTGATCCCTATTGGCCGTTTGCATTAATGACCCACATGTATTCTTCCCTAGGATCATTTAACTTACAGGCCCTGGGTACACCTTGGTATCATATACTAGGGACTGATTTGTAAATTAAATATGCTGATAAAGACGGTACTAAATTTACCATGCTGAAAGGAGGAGTACAATCACTTTACCAATGGTTAGCAGGGGTACAGTGCACAGAGTTCAATAGCCAGCAAAAATAAGGTTCTGCAAAAAATTCAGGGTGACCCTGCAGAAAGGGCAAATTTCCAAAATAGGGCAACTCTTCTTTTTGTATCCTTCTAAAAACTCATACTTCAGACCCTAATTTTGTATGTCAGGATTATGCTTATTTACATTGTCTTGGGGAACTGCCTTTTAACTTAGAAGAAGAATTACATATATGCTAAGTGGCCGGTGTCATAGGAGGCAGCTTCAATCAACTCTTATTTTTTCGGACAACATAATTTATCAGGATGTGAGCGTTCCTTCATTTTTGCCATTATCAGAATGAAGACAGGACTGTCTTAAAGTGTTAAGCATGCCGTGAGGCCACATTGCAACACTAAAGTCCTAATCAGGTATGAATTAAAACAATGGAGGCGATTTTAGGACTATATTTGACGGCAAATGCTGTTAAAAAGGGACCAATGTCATTATCTCGTTTGCTGCACGGTAAGCTTTGGTAATCAGCCAGCAAACTAAAACAACACAGAACTTTTGCTAAAATTACCTACAAAACGGCTAGTACTTGGCAAAGTGCTGGTCGGTGAAATTTTGTTGAAAGGGGGTTTCTTTCAAGATTGTGTATTCTCTAATTCTAAAAGAAGCTTCAGACATTCTTCGTATAGTTCCCTGACGTCAGCCTGCCTTTCAAGCCGCTTTTAGCTAAGATTTACAGAACATGAGTCAGAGTGGAGAGAGACAGATGTTCAGTTCAGGGCCAGGTGTAACTCGGTTGGTCTTCCGGGTGTTGAAAGGATTCCCATAGCGCAGAGAGCTTCATCTGTGTGAGATTATATACACATTCAAACTCGCTACCATGTATCTGATCTTTTAATTGAAAAGACTTGGAACAATCAGCTCTGGAGATTTGGTTGTTTTCCTGACTACCGTTTCCTAAACTTGAAAACCCTATTATTTACCAAAAAAAACATAAATTATACAAAGGATAGACATTCGCCGTTTTACACAACAAGAGGTGTGGGAGGGGGAGGCGGGAACGTAGCTCCAGGAAACAGAAATTCCATCGTAGTATGGTTCTTGGCAGTCACATTATTTTCCTGTCCCGAGGACACAAATACATAAATACAAAGTAACAACTGACCAGTGAGCTGTGTTTGACTATATCAGTTAAACTGTTATTCTTATAGTCCATTTGCATTTGTATGACCTATATGATCCATAATATGTTTTCTGTTCTGATCTTAATTGATTCAACATTCCATTGTACAACACCTCATGATGGGCTTGCTCAAATTTAAACTGTTCCTTAAATGCTAGTCTGCATTACACCAAATATTGACCAAGCATTGACAAATGTATAGGTTTGACTTTTCTGAGAGGCATGCATACAAGGGCACTTAACATACTGAGGTACATTCAAATGTGCAGTCAGACCAACACAGGTGCATGCTTCCATGATCACATACACAGGTACATCTGCCCACAGACCAGTACAAATATGCAGGCACTCATGCACACCGACAATACACATGCAGGCATATCTGGACACAAACATATATGCATCAATTTATTCAGTCAACAAAGAGGGATGCCCTTACATGCATGCACCAGCACACAGGTAGACCTGCATAGTTGCTAATTAAACCAGTAAGTTGTGAACATCTTCAACCAGTCCTGGATTTCTTGTCAGAAGCATTTTGCATGCTAATTTTGTAAGTCATAACTTGTGATGGTAAAACAAGACAGGAAGTCCCAGAATATGAGGCAATATCAGTAATAAAGCAAAAAAGGGCTGATAGTGTCACATGAACTGGAAAGTTCTACTTTTACAGGTGCACACATGGATAGAAGATGAAAAAAGACAAATTAAACAAATATGAAGTTGAAAACAAGAGACATTAGCTATGGGTGCTGATAAAAAATGTGTCTAAGAATAGAAAAGAATTGACCTCGGGTTGGAACGTTGGTCTTAGGCATCTTACCAGCAAGCCCAGGTCTTAGCAATTGGCAGGATGGCTAGCTCAGGATGTGGGTAAACATGCATCTCTCTCAATGTGTAGGTTTTTAGCAACCTTCTCAACATGAGAAAGTCACTTTCAAGGCTTTGATGCGTTGGAAGTGAGTTCTATAGAAATAAAGGTCACTCCTCCCTCCAGATTTCTTGTAGCTGAATGTCTGAATCAACAGTAAGTTATGCTTTTTTGTCTTCTGGGTGAAATGAAATGCCAAACAACTTAACCAACTAAGCCAGCCAGATTGCCCTCAGTCTGTTCATTGCCTTCAATCGAACTTTCTACATCCCAAGTTTTAATAAGACATTTATGCATTGAAAGACAAGATACATTTTCAACACATATGAACACATAGCACGCTTAGCTTGCCGGCTTGCTCATATGCCCGATTACTGGAAAACTGATGCCCCAACATTACTACTTGAAAACCCATGTGGAAATAGATGTCTAGGGGAAGCTAATTAGTGCACAGTTTTCATGTTTCTGAATATTTGGGATGCTGTTCGAATATGATGGCTCTGATGCAGTTTTTCTCCATCACAACATGAAAATATGGTGGCATGAATATATTCCAACAAATTAGTTCATTCAATGTAAGTGAAAAAATGGATGCAGAAAAATATTTAGCTGCTTGTTTTCCCCTATTTATTTGTGAAAAACACGAAACCCAGGATTTATAAAATGTATCAATGTTATTACCAAATAATTACATACCCCCTCCATGAATTGCTGTGAATGATCATGCTGCTCATCAGCGTTTTGACATCTAATGCTAGAAATGTCAATTAAATAGAATAAATGTAATTAATAACCCATGTGAGTGAAACGTAGGACAAACCAAATGCATTTTAAATGTGGAATTTCCTTTTAAACATTGCATAGCCCACATTTGCTTGATTTGCCAATGTTACCAAATTCCAAAGTGATTTAGCTCTTCTGAAATGTTTTGTTACATTTGTACGGCCTTTTCATGATGCAAACATCCTATGCTAACAAAGAAAGTTATAATTTCTATTCATTTTAAACTGCTTGAACTGCATCAGAATCTCAGAATTTTCTTCTCTATGAATAGGCTTCTAATGTGAGGATGTGTGAGAGCAGAGGTGATGTAATGCAAATACACTTAAAATTTACATGAATGTTTTTTCTTTCAGAGACCAATGAGAATGAGATACGCTTTGAATGTTTCAATCTCCTTAAAAGATTCTACAAAATGTATTTTTTGTTTAGAACTCTCTTTGTTTAAACTTGCCTTGTCAACGGGAACTGTCCCTGTCTCTGGATGTTCTTGTATTTTCATTGGCTGATCTAATGCTTATCTGTTAATAACAATATCATTGTATCCCATATAAAAATGTCCCAGGGAAAGAACAGTGACAACCTGCTCAAGGAGATCTTGCTCAGAGGAGAATCTCGCTTACAGACTTTTCAAACTTGCGCTATCGCTTGCAAGTCTATTACTGAGCTCCTTATGAGTGTTGATAGCTTTAAGTGGCTAGACTGACTCTTGGATGCTCTTGTTTTTGCTCTTTTACATTACATTGCTTGATACTCTCTGACTCAAATGATTTCCTATTGCTGAGATTTGAATTTTGTTTTTACTTTTTGAGAAACTCTTTATGAGTAACTCCACTTTAATTATTTTTCCTGACTTAGAGTAAAAGAATAGGGTTCAGATTATGGTACACACATTATGCAGTGGTCTGTAACTTATGCTCGACTAATACAGAAAGATTTAAGCTTATAATAAATAAAACCTATACAATTATAACTACAACTCTCATTATTGACTCCTGAGGATTCACTACGTTTTAAAGAAATTCATGTTGATGTTTCAATTGCAGTTTCGCTTTCCCCCACTCATATCCAACGTCCCCTGCTGGGTATCCTAAGAGCTGCCAATAAATTCTAAATTTAGGATTTTCAGCAATCTAAAAATTTTGGTAGCAAAGGTAAGGTAAATGACGAGAGGAAAGAAGCTGTAATAAGTAGTGTCCAAAGTGTAATAAAGCCCAATTGCCCAGAGCCCAATTGCAAAGACTGATGAAGTAAGGTTTCTGAAACGGTTGCACACTGCCATTCGAGTACTGGTAAAATTGACAGGTGTGAGTATCAATAGGGTAATGCAAAAACATTTTGATGATTTTGAATGTGATTTGTATTGAACATTTTCTGATGTTGTTTTGAAGTGCATCATATTTGCCTGTATGCTATATGCACTTTGCCAAAGAAAATAAGAGGTTATGGGTCTAAGAAATTGTCTAAGATCCAAGGGTATAGATACAAGATATATAGATATAAGAGGTAGAGGTGTTCTTGCCTGCTAAGAGTGATGTAAGTTGTGAGGCGTCTTAGTCTACAGAATAGCTATAGTCGTAAAAATTGTTGTGGTTGTACTAACATTTGATCAGTGCTTGTGAAACCTGATGTGGAAATGTGACACAACACGGATTAGATGATTTTACTGCAGGTCTTGTGAGAGGAAAATTCTTTTCAACTGAAAATTGGACGGTGCAAAACCTAATTCTGGTTGTTGAATGCATGATTGGTTTTCTTTTAGAAGAAGCAGACAAAGACCAAGCTTACCTAATGTTGCTCAGTTGTTAGTTCTGTCTTTTGCTTTGTACAGAGAAATTGTAAAGGAGTGTGAGCCACTGAAAGAGCGAGTTGTTGCATCATGCTGTACCGCTCTGCCATTGGTCGCTTAGTGTAACGCTGTACTGTGATTGGTTGAATATTGGCAAGTGTTGGAAAATCATTGATTGAGTGAATTACAGAACTGTATTGTGATTTGATAAGTGGGATGCTTACGTCTTTCCAAACAACTTAGACTCTCCAAACTTTGATTGTTGATTTGTTGAAAAGCATTTTTATGAAATGTGTCAAAGATTTGCGGATCCTTCTGTGAGGTGGTGTGATTTTTTCAGTAAGGCAGGGTGAGGAGGCTCCTCCTGAGAGTCCTCCAGCATATATTATGATGGTTGAAAAAGGGTTATATACATGTGTCTCATTTTGTCAATGGTGCAAGATTACTGAAAAAGAAGGGGTATTGAGTTTTCCTAGATGGAGAACATTTAATCAAGGAATCATAGGCAGATTACAAGAAACATTGCATGAAATGAAGCCACCTCTTAGATATGCACAATTTGAAGCAATTAGTGCATGGGAGAAAATGGCTTGAATTAATGACAGAGAGAGATTCCAAAAGTGAACTAAGAGAACAATTCAAAATTATACAGATGTAATTTGGGATGATCAAGCTCAGAGGTGGAGAAAGAGAGTAGAAGAGGGAGCTAGATTATACTCTGTACTTACAAAAGCAAAAAAAAATCATAAAGGCTGCAGATTCTGAAAAACCTAAAAGGAAAAATAATAAAAGGGATAAAGAAATGAAAGATGATATAAAATCTGACAAAGATACTGATTCGGGTGATCACACTTTAGATGAACCTTTGGCTACACGTCCACCACCTTATGTGGGTCATTAACCAAAGGATGTAATTATAAATAAGGTGACCATAGCTACAGCTCCTATTGATCCAGGTGTTTCACATGTTACTAGCCCAATTCAAGCAGTACCACCTGCATATGCACAACCAGCCGATTGTGCCAGTCAGCAAAACCTCAACCGCTCATTGCACAGCCTTTTACTACTCAGCTGTAACTCAGTAATCGGTTACAAGTAGTTACAAGTGCTCCAGCACAAATGAATACTGTTCAGGTGGTAACACTTACAGACAATACTGCTTCTGTGATTACAACTCCAGTAAACATTACTAAATTGGTTTCAACACAGATAGTGCCTGCAAAGGTTGTTCATAAACCAGCTACAGTAGTTCAGGAGATAACTAGAGTTATACCAATAAATTGGTTCATCCCAATGTTGCAAAATTCACATATTGTAGTATGGACACCTTCACAAACCGTCAATTATTAGGATAGGGAAGATGATTTTTTTCACAACATAATAATTTGTTAGAAAGTGGCTTGTTTCCTTCCTCCTAGGTTTGAAGAGGCTGCTAGAAATTATGTGAAAGTTGAAGCTGCAGAGTACCGGTTCAAGTACAAATGCTAGTTCAGTGACAGAAAAAAAGCGACCACTATAAGTGCCTAAATTAATAACTGAATTGGAAGAAATTATTAGAGGATATTTGGATCTTGATCACATAAATCAATATCCAGAAAAGTAATTAATTTATTTGTTTAAATAAATTACGAGAAAGTCTGCAACTGTTCAGGATAAATTAACTGAATTGGCAAACAAACATGAGGTTGATATGCCTAAAAGCATACCATTACAGAAAAATGTTAAGGTGCAATTAGATGATGAATCAATTGCAAATGTGTGTTGTTCAGAAATGTAAATTCACTCCTTTGAACAAATAAAAATGTGTACACAAATGGAATGAATTTGACAGATAATGGTCACAAAACATAAAAAGAAAAAGAAAGAAGCAGAAGAAGTTGAGGAGAAAAGAAAGCAAGCTACACAGGCAGGAAAGAAAAGGTCAACTACTGCCTATCCTCCATGAGAGACACCAGGTGAAGTAGGGTAGACCTTGCCTCATTTATGAACAATTTACCAAAGATTAGAAAAAGTTCAATGCCATGACTCACACAAGTCGATAGATTTGTTAAGATTTCAAAGGGGTTATAGATTTATTTCAATGCGCTTTTCAATATTGTGGTGTTGAGTGATTTGTGGGCAGAATGTAAGATTGCTATTCAATGGCCAGATGCAAAAACAGCAAGAGATCCTGTCACAAATGAATCTTTGCCTTTGGTAATGACTAAGTATAATAAGTCCATAACGTTCCTGGAGGGCAGTGTTCCTCCTAAGGAATTGGATTATTTGAAATTGAATCTAATCCAGCAGGATGTTAAGGAAACTGTGTATGAATTCTATGAGAGATTGATGAAAGCATTTCAACACCATACAGAAAAGATGCATCTTGACCTTGCAGACACAGGATTTTTCATTACACAGTTTGTGCTTGGTTTGAGACCTGAGATTTGTCAGGACAGCAGAATGTGAATATTTCGCAGAAAGAGGACCTCATTACGCGGCTGGCATCCTTCAGACCACCACCCTTGTGGTCGGACCGCTGCCAAAGTGGCGGTCCAACTACAACATCACGACCATGGCGTTACTGCCGAGGTCCGATCGCCGGCACTGCCACTTCTCAGCTGCCCGATGGCATGGTGGTGCCGGTGGTCCCATTTGGCAGGGCAGCCCTGCAAGCAGTGCTACCTGGGGATTATGACCCCTCCATCCACCAGCGTTTACATGGCAGTTGCACTGCCATCTAAAGGCTGGCGGAGATGGGGTGTACTTGGCTTGGGCAGTGCAGGGGTGCCCATGGCCAGCCCCATCAGGCAAATCACTGTCTGCTTTGCAGACAGTAATTTGTGCATTATGTGTTATTATGAGCCGGCATCAATGTTGTTGTGCATTTCCCACTGGCCCAGTGGGAAACTCATAATAGGTGCTGCCGAATAGGTGGTAACCCATCCGTGGGAGTTTGTCTGGCAGCCTTTTCCGTTTGCCAAACTCTTTATTAGGGTCAGAATATGTAGAGGAGATGTATGCACAGTATTGCAATGATGAGCAAGAGATGAAACAGTGTAAAGTTAAGGAGAAGTTTATGTTGGCCCAGACCAAGTTTGTATCACGATCAATGGAACGGTCTTATCTGTGAAGAGGAGCCATTCCTTTTGGGTTGCAGGGATGATAGGTACTCACCTCTTATCTCCTTGTTCTTTAGTTGGCCCTGTATCCAGCTGAAGATTTTCTTGTAGGGGGGGTGATGGAAGCTTGCTGGATATTGTGGGAGTAATATGAAGAGTTGTGCTGGTAGTTGTGAGGATGAGTTATTTCTAGCGACAGATACTGATTCTGTTTTAGTACAAGAACATATTATTCAAATCGTGTCTCAGTAAACCGACTATGCATGCAAGAACATTTTCCCACTATATACTGGTATGCTATGAAAATAATCTCACCTTTTGGCTTGAAGTGCCTCCTGTTTAACATGACTATGTAAATTGAGGCTGAGTCCATCTGGTTGTGGTATATTGTTGGCAAAATAGTTTACCTTTTCAAATTGTTTCCTTTCTGGAAGACTCAGTGCACCTGATGCCGCCCTGATCCTAGTGCAGTCCAACGGGGGGGAGCGTGCTTGTGCTGATTCCTGTTTCTTATCAATGCATGCTGTGCAGTGCTGCAGTTAGCATTTACATTTCAATCTTGTCTTTTCATGTTTCCTAAAGGTGTTGAGCTGTCCGGGAGTCGAGGAAGAAGGTTCCGGTCTTTGGAAGAAACTAATCACAGTAAGTGGGTGTTCTAAACTTAGGCTCTTTGAGGGTCCGAGGAGGTTTGGACAGACTTTAGATTCTTAACTCTATTCGCTGGTTCATGGTTGAAGCAGGTTTAAATAGTTTATGTCTTGGGTGTGTGATGAGTCATTGAGAATGTTTGTGATTACTGAATGTGTTCCATCTGGCAATGAGTCATTTAGAACCACATGACTGATTGTTTTTATCACCTTAAGATGAGTCATTCAGGATGTGGTGACAGATGGTTTGTGTTTACTTCATTATGATGAGTCATTTTGGAAAGCTTGTGAGGAAGCATATTGTGCCAGCTCGATTGGTTCTGCACGCGTTTCTTTCATGAGTCATCAGCGTGCTGTGAAACTGATCTAGCAGGTGCATTTTAATCAGGAAACTAGGATCAAACAAGTCTAGGCATAATTATGTTCTTGAAAACAAACTCCAAGTGTCAAACAGAGTTCAAACAGGGGTGCCATGTGAGACTGTATTCTGGTTATTACTGTGCACCATTAGCATTCGAAAAAAAATTCAAGCATAATTCCTGACAGTTTGCCCAAAGAAGATTTCAAAATCAGTTGTTTGTTGGAAGTGTAGTACAATTCAAAACATGAGTGCAAAGTAAGCAGCAGATTTTCAAACAGGAACACAAAATGTTCAAGTAGGTATGATGGTGTCTCAAAGTTGAGGAAGAGGTGCTCCAATTGACTGAGTACCAATGCTGATGTTGCAACGCTGAGGAAAATGACTCCTTTTTTATATTTGTAACAGGTTGGGACATTGGAAGCACAAGTGCGAGCTCAATCCAGATCAATAGTCAGTCACATGGAGGAAATCAAATATAAGTGCAGAATGCCCAAATGCTACAATTACTGATGCAAAATCCGACTCAAATGGTACCTGTTCCGAAGCATCTGTGGTTCAATAAAATGTAAATAATGCTAGATTAGATTACAATCAGTTACCTAGATTGAATCAAAATGTGATACAGACGCAAAATCAGAATGCAATTCAGCAGTTTCCTGTGTTTGATGACTCTGAAGTGTTAGATTCAGTTACGTCACAATTACAGTGCCTGAGAGGGGAGGCAGATTGGGTTATTGGTGCAGTCTTAGAGGTAGACCAGAGTGGACAATTTGTAGAAGGTGAGATGAATGGCCACAAAGTGTAATTTCTTATTGACACCAGAGCTACCCATTCCACTGTAAGAACAGCGGAAGTACCAGATCAACCTGTCTCGGGAAAAGAGATCCCAGTTGTAGGAGTCACAAATAGACAAGTTATAAGCCAGATTTAAAAAACGGTTCCCGTGAAAATAGGATAATTTAAAGAAAACCATCAGTTTGTGGTGTGCAATTCAAATACTCTTAACCTTTTAGGGAGATATTTATTGTGCAAGTTTAATTGCACCATCTATTGCACACCACAGGGAGTTGAATTTTAAACGCATAATGAAAATGTAGATTTTAAAATTGCTCAACCACAAACAATAGGGAGCTATCCAGTGCTGACAATAAAAGACTTACCTGCAGAGTCAGATCATGCAGAAGTATGGAATTTCACAGGGAAGTCTATCGGATCAATCAAGGGAGTAGAACCAGTCAGAATAAAAGTAAAATGAAATGCAGTTTTTCCCAGAACACCACCTTATCTCATGACACCCGAAATGATAGAAGAAATAATTTCAATTATCAATGACATGCAAGAGAAGGGCATCTTGAGAGAGATAATTGGGAGACCATGTAACTAGCCAATTATGGGATTGGAAAAGCCCAATGGCAAATTTAGGATGGTCCAGGATTAGAGAAAAATTAATGATATAATAATCCCATGTTGTCCTGTGGGACCGAATCCTGCTACCATAATTGATCAAATTCCATGTACAGCTGAATAGTTCACTGTGATTGGTGTCTGCCAGTCTTTCTTCTCGATTCCATTCCATGAAGACTGTCAGTACTTATTTTCTTTCATGTTCCAAGAGGAAGTATTAGCATGATCTCACATAACACAAGGCTCCACTGAGAGTTCACCAGTCTTTAATCAGATCTTCAAAACAAATCTGGAATCACTGATCATGCCCCGAAGTTCAGCCCTGGTGCAATACATTGATGACTTACTCATAGCATCAGAGACAAGAGAATCTTTGAAAATTGACACCATTGCTTTATTCAATCTTTTGGCAGATAATGGACATAAAATGTATCCAAATCATCTGCAGTTTTGTCAAAAAGAGGTCCAATATTTGGGGCACATCATTGAAAAAGGAACGAGGAAAGTGTCAAGAGAGAGCGTTGAAGCTATTTTGAAAATGAGCCCTCCTAAAACATTAAAACAAGTCAGAATGTTTTTGAGAATGGTTTGCTACTGTAGACAGTAGATACCCAACTTTTCTTTGGTGGCAAAACGTTCACTGAGGTTAGCATACAAAGGTGTGCCAGATCAGATCCCCTAGGACAACAAATAAATGAAAGTATTCCTAGAGCTGAGAGAAAGTCTCTGTCATGCCCCAGCACTGGGAATGCCAGATTATTCAAAAGATTTGATACTGTTTTGCAGTGAGATGGAGGGATGCACTCTCTCAGTGCTAACACAATTGCATGGGAATGCCGAAAAGGCAGACACTTATTTTTCAGTGACTCTCGATCCCACAGTCGCAGCTTTGCCTGCCTGCCTCAAGGCAGTAGCTGCAGTAAGCATGAGTTTTGAAAGATGTGAAAATATTTTACAAAAACAAGGACTGAGAACCTTGCTAACTTTTGACCAACAAAGTACGAGCGGCAAATCTTGGTAGGAAATAACTTTGTGCTGAAAAGATGTCAAGTACTGAATCCCAGCACATTGTTACCAATACCTTGAGGAGATGAGTCTGATTGTTTTGAACATGTTTTCCTTGAGGTAATAGACGTAGGCACCAAACCCAGACCATACATCAAAGATGAGCCAATGTTATGTCCAGATTATGTCTTATTTGTGGTTGGTTCATGCTTCAGAACAAATTAAGGATCTTTGAGAGCACTGTATGCTGTCAGCACAATTCAGGAAATAATAGAAGCTTCATGGCCTCAAGGAACCTCTTCAGCACAAGTTTCAGAACTGATTTTCCTCACCAGAGATTTCAGCTTGACAGCCCAAATGAGAGTGACTTTGTTTACAGATTGTAAGTATGGATTTAGTGTTGTTCATGATTTTGGGCAGTTGTTTTCACAGCGAGGTTTCATGAACGCTCACTTGGTTCACCCATTACAAATGGGAAGCATATCAGAAGTTTCTCTAGAGTTAGATCGAGGTACTTACTTCAATAGTAAGATTATAAAAATGTTGTTGAACAGATGCTACATTGCAGTTATACACCAGAGGCTTCAGGCATTATCGAACAACTTAATGGGATGATAAAATCTAGATTGGCAAATGTTGTGCTTCCACTTCACTAAAATGGCTTAGTGCTTTGCCTCTAGTGTTGATGAGTCTACAAAGTACACATGACAGAAATAGTGGGTTATCGCCTCATGAGCTTTTGATGGGGAGAGCAATTAAATTACCTGCAGTTCTAACAAATGCACTTGTGAATATTAAACATGACATGGTACTCAATTACTGTAAGGGATTGGTTAATGTGGCACATTCTGTCTTTCGACGGATTGTAACTGTTACCACAAATCCACACCAGGAGTAGTGCCACAACCTTAGTCCTGGAGACTGGGTCCTAGTCAAGAAGCACATGAGAAAGTCCTGTCTACAGCCACATTGGAAATGCCCATATCAAGGAACCCTGATCATGAACATAGCAGTTAAGTGTGCTGGAACTCCAAACTTGGTATACGCTTCACACACCCAGAGAACCAGAGATCCAATGGGTGTTCTATGAGTCAGAGCCAAGAACACTGGTGAACATACCACTGCAAGTTGTTCAAAATCAGACACAAAGAAGAAAAGACTATGATCAGAAACAGCGAGAAGGAGAAAGGGGTGAAGGGACTCTGACAGGTGAAGAGGTTTGATTGCCGGCCATCTCACAGGGTGGCATTAGAGCTCTTTCAATGGAGAAGAACAGAGAGACCAAGTTGAAGAAGTAATCTTTGGATCAGTCCCAGAACAATCAGACAATCCTGAAGATCCAGGAGAGGGAACAAGTTCTGGAATAGAAATAAGAAGTGATCCACATAATGCTTGAAGGCCAAAACCTTACAGTTGAAAGAAATTACGATTGAGTGTGTGTTAGACACAGTTTCCTGGACACCAGGCCACTCAGGGATTAGTACGCTCCAATCACATCAAATGGAGTGTTACCCGCTGGTGTTCCGGGGCCTCAGTACTAGTGTACCTAAAAACAGATAACCAAGCACTCCTTTCCAGCACTTGACTCTCTCAGGGTAGCGAGACAGAGCAGTCCAAGGTCTACTCAAGGACATTCGTGATACACCTCTCACCGTACTATCAGCAAATAGGATCATTGTCCAGTCAGTGCTTTTTAAAAAGAAAATCACTTTAATACACATAAGAGAAATATACTACACATAAATCTAGGATAAACAGTGAAAACCAGACATCTCTACAATCCTCTGGGTCAAAGTTTTGACCGCAACCAGTAGTATAGCACCTACAGGCTAAGTACTATGAAAAGACAGTTAGCATGTAGACACATAATTAACATTGTATATTACAGACCATATTGGCCAGGATTGCTCTCATTCACTAGATCCATGATACCAATCCTTGTATTGCAATGGTGTAGTTTCAGCATATGATGTGAAGTCAAATGTTCCAGATCAGCCCCAGGACCCACCACCCAAAGAACAGAAATGTCCTCCCATCCTTAGCGAGGACACCGCTCTAGTGATGTCAGGGATCTGATCACAGATGCCTGATGTCTTGGCACAGTTTACTGGAGTCCCACTAGTCCAGTAGCCACTGGCTAGCTGTCAAAGGAGAATGGTTAGCCAGAGTGCCAGTACACCCTTGTACCCCCAGGTGTCACAAAGAGAAAGGTAGGGGGCCTGTACCACAGGACATTCTTCCCCAGCTACAGACGGTCGCTGGGAGTATCACACAGGCTACCATAGCACAGGGAAGGGGAACGGGCAAAGTGATCTCATCTTCAAGGACTGGAATAAAGCTTCCCATTCTCCCTCTGTCTCTGTTGATATGCTGCACGCTTCCCTATCTTGAGCAGCTGTTTGCAATTTTCTTGTCTTCCAAGAGAATGCTCGACAAGCCTCACACCACAGGTGTTCCTATGCATTTAGTCTGCTGACTGAAGCTTTTCCTCTTTCACAGCAGAATCCATCTGTCACAGGGAAAACTCCCAAGTTCAGTCATGGTGAGCAGGCCTCCTTGCCTTTACACCACAGGCCCACAGTTGGCTTCTGTAGATGCTTGTTAGAACCAAAGACCAGTCTTGAACAACCACTGACCTCTCAGGCCAGACTTTTATCACCTTTGATTGATAGACTGATCCAATCAGAGAGTCTGCTACTTTTGAGTCCTGGTTGTCTCTCCAATCATGAGGCACATGTGTCATGCTCACTGTGTGGAAGACATGCAAGGATGAGTTACTGTCCTTCAGGATAAGCTCTTGGTATCATCCTGACCTATTCCCCAGAGAGGAATTTTAATTAACTCTAGACCAGGAGGCACTGACTAACACAAAACAAGTCTAGGCATAATTATGTTCTTGAAAACAAACTCCAAGTGTCAAACAGAGTTCAAACAGGGGTGCCATGTGAGACTGTATTCTGGTTATTACTGTGCACCATTAGAATTCGAAAAAAAATTCAAGCATGATTCCTGACAGTTTGCCCAAAGAAGATTTCAAAATCAGTTGTTTGTTGGAAGTGTAGTACAATTCAAAACATGATCAGTTCTGACAATAATGGACTTACCTGCAGAGTCAGATCATGCAGAAGTATGGAATTTCACAGGGAAGTCTATTGGATCCATCAAGGGAGTAGAACCAGTCAGAATAAAAGTAAAATGAAATGCAGTTTTTCCCAGAACACCACCTTAACTCATGACACCCGAAATGATAGAAGAAATAATTTCAATTATCAATGACATGCAAGAGAAGGGCATCTTGAGAGAGATAATTGGGAGACCATGTAACTAGCCAATTATGGGATTGGAAAAGCCCAATGGCAAATTTAGGATGGTCCAGGATTAGAGAAAAATTAATGATATAATAATCCCATGTTGTCCTGTGGGACCGAATCCTGCTACCATAATTGATCAAATTCCATGTACAGCTGAATAGTTCACTGTGATTGGTGTCTGCCAGTCTTTCTTCTCGATTCCATTCCATGAAGACTGTCAGTACTTATTTTCTTTCATGTTCCAAGAGGAAGTATTAGCATGATCTCACATAACACAAGGCTCCACTGGGAGTTCATCAGTCTTTAATCAGATCTTCAAAACAAATCTGGAATCACTGATCATGCCCCGAAGTTCAGCCCTGGTGCAATACATTGATGACTTACTCATAGCATCAGAGACAAGAGAATCTTTGAAAATTGACACCATTGCTTTATTCAATCTTTTGGCAGATAATGGACATAAAATGTATCCAAATCATCTGCAGTTTTGTCAAAAAGAGGTCCAATATTTGGGGCACATCATTGAAAAAGGAACAAGGAAAGTGTCAAGAGAGAGCGTTGAAGCTATTTTGAAAATGAGCCCTCCTAAAACATTAAAACAAGTCAGAATGTTTTTGAGAATGGTTAGCTACTGTAGACAGTAGATACCCAACTTTTCTTTGGTGGCAAAACGTTCACTGAGGTTAGCATACAAAGGTGTGCCAGATCAGATCCCCTAGGACAACAAATAAATGAAAGTATTCCTAGAGCTGAGAGAAAGTCTCTGTCATGCCCCAGCACTGGGAATGCCAGATTATTCAAAAGATTTGATACTGTTTTGCAGTGAGATGGAGGGATGCACTCTCTCAGTGCTAACACAATTGCATGGGAATGCCGAAAAGGCAGACACTTATTTTTCAGTGACTCTCGATCCCACAGTCGCAGCTTTGCCTGCCTGCCTCAAGGCCGTAGCTGCAGTAAGCATGAGTTTTGAAAGATGTGAAAATATTTTACAAAAACAAGGACTGAGAACCTTGCTAACTTTTGACCAACAAAGTACGAGCGGCAAATCTTGGTAGGAAGTAACTTTGTGCTGAAAAGATGTCAATTACTGAATCCCAGCACATTGTTACCAATACCTTGAGGAGATGAGTCTGATTGTTTTGAACATGTTTTCCTTGAGGTAATAGACGTAGGCACCAAACCCAGACCAGACATCAAAGATGAGCCAATGTTATGTCCAGATTATGTCTTATTTGTGGTTGGTTCATGCTTCAGAACAAATTAAGGATCTTTGAGAGCACTGTATGCTGTCAGCACAATTCAGGAAATAATAGAAGCTTCATGGCCTCAAGGAACCTCTTCAGCACAAGTTTCAGAACTGATTTTCCTCACCAGAGATTTCAGCTTGACAGCCCAAATGAGAGTGACTTTGTTTACAGATTGTAAGTATGGATTTAGTGTTGTTCATGATTTTGGGCAGTTGTTTTCACAGCGAGGTTTCATGAACGCTCACTTGGTTCACCCATTACAAATGGGAAGCATATCAGAAGTTTCTCTAGAGTTAGATCGAGGTACTTACTTCAATAGTAAGATTATAAAAATGTTGTTGAATAGATGCTACATTGCAGTTATACACCAGAGGCTTCAGGCATTATCGAACAACTTAATGGGATGATAAATCTAGATTGGCAAATGTTGTGCTTCCACTTCACTAAAATGGCTTAGTGCTTTGCCTCTAGTGTTGATGAGTCTACAAAGTACACATGACAGAAATAGTGGGTTATCGCCTCATGAGCTTTTGATGGGGAGAGCAATTAAATTACCTGCAGTTCTAACAAATGCACTTGTGAATATTAAACATGACATGGTACTCAAGTACTGTAAGGGATTGGTTAATGTGGCACATTCTGTCTTTCGACGGATTGTAACTGTTACCACAAATCCACACCAGGAGTAGTGCCACAACCTTAGTCCTGGAGACTGGGTCCTAGTCAAGAAGCACATGAGAAAGTCCTGTCTACAGCCACATTGGAAATGCCCATATCAAGGAACCCTGATCATGAACATAGCAGTTAAGTGTGCTGGAATTCCAAACTTGGTATACGCTTCACACACCCAGAGAACCAGAGATCCAATGAGTGTTCTATGAGTCAGAGCCAAGAACACTGGTGAACATACCACTGCAAGTTGTTCAAAATCAGACACAAAGAAGAAAAGACTATGATCAGAAACAGCGAGAAGGAGAAAGGGGTGAAGGGACTCTGACAGGTGAAGAGGTTTGATTGCCGGCCATCTCACAGGGTGGCATTAGAGCTCTTTCAATGGAGAAGAACAGAGAGACCAAGTTGAAGAAGTAATCTTTGGATCAGTCCCAGAACAATCAGACAATCCTGAAGATCCAGGAGAGGGAACACGTTCTGGAATAGAAATAAGAAGTGATCCACATAATGCTTGAAGGCCAAAACCTTACAGTTGAAAGAAATTACGATTGAGTGTGTGTTAGACACAGTTTCCTGGACACCAGGCCACTCAGGGATTAGTACGCTCCAATCACATCAAATGGAGTGTTCCCCGCTGGTGTTCCGGGGCCTCAGTACTAGTGTTCCTAAAAATAGATAACCAAGCACTCCTTTCCAGCACTTGACTCTCTCAGGGTAGCGAGACAGAGCAGTCCAAGGTCTACTCAAGGACATTCGTGATACACCTCTCACCGTACTATCAGCAAATAGGATCATTGTCCAGTCAGTGCTTTTTAAAAAGAAAATCACTTTAATACACATAAGAGAAATATACTACACATAAATCTAGGATAAACAGTGAAAACCAGACATCTCTACAATCCTCTGGGTCAAAGTTTTGACCGCAACCAGTAGTATAGCATCTACAGGCTAAGTACTATGAAAAGACAGTTAGCATGTAGACACATAATTAACATTGTATATTACAGACCATATTGGCTAGGATTGCTCTCATTCACTAGATCCATGATACCAATCCTTGTATTGCAATGGTGTAGTTTCAGCATATGATGTGAAGTCAAATGTTCCAGATCAGCCCCAGGACCCACCACCCAAAGAACAGAAATGTCCTCCCATCCTTAGCGAGGACACCGCTCTAGTGATGTCAGGGATCTGATCACAGGTGCCTGATGTCTTGGCACAGTTTACTGGAGTCCCACTAGTCCAGTAGCCACTGGCTAGCTGTCAGAGGAGAATGGTTAGCCAGAGTGCCAGTACACCCTTGTACCCCCAGGTGTCACAAAGAGAAAGGTAGGGGGCCTGTACCACAGGACATTCTTCCCCAGCTACAGACGGTCGCTGGGAGTATCACACAGGCTACCATAGCACAGGGAAGGGGAACGGGCAAAGTGATCTCATCTTCAAGGACTGGAATAAAGCTTCCCATTCTCCCTCTGTCTCTGTTGATATGCTGCACGCTTCCCTATCTTGAGCAGCTGTTTGCAATTTTCTTGTCTTCCAAGAGAATGCTCGACAAGCCTCACACCACAGGTGTTCCTATGCATTCAGTCTGCTGACTGAAGCTTTTCCTCTTTCACAGCAGAATCCATCTGTCACAGGGAAAACTCCCAAGTTCAGTCATGGTGAGCAGGCCTCCTTGCCTTTACACCACAGGCCCACAGTTGGCTTCTGTAGATGCTTGTTAGAACCAAAGACCAGTCTTGAACAACCACTGACCTCTCAGGCCAGACTTTTATCACCTTTGATTGATAGACTGATCCAATCAGAGAGTCTGCTACTTTTGAGTCCTGGTTGTCTCTCCAATCATGAGGCACATGTGTCATGCTCACTGTGTGGAAGACATGCAAGGATGAGTTACTGTCCTTCAGGACAAGCTCTTGGTATCCTCCTGACCTATTCCCCAGAGAGGAATTTTAATTAACTCTAGACCAGGAGGCACTGACTAACACAAAACAGAGAGGGGGAAGGGTCCCTCCTAGCAGAGGTAGGGCAGCTAAACTCAGATAAGTGCAAGGGTCTACCCGCAGCCCACCAGGCTTCACCAAGGATTAGGGAGGGGTACAGGCGGCTGGAATGACAAGAAGAACAGCTCAGCTCACATTAAACACAATGGCTCACCTTACCAATCGCTCCTAGAGAACCTATTGGCTCTCAAACACATGCCCCAGGTGGACAAAGGCAACAGGACCACAAGGAAGGAAGACTGCACAGACTTGATCAGGAGGGTGGCTAGCAGCCCCATCACCAAGGATACAAGGATGTTGGTATCCTTGTCTATAGATTTATTGCTGCCACCACTTTCAGTCTACCACCGTCTTGGTAGAGTGGGAAGTAGGCACTCTGTGTGAAATAGGGGTGCACTATGCATGCCTCTCTTGACCTCAGAGCTAAGGTCTCTTGACCTGTAAACAGGGAGCTCATAGGTGGACATGCATGGCTGTCATGTTCACTGAGGTAGGGATCTAGAAACAATACAGTAAATTTTAAGTGATGACTTGACTATAGATCACCATAAGGCAGGGGAAGCGTGCTCTCCTGAGACATGCAGAACACTTACCGTCCCAACAATGTGTCAGCTGAATCCATGCCACCAACAATCAAGGAAGAAGGAGAATCAAGTAGCATACGTGACACAGAAGAAGACCAAAACACACTCAGGAGATCAAGGAGATCTAGAGCACCTTGTTGAAGAAGTGTCATCACCTGAATGAACATTCCTATGTTAGTCAAAATGGTGAATGTTCCAATTTCTGACTGGCTTGATTAGAGTAAAGAACTGCCTGAACCACAGTGAAAAGGTCAAAAGGAAAAGATACTTGATTACAAAGAACTATTGACATACTGTTCTGAGAATTGAGAAGTAAAGACTGAGAAATTAAAGAGTAATACAAGTATTACAAGAAGATAAGAAGAGTACCAAGGCCTGAGGAAGCAGCTGAAGAGTAGGGATAACAGTTTAGAAGAACATGGAGTAGGGTTAAGGATTGTCTTTACAAAGATATTATCATTAACAAAGACTCAAAGACTGAAAGAAAAATTGAAAAGTAAAGACAAAAGACTAACTCAAGAAGAAACTAACATCAAGCAGGAGATACAATTATTGTTCAACTTTAACAAAGGCAATACAATTGCTATTACAAACGATCATTGGTAGTAGATCTGATTGTAGAGAAATATGTGTACTGCTAATAGAACTAGGTGAAAAATATTCTTAGGGATGTTATGCATAATCATAGTTTTGATAGGAGTAGCAATAGTCTTAGTTTGACATATCACATCTGATACAGAGAAATCTGTAGTGGAACTTATAAATGCAACATCTATGCCAACTATACATGAAAATGAGTTGAAAGCATAATTTATAGATTATATGAATGACGATTACTCGATGAATGTTTATTCTAGACTAATACAAAAATACACCAAAGCTATTGACATTAAGGACTGCTACGTTACTGCACACCTGCCACCCTCAGCAGCTGAACAAGTTTCATATCATATCAAGTTTCTTATGGTATCTCATGTGCACGTTTTCTTAGTTCAGTATATAGACAAGGACATTTTGAAAACTATTATTCTAACTTTGACATGATCATTTCAAAAGTTCCTTTAATGAAAAGTATGAATTTACACACAAGCTAAAGAGATGGAGACTGCTTGGCATTACTTCAGACCATTTCTTCCTATCAACACTGTTAAAGCACATGAGATAAACCTAAAATGCTTAATGAACTCACAAGAAAAAGCTTTAGCTTTAATACTAGAAGAGAGAAATGAACGATTTGCTAAGAAGAAAGAAGATGTGCAAAAAAATATATGGAGAAAGGAAGAAGATGAGTTTAGGAGAAAAATGTCTGCCCTAAAGCTTAAAATAAATAAAGGGCACAAAGGGAAATTGTCTGTATTCAAGAGGAGCTTCAGCGGAAGAAAGATGACATTGGGAAACAGCAATTGTGATCACATGTTTCAATTGTGTGGAGGATCATGGCAAATATTGCAAGAAGATGCTCCTACCATACCTGGAGTGCACTTTATACGTGGAGAGAATGTGTATTTTAGATGACCTGCTTTCTGAGAGAGAATCTGCTACTTAGTTGTGCTTTTTCCCATGATGTATCATATACAGAGCTTAGATGCATTAACACTGACACCTGTACACAAAAGACACACATGCAGTGTGAATGAGGGAACACAGTTAGTGGTGGACATATTTGGGGCAAATATACCTGCTGTAGGAGTGGTGTTGAATGATGAAAAAATCAGAAAACTTTTAACAGGAGTTGATAGATTGGCAACCAGTACGCTGGGAGCATTGTTAGTAGAAAACAGTGAACTTGTACCAATTTGATCTATGGTTTTGCAGAATTGTTATGCCATAGACATCTTACTCACGGGGAAAGTAGGAGCTTGCATGATACTAAAAACTGAAAATTGGTGAACCTACATACCTGACGAGAGTAGAACAATGGTAGATTATTGTTGGAAATGGCCCTTTTTGCAGGGTTATCCCCAAACTTTTTGCCTTCTTCCTCCCAATTTTTTCAGGTTTGTTTTTGCTGGTTTATTGTCTGTGCGCACTTTACCACTGCTAATCTCGCCTCGCGTGATGGACTGGACGCTACCTTACTGAATTTCAGGATCAGTACTTCGGGCTTATCAGGGCCTCGTTAGCACCAGCCTTTTGACTACTGGGATCACTGCACACCCGCGGCAGTCCCACCCGGGACTGACCATCGTGTTTTTTGACTCTCTGAACTCACTGCTGTCTTCTGCACCTGGCCGGACGGGCCCAGCCTTGATAAAGTCACTTGCGTGACGAAACACGTGTTGGCTGTTTCCTGTAAGACGACACATACCTGCAAATAAAGACTCTAACATATCAACAACTTGGATTCATCGCTTTACTCTTCACCTTTGGATTTACAATACTTGGGCTTTACTTTCGTCCCAGAAACATCGAAGAACTTTTACCTCTGTGTGTGCCTTGGTCTACCTGTATTCACTGCTAATCAGTGCTAAAGTGCAAGTGCTCCCTATAGAAATTGTACTGTTGATTGTTTTATCCATGATTGGCATATTTGATTTACTGGCAAGTCCACAGTAAAGTGCATTAGAGATGCCCAGGGCCTGTAAATCAAATGCTACTAGTGGGTCTGCAGCACTGGTTGTGCCACCCACATTAGTAGCCCTGTAACCATGGTTCAGACCTGCCACTGCAGTGTCTGTGTGTGCAGTTTTAAACTGCCAATTCGACTTGGCAAGTATACCCACTTGCCAGGCCTAAACCTTCCCTTTTACTAAATGTCGAGCACCCCTAAGGTAGGCCCTAGGTAGTCCCAGGGGCTGGGTGCAGTGTATGTATAAGGTAGGACATATACTAGTGTGTTTTATATGTCCTAACAGTGAAATACTGCCAAATTCTGTTTTCACTGTGCAAGGCCTATCTCTCTCATAGGTTAACATGGGGGCTGCCTTTAAATATCCTTAAAGCGCAGATTCCCCTTGAGAGCAGAAAAAAATGTGGAGTTTAGGGTCTCTGAACTCACAGCGTAAAAATACATCTTTTATTGCAGTTGGTTTTTAAATTGTCTGTTTGAAAATGCCACTTTTAGAAAGTAGGCATTTTCTTGCTTAAACAATCCTGTGACTCTGCCTGTTTGTGGATTCCCCATCTGGGTCAGTTTGACAGGGGGCGGGGTATAGCCTACATATCCTGATGAGCCATTTGAACTAGAGGGGAGGGAGGAGTAGTCATTTACACCTGAAAGGACTGTGTCTGCCCTCACACAATGCAGTCTCCAACCCCCTGGTGTGCGACTAGGGCCTGGCCAAGAAGGATATTGCAAACACTTGAGACTATGCTTTAAAGTTTGCCAACTTCAAAGACAGAACAAAGTATAAGAAGAAGATCCAAAACCCTGGACTTTTAGAATCTTTCTGGAATCAAGAGGAACCTCTGCCAAGGAGAAGAGCTGAAGGCGGAGTACTGTCCCTTTGCTGTGCTGCTTTGCTGGACTGGCCTGCAGTTGCTGCTTCTGCCTGAAAAGAGTGCAAAGGGTAAACTTTGCTGTGTGTCCTGCATGAGAAAGTTCTCCAAAGGCTTGGAGTAGAGCTTGCCTCTTGTTGGAAGTCTCAGGAACACCAAAGACTTCAGTTTCCTCGGCCTGCAGCACTGGAAACTGTGTGTTTTGTGCTGTTCAAGAGGCAAAACCACCATGATGCCTCCAATGACGCCACTGGCCTGCCACCGCCGCATGGAATCGCATTGCAATGCTTGGCACCGTGGCCCTGGTCTCACTGATGCCATAAGACAACTTCACCAAGCCGCTGCTTGCACCGCGACCTGTGGGCCCCACACTCCGGCATCACCTGCTCACACCGCAGCCTGGGCCTCCCCGACAACAACGCTCCTGCTGACACTGGTGCCAAAGCCTGCACCGTGGCCTATGGATACCACTCCTGAGGAGCATAAAGCACGTCCCATCCCGCACCGCAGCCCTGATTCACCGACGCCAGCACCATCGACTCCAGTGTCATCACTAGACATCCTTTCCTGCACCGTGGCCTGTGGATACCGCTCGCGAGGGTCACGAAGCGCCGTCCCGACCACGCACCGCTGGCTTGGGCCTACCGATGACAGCGCTTCCGCAGTGATGACGCCGCTGCCTGCACCATGACCTGTGGACACCGCACATTACACTGCCCTGCTTCACACCGCAGCCCTGGTCTCACCCACGCCGCTGGACGTCATCACCGATCCGCTGCCTGCACCGTGACCTGTGGGCACCACACGTCGCGTCATCGCGCCTTGCACCGCAGCCCCGACACCATCAATGCCGGCGCACCTGACTTCATCAGTCCGGGGTTCGATCCGCAAGGCGTGTGACTTCAAGGACCCGACAACTCCTGCACCGACTCTGGAACTGTAACCGCGACATCAGCGACGCCGCTCTCCGGAACTGACCGCAAGGATCACGACACCCTACAAATCCAAAGTACTGTTTGCATGTCTTTCCGACACCGTAGCTGGCCCACGATGCCGCAGCCAGCCTGAACTGTTGTTTTTGTTGCTCATGGTGCCGTGATAGCCCCAGGTGGAGCTATCGACTTCAAGGAACTGTATTTTTGAGAGAAATCATACAAAAATTCATATCTTTATTACTGTATCTTGGATTTCTATCATTTTGGTCTTGTTTTACACAGATAAATATTGTCTATTTTATTCTAAAACTGGTGTGGCGTCCTTTTGTAGTGTTTTCACTTATTACTGTGTGTTATGTGCAAATGCTTTACACATTGCTTCCGGGATAAGCCTGAATGCTCACGCAAAGCTACCAAGTGGTTGAGCAGGGACTGCCTGAGCAGGTATTTCCCTTATCCTGACTAGAGTGAGGATCCCTACTTGGACAGGGTGCAAACTGACTGCCAACTAGAGACCCCATTTCTAATAATTATGATAACTATATTTCTGACCTAAAGCTTGATCTTGACCTTTTAGAAACTACAAGTAAAGTTCAGAGCTTTGAAAAAGGGTTCTCCTCACTAGCTAGTTGGTTTAAGGCAATAGGAGGAGGAATACTTGAAACTCTCTTAGTTCCTGTATTAATAGAAATAGCTTGTTTTCTTTGTACATTGGCAATGTATAAGGCAATACAAATGATACTATAAAGAAAAGGGCAATATACATGAATAGGAAAATTAAAAAAGATTTAGAATTGAGTGATAGAGTGTAGGAAGAACATAAGAGCTTGAATTAAAGAAAACATCTAAAACAGAAAAGACAAAGGCCCATATTTATACTTTTTTAGCGCCGCATTTGCGTAATTTTTTGATGCAATAGCAGCGCAAACTTGCAAAATACAATTGTATTTTGTACGTTTGTGCCTTTTTTCCATCAAAAAACGGCACAAATGCGGTGCTAAAAAAGTATAAATATGGGCCAAAATACTGAAGAAGAAAATGAAAGTGACCTCTGGCAACACATCAGTGAATGTATTTTTTTTGTGGTTCCAAACCATTATTTGGGGGATGTTGCTAGAGATTTCAACAAAAATAAGAGTAATTTAATCAATAAGCCATATGAGTGAAATGTAGGCCTAGCCAAATGCTGCATTTTAAGCATGCAATTTCCTTTATAAGTGTTGCATGACCCGCATTTGCTTGATTCGATCGATTTGCTAATGTTAACAAAAACCATACTGCTTTAGCTCAGCTGAAATGTTTGTATTGGGACATTTACAAGGCCTTTTCACGACGCAAACTTCCTATGCTAACATAGAAAGTTATAATTTCTATTCATTATTATTTGCATCGGAATCTCAGAACTCGCTATACAAATCGTATGCTTGGTTCTTTACGAATAGGATTCTGTGAAAATGTGCAAGAACGGAGGTGATATAATGCAAATACACTTAAACTTACATGAGTGTTCTTTCTTTCAGAGACCAAGAAGAATGAGAACATTTATTGATGTTTAAATATGGTTAAAGTTTCTATAAAATGTTTTTTGTGTTTAGAATTCTCTTTGTTTAATCTTGGCATCCTGACAGAAATGGTTTCTGGCTCATGATGTTCTTGTGTTTTGATTGGCTGATCTAATAATTATCTGAAGAAAATGTTAACAACTGTATATCTTTGTATCCCATATGAAAGTATCCCAGGAAAACAAAAGTGAGAACCTGCTCAGGAAGAACTTGCTCTGATGAAAGCCTCGCTTACAGACTTCTCTGACTTGCTCTAGCTCTTGCTAAACAGTTTGTTACCGTACTCTTTATGAGTGCTGATAGATTTACTGGCTAGACCGAGGGCCATATTTATACTTTTTGATGCTGAACTGCGCTAATGCAGCTCACTGTCAAAACGTTTACGGCCGGCTAGCGCATACCAAGACGCTGGCCGGGCATCAGATTTATGGTATGACGCTAGCCGGCGGTAAGGCCCGGCTAGCATTGCAGAAAAGGACACTAGCTTGGTGGGAGAGGTGTTGGGGAACAGGGGCTTTAGGGTCAGAGGATGACGCTAGTACAGGCAGAGGCAAAAAAATGCCTCTGCCCAGACTAGCGTTATTAGAACCCCATGGACATGCCTCCTGTCAAAAGAGGAGTCATGATCCCCAGCCCAAAGGCCATGCCCAGGGGACTTATTGTCCCCAAGTTAGGCCCCCCCAATGGCACTTCATAATAAAATAAAAAATACTTACGCATACCTATGTCTACGTACCCCATCCGTAGGGGTCTTTTTGGTGTGGGTGGGTGTGGGTGAGGGTGTCCCTGGGGCCAGGGAAGCACACCTGTGGGCTCTTTTAATGGTCCTTGACCATGGAAAAAGGCTAACAGGGCCCCTAACGCCAGCCCTGACCCAGGCGTTAAATAATGGGGCTAAGCAAGCTTAGCCTCATTATTTAAGGCCCCCATTCCCCTTTGCTAGATTTTTAGCATGGGGGGATAAATATGGTGCTAAGGCCATATCGTCATTTTCTGGACGGGAACGCCTACCTTGCATCTCATTAACGCAAGGTAGGTTTTCACATCCAGAAAATGACTTAAACTCCATAACTTTGGCTTTAGACGTGTCTAGCGCCAAAGTATAAATATGGAGTTAGGTTTGGGCTGAATTAGAATAACAAAACATGACGCTAATTTGGCGCAAACCGAGTATAAATATGGGCCTGAGTATTAAACCCTGTTTCTTTCGCTCTTTTATATTACATTGCTTGATACTTTCTGACCTAGATGATTTATAGTTGCTCAGGTTTAAATGTTGTTTTACCTGTCGAGAAACTCTTCATGAGTAACTCGATTTTAATGCATTTTCCTGAGTTAGAATAATAGAATAGAGGTCAGATTATGTGACATTAATTATGCAAGGTTCTTTAACTTACGCTTTACTAATAAAGAGAGATTTGAAATTTATGATAAATAAAACCTTTAAAATTCTAACTAGAGCCCTCATTGTTGACTCCTGAGAATTCATTACATTTTTAAGAAATTTGTATTGATGTTTGAATTGCAGTTCCTCCTCCTCTGCTTATTTCCAATGTCTCCTACTGGATATTCTAAGACTTGCGTGAATTTTATACATTTAGGACTTTCCACACTCCCACTAACTATGGTTTAATTACTCCCATATAGTTTTATCTGTATAATGTTCTTTTCATCTCACCACCTGGTCTCCATATGGCAGTAATACCCTCCCCATGAGTGCTAGGCACAACTTACATTAAAATGAATACCAACCAACAAGTATCACAATAATTAAATGTACAAGATTAAGACCAATCATTAATTTGAAAAATTTCCGAGAAGGGAGGGAAATTTGCAATGTGTCCAGGTCTAGATGGTAGAGAACCAAAACCTGAACTATGGTTCTGAAGTCTGTTTCAGGTCATTTATGTTATAATTTCGGTACAAGTCCTAGTGCTGTGAGCTGTGGGTGAAATATTGCTGTCTCTGATGATATTACGGGATTCAGAAGCATTAATGGTTTGGTGTGTGAAACCATTTTGGTTCTTGCATGTGAACCAGTCCTGTACCTGACAATGAGTATGAACACTGTCTTGGAAGGACTGTGCATTTGATATCCATGTTTCAATAAGAATGAGACTTGGGGGGTGGATGTCATTGAATGAGAAGGCTTTCAGCTAAAACATTGTACCATGGGCAACTAGATGTATTTTGAATCTGTGATGAATACCAAGGAGAATAGGACTCATTCTCTGTATGCAGCACATTAATGAAAGTCACTGCAATCTAAATATTCCAGTTTGCATGAATTGGTCTGTTCTGAGGACAGAAGGCGATACAAGGAAATATAGAGCAGATAAATCCCATATGGGTAGAGAATTTGTTGAGCCGGCAATGATGCCAATGGTTTTGAAGATCACTGATAGCTCAAGCAGTATCGGGTGAGAGGAGATGACATGACGTGATCTAATGTGATTCATTTTATTGTGGATGATACCTGTTTCAGTGCTCAAACACAGCATGAAGATGGAATGCTAGAGATTCAGGAGGTGATTTCTGAGGAAGTTGGATGGTCAATGCATCCTCCATTGCATAAAGCAGTGGCCAGAGGACAGCCTTGTAGCTAAACAAATTGGCATTACTTTGTGATCAGGAATATATCTTAGACAACACTAACACATTTTGGAGGGGTGCAACTTTTATCTCGAAAGCAACAGCATCACTTTTCATCCTGCCGTATTTGTAAAACAGCACTGTAATGAAATTATAACACTATAACAGCGTAGAAAAGATATGTACACATTGCATACTCTTATATTCATGTTTCCAGAAAAGCAAATAGAATAGATGTGCATAACTACTGTGCAACGCAAGAGCAAACTGAAAAACATGTATGACAAAGTGTATAAATGGACCCTGCATTTGCAGATCTAAGTCACAAAATGTACAGGCACAATACATCTCCAAATCTATGTCACAAACTGTACAGGAGCAATACCTCTCCATTGGCCACCTTTTCTCTAGTCTAAGACATGCATACTAAAATGTATTGGAACTCTCTTAAATCTGCACAACAAAAACCTCTTAAAACCTAATACCATGAAAACATCCTTTGACATTCAGTTTTATACGATCTGCAAATGAAACAAACACATTTACTTTTACTGAACGAGCTAGAAATTGATATATATATATATATAGATATATAGGACTGCCACGATCCCCATTTTCTACTTTTCTGGAAAGAAGATTTTTTTTAAAGAAGCAAAAACACAATGAAAAATGTCCTAGCTAACGTAACAGAAAGTTTCAATTCTATTAAGGACACAGAGGCAAGGATTATGCTCATTCTTTCTTCCCTTTTTAATAACAGCAGACATTTAAAGCAACTACTTTTCCCAGAACACCATGGGACAAAAGGACTACATATGTCCTGCTTGCTGAAAAAGATAAGTGCTCTTAAGATTTATACACTTTGACACTGTACAACATATTTCCCTCGGGGTTTGTGTATTGCATTCTGTTTTAAAAAAGAAAACCTCTTCAGTTCCAGGTGCACGGCCGATGCAGCGCGTTCACTGCTCCGCTCGCAGCCGCTTCTCTCCGGGCAGAGTTGTGGAGAAGTCCACTCACCTGCTGGGGGAGGGTCGGTGTTGGGAGATGCCTCGGGCATCCTGTTGGCCCCCAAAGCACACATGCTTGTTTCATCAAGAAAGCATTCTGTCTGCAGTATTCGCAAGGCAGCCCCAACCGCCTCATAAGCCCTGATGCCCCATCCTGGGGTCTGTAGTGTCACAAATAACTCACGTACAAAATGACATAACACCTGTCAGGGTCTGTAATTAAAGCCTTGAGGCTCTTCTGATTCTTTTCCACAACGCACACAAGCACAGACAACCTCTCTGGGGCTGGGCCCACGCGTGTGAAGGATCCCATTATAAGCAGGGGATTACTCCGTATTTTCTTGAGTCTCCGTTCCTGACATAGAATTGCCAGCGAGAGCTCAGAGTGCACGCAGTTGAGTACAACAAAATACACTAACTTTGAAAGGAACTCTGTATACATTTGTTCTCCTCTAGCTGGTATAGAATTGTAAAGTTCCTTCTTCCAGGAAGAACAATCTGGGGCAGTTTTTTTAATGAAGAGATTAGTGCCTGTTTTTTTTTTTAATTTTGTTTTGTTTTGTTTTGCTTCTGCAGTGTCTAAAGTTAATTCGTATGACTCCAAATTTCTCAGCTCCAAATTATTTAATGGATTTTAGACTGCACAAGGCGTAAACAGAGAAAAGTAATCCCTGCTCCTAGTTTCTGACTTGTGCCATCTGCAGTCCGTGCGTAAATTCAGACAAGTTCTAAATGATATTTATTAATTTTATCAGATAGACACCTCAGACTCAAAAACGAGAGCTTGGCTCTCCATGATACATCCACTGACTATGATGGATTTCTTGCCTCTCCTCACTGGAAGGAATTAGGAGTGCCACGCTGAAACACTAGCTAGAGGCTAGCGAGACTGGCCTAGAGGGCAGTCATACAGAAGAACTAGCACAAGCAACACTTTCAATTCCTAATGCTGCGCTACACAACAGAACTTCCACCATTGCAACACTGCCAGGAATCCTGAAGGCATTGCAGTCACTCCAGCAATGCAGCTCGGTCTTCATAACGGTGTGTTTTCTGCAGCTGCTGTCAACTGTTCTTTAGGAGTAACAGATGTCTTTAAAAATTGTGTGGTATTTTCATTTCTGTGGACCTTGATCTCGTAGACCTTGTTAGTTTCTGGTTTTCACCACTTTCAAATCCAAAATCCGCTGCACCTCATTGCCACTTCAAATCTTATAGGTTGATGAACCTTTTGACTCGCAATTAAGATGTTCTTACCATAGCTCCAGTAGATGCAAGTCAATAATCAGTACACAATATCAATAATCAACAACAATCAATAACAGCAATAATCAATGGAGTCAGTAATTATCATGCACCGTGACCTTCAGTCATGAATAACCACACCTTTTAGTGAAAGAATATTTATTTCCCTTCATTAACAATGTTAAGGTCATGTAGATTAATCTCTAAATCAAATGGAAGACATACAGAAAAAATACTGGCTGTCCAAAGCAGCAGAAGAAACATAATCTAATCAAAGCTCAAACTACAACACATTCCAAAGTTTCAGTGCAAATTAATAGCAAAGTCAACTGCTTTGCAGAGAAATTCATCAAGCATGATTCCCTATTAGGACAATTTCATTAGTGAGGATCCTTAACTAACATCAGATTAGCATCAGCATGTGGGGCTTCATGCAAAACAATTTAGTAACACCAATTTGGAAAAACATCTAACTATGGCTCTATCAAAACAGTGCAATTGGTACCTAGAAAAGAAAAGCAAATAAACATAATTGTCAACAGTCTAATTCATAATACCTATCCTCAATGTGGATCAGCCTGCAGAGTCAGTCTTCGTCCTCAGGACATCAGTCGATCAGCAAGGCATCGGGATTCAGCATCAAAGTCCAGAAAACACAAAGGCCCTCATTACACCTTTGGCGGTCCTTTCAAAAGACCGCTGAAGCTGCGGGTGCGAGTATACCACCAGTGCTGGCGGTATTTCTGGCTCCCTATTATGACTTTTCCGCTGGGCCAGCGGACAGAAACAGCGTTTCCGTCTGCTGGGCCAGCGGAAAAGTCACATCAACATTGCAGCCGGCTCATAATAGAGCTGGCGGCAATGTTGATGTGCAGTAGGTGCAGCAGCACCCGTCGCGCATTTCAATGTCTGAAATTCGGGCAGTGAAATGCGCAATGGGGTTGTGCCTTGGGGCCCCTGCACTGCTCATGCCAGGTGCATGGGCAGTGCAGGGGCCCTCAGGGGCACCCTGAGTCCCCCTTACTGCCAGCCTCTCCATGGCGGTGTTTGCCGCCGTGGACAGGCTGGTGGTTAGGGATTATGACCCTAGGGCCGTGGCTAAAACGCCACGGTCATAATAGCTGGCGGAACACCACCAGCCTGTTGGTGGTGTTACAGCCAGCTTTCCGCCAGCTGCCATGGTCGTAATGAGGCGCAAAGTCTTTAAGCAATAAAGTTAAGCACATCTCTTGTCAAGACGCACAAGAAAATATTGACCTTTTGATCAGCAAAAAAATGAGCAAGGAAGCTGTCTTTTCTCAGTACAGTGTTGCTAAATCAAAACTACTAAAACTATATCTCAAATCCCTATTGGTCAGTCAATCCATTGTTCACACTTTGCCCAATAAAACTAAAACTCAAAATCTATGAATTCTACTATTACTCCGTTCACATGTTGTTGATTGGTTGTCCTGCAATGTCTTCATCATCCGGCTTGCCAGGTAACAATATTGTTGCAGCTTCTACTCCAGTCAGTATCGCCATTGTTCTCCACCTGAGAAAGTCAGTCTCACACACATTACCTGCAGAATGTAGCATTAGCAAGAACAGCATCTTCTAGCAGTCGGTTCTCATGAGAACCTTCAGTTGAAAATCACAGTTTAACTCTCTAGGACAGCCATTTATTGAACGTTAAGAAATATAGCTTTTGATATGAGGCCTGACAAATAGGCCAAGACATTTGCTAAGTTAAGGCCTACAATTAATAAAACTAGGACATAATACATAACCCTTAATATGACATATTACTACATTAGACAAACATATATTCAACATTTCACAATATTAAACTATTAATAAGTACACTTCGTGGACATCGGTGACCACTCATCTTAATCACATTTTCAAATGCATGCATTAGTTTTCTACACAAACCCCTTATTCAGAATACATGAACACTCATAAATATTTTTTATTAATACACCTGTGCTAGCAAAACTAGGTAACATATCTAATAAACATAAGTCAACGCCCCAGTGGAGGGCACCGGTGACACCAAAGGGTGCACCCAAACTTCTTCTTAGGCTGCACTCCCTAAGGAGCACAACAGTAGCTCAATTCATCCTGTAATGTGCTATCCCAGCTTGCAACGTTGGAACAGGGAACACTAACATTACATACACACAATTGCTACATACACATGCCTCTGTGATATCACTCAGAGACAGAAAACTGAGGAAGACAAGACATAACAGATGTTTTCAGTATAGGCAGATGGAGGTGGTTTGCGTTGCAGATGGCTGGAGTAGCAGATGATATGTTCCATTGAGAAAACAGATGTGTTGTTCTTGCCTTCTTCAACTTTTACTTAACATGGTATTTGTGAAGCTTCTCTATTGTCAAATGTACTGTGGCATACATTTAAAGCCATCCCTTTACTGTGTTTTGCAAGTGCCCCACCCTGAAGGTTAATACAAACATCACTTTATGTTGCTTCCTTTGAAACCCCAACATGGTATTTCCCAGTTTCTAAAATCATCTGGCAATATTCCAGGGTCTTCCCTCTCCCATGCTTTTCAACTTGTAAGTGGTATTGTAGTGCTTGTAGAAGAGCATACATTGGGCATCTTTGAGAAACACTAACTGTTGCAGTTTAGGTTGTTTGTGCAGACAGATGTACAGACCTTGTTGTTGTCTCTAACCTTCCCTCAGTGCATCAAGATCGATAATCTGTCTGGTATGACTTTCTGGTTCTGTTGTATCACCTCCTAATTATGACCAATAAATGTATTTCTCAAAAAGCAGAGCTTACTAATATATCTATTAGTTTAGCATATAGGGGGGCTACATGTATATAAAACCTTTAAGTACCTGTGTTTGTAAATTAGTACATTAGGTCTTTAGATTACAGAATATTTTTTTTAAACTTGTGGTTCTTTTATTAAGATGTAGAATGCTTATGATTTTAGAATATTGTACATAATGATTTAGATTTTTTTTATTCATGTATTTTGCTTTTTAAATCTACTATTCTTACAATACATTTGTGTGCGAAATGACGTAAGAAATTAATTGCATTATGGCCATATGCAAACTTTTATATTTACACTTGTAAAGTAGAAAAAGCATGAGGGCTTTTATGTGTTGTTTAATGTTAAGTTTCAACCTATCTGCCGCTATTAAAGGTCATCCAAGCCAAATTAATACCAACAATCACAAATGGCAGCGAAGTTCTAAGTTGCCGGGGCGTCAAGCACTTGGACAAAATGATCACCAAGCTTTTCAAGAGGTTGTTCAACTTACCAAATCATGTTTCAGTGGCCCAAGTCCGCCTAGAATTTGGCCTGGTTAGACAGTCTCTAGCAAGGAAAGGGACATTTATCAATCTAAGCCATAAACTTAAGGTAGCAAGAGAAGGCTCCCTAAGCTCTTTTATTTGGGTGGAAATTACTCTGGACCCAACCTCCGCATTCCATCTCTACCTCAAGTCCTCCTTGACAACATTGGGCCTGGTAGATCAACTACCCCAACTCAGCTCACACCAGCTTGTCAAACATGCAACGAAAGTAAGCGTCGAGTCTCTTACATCTTCAGGATGAAGAGGCTTTATCGAATCGAAGCCATGCTTGGCTGGTTCTGTCATCATACGGCTCTCTAACCCCACATCTCTATCTGGAAGCAGCAGTTAATCCATGGATTAAAGCAGCCTTTATGAAATACCAAATGAGCTGCCTTCCAACATATGCCTACCTTCCTAGGTGGATGAGAGTCAATATGACGGACACCTGTCGACTATGTGGGCTGGCTCCAGAAATGCTGCTCCATCAGATATACCTATGCAAAAGCACTACAACAGATCGTAATAGGCTCCTACAACCAGTTTGGCTTCAACGGGGGCTGCGCAGGTGCTGACCGGCGATATTGGCAGGCTTTAAAGGGGACAATGTGCAGCTCAGCTGCAGACTGGCTAAATTCTTGGGTAAATTAGGGCACCTTCTTCAAGAGACTGAACTAGCAAGACAAGCGCACATAGCCAGCCTGCAAGCAACTTTAGTACTTCGTAATTCAGCTGAATTTTAACTGAAACCGATTTTATTACTGTATTTTATGATTCCTTAGTTTCCTTTTTTTCAGGTTTATTTTCTCTTCTCTTCATGTAATAGTTTTTATTGACCGAACACGTGATAAATAAAAATTCAAATACAGTGAAAAATACAAATATTAACTTTCATGCACCTTTTTGAAGTTAGAAAAAAACATGACTTTACCTTTATCAGTACTGAGGCCACTGGAGCACAGGAGTCAATATTACTAACACCACTTATTGCCTTGTGTTGTAAAGTGGTGTCAATCAGTTCCTATATTGGTATTAATAAAACCTTTGCACTGAGACCTTCTAAAGTGCCACTAACCTCTACTCTTTGGGTAGCCAGCTATTCTTTGTTGTTGACTTGAAATTATGCTATATCTTCCACTTTTTTGCATTAGAACAGTTGCCGACTCCTGCCACACTGGTCCCAAAATCTAAATCTCAGCCATATTAGTTTTTTGTTGCTTTAGGCACATCTCAGTAGACTTGTCACAAAGTTTACCTTGCTCACCAACTCACTGTTATTCCAGAATTTGAAACTTGCCATTGCTGAATTTTCACTTTTTTTTCGACTGACATCCTTTGCAGAACCCTTAGTAGAAATAAAGATGGATTTCAATTTTGAATCCACAAACAGTGATGGCCTATGCTCCTCTACTGTTTTCTCCAGTACTGCACTTGTCTTCTTTTCCTGTTTGCTGATGTCTGTAGTGACTGCCAGAGTGACGTTTGCAAATTGCAACTTTTACTGATTCGTTAATTGTGATTCTGTACTTTGTGATTCGAAATCACAAACATTTGTTATCGCAGTACCTGGGGCGTTAATATATCAACAATAAGAAATCACATTTTGTGAGTCATTATTTCTCACAAATTACAATTTGTTATTTCATACATTAGGCCCAGCGTGTTTCTCCCTAGGAGCTGTCTAAGTGGTACAAACAAGATTTTACATACCAGAAATGCATGTTTGTGTTGTGAATTGTGAGTAAGAAGTGCAACTGGTTCTGGCCCCAGCTCCTTTCCCATCCTGACACCAAGAAACGGAAGTCACTCTTGCCCCCAATGGACGATCAGGCTTTTTTCTGGAATTCCTTGTAGCTAGCCTTACCTTCTGTTCCTAAACTGAGATGTAAAATTAATATCTCCTATTATTTTATGGAAGTACAGTTACATGTTTTTATCTTCTGTTTTTCGGGCACTTTAAGAAAACAGGGCATTGATACTCTACTTTCAAAATGATCAAATTTGCAAAAGGCTGGTTACTAAATTACAAACAGTATAAGATGTCCATTCAGTATACACATGACTTTTCTACAAAGCAAATTTAAGTATGTGTCTACTTTGTAGCTCTATGCTGGAAAATTGCTCTTGTAAAATGCATAGTTCATTTTACCATGTGTGGCCAGTGAACTGCTCTGCCTCCGTGTAGCTCTCCAGTAAGTGCAGGCTGTGTCTGTTGAACTCTGACCCCGGTCAAAAGTTTGAGGCCCTCCCCCACCCGCAGGATCCTGCTTGCGTCTCATCCCTGGTGTCTAGTGGGAGAGGTTTGCTCTTCAGCTAGGCTGCCCACCGGGCCACGGCCTCTTTTTCTCTATCTTCTCCCTTTCGTGCTTTTCTGGTTACTGTATTGTGCACGTGCTCTTTCTGTGCTTTTGTCTATCTTATTCCTCTTTTTCTGTGCTTTTTACTCTCATTTTTCTCACCTTCTCCCTCATTTCTCTCTTTCACGCTTTTTCTCAACTTTCACTCTTCCGTCTCCCCGCTGATGCTGCCCCCAAGGCTCCACCCCCCCCTTTTTCGTGCTCTTTTTCCCACTACCGCCTCCTAGCTGTCCTCTTCTCCCCCTCTCCCTACTCAATGGCAGCCACTGCCACGCCAAAGGCAAGCCCATCTGTGCCCGTCCACAACCAGTGCCAGGAACACTGGACCACCCTCCCGCCACCTCTACACGCCAGCAGCACTCCATGCACTCAACCCAGGACGCAACACCAACTGCAAGCCTTCATCACCACCGACACCCACGGACCCTTCAACTGCTTCCGCTGCTGCCAATCCTACACCACCACCAAGTCCTTCGAACTGGCACAACCCACCCGCAACAACACACCCACACCGAAGATCCTGAAATGCGTCCTCCTCAACGTCCGCTCCCTCCACAAACACGCTGCTGAAATCTGGGACCTCCTTGACAGAACCACCCTGGATGTCGCATTCCTCACTGAAACCTCGACCAACACCTCCTCTGGCCAGGACATTTCCATCGCCATTCCCCAAGGATAGAAGATCACCCCGAAAGACCGCTCCAGCCGCCCCTGGGGTGGAATCGCCATCATCCATAAGTCTAACATCCGACTGAGTACACACTCCGAAGACCCCACAAGCCTGATGGAACACCTTCACTTCAAACTTCAGACAAGTCCAACGTCCACCCTCAGGGGAACCCTCATCTACCACCCACCCAGGCCATGTTCACCTTTCTCTGACTCCATCACAGACAGTATTACCACGCAAGCCATAGCAGCCTCCAAATACACCCTGCTGGGAGACCTCAACTTCCACCTCAACAACCTCAAGACCTCAACACTGCATCCCTATCAGACAACCTCCACAACATAGGGCTCTGACAGATCGTGACGGAACCACTGCATTCAGCAGGACACACCCTCGACCCCATCTTCACAACAGGAACCCCGTCATCTTCAGCCACACCTCAGAACTTCTATGGATAGACCACCGCTGCATCCATTTCACCTTCAACACACCCAACATACGCAGACAACAACACCAACCATCTCATAGAAGCTGGGCAAGAATTACTGACAACCAGCACACCGCCACCCTCGCCAACTCTGCCCCCCCCCACAACAACGACCCGAACATCGCAGCGTGCACCTTTGAAAAATGGATTGCCTACTGCGCCAACATCATAGACCCACTCAAAAAGAACAACATCACCCACACCAAGAAAGCCAGCTGGTACACTGCAGAACTCCGAGAATCCAGACGCACATGTAATTTCCTCGAGAAAATCTGGAGAAACACCAAATATACAGAAGCCCAAATCAACTTCAGAGCCTCCGACACCGCACACCACCATCTCATCAAAAGCATCAGAAAGAAAGCAATACAAGAAAGAATCTACTCACACAACAGCAAGGAACTCTTCAGCATCATCAAGGAGTTCACCAAACCCAACAGCGAAGCAACGGACATCCCACCCTCACAAGATCTCTGCAACAAACTCAAAACATACTTCCACCACAAAATCAAGACCATCTATGACAACTTCAGCGAGGACAACCTACTTGCAGAACCCCCTCCACCATAACCCGACACCAAAAAAAACAACGATCACCAAATGGACCCCCCTCACCACCGAAGGTACACTGAAGACAATGTGGACCATACACTCCGGGGCCCCCACGGACCCATGCCCCCACCACATCTTCAACAGAGCCGCTGAAACCATCGCCCCCAAGCTCCGCCTCACCATCAACCGCTCCTTAACAGACACCTCCTTCCCCGATGACTGGAAACACACCAAGATCAACCCTCTCCTCAAGAAACCCTCGGCAGACCCCACCCACCTCAAGAATTACAGGCCCATCTCCCTGCTCCCTTTTCCAGCGAAAGTCATTGAGAAAGCCATCAACAGCCAACTTGCCACACTTTTGTCGAAGACCACAATATCCTCGACACCTCCCAATCTTGCTTCAGACAAACCATACCACTGAAACAGCCCTCCTAGCCGCAACGGACAACATCTGCTCCCTGCTGGACAAGGGAGAGACTGCGGTCCTCAGCCTACTCAATCTCTCGGTGGCCTTTGACACAGTCTCCCACCACACCCTGATACACAGACTTCAAGAGGCCAGCATCAGAGGCAAGGCCCTTGACTGGATCCAATCTTTCCTCTCCGGCAGAACTCAACCAGTAAGACTTCCCCCTCCCTTTCAGTCCCCACACCTACCACCTGCAGAGTTCCCCAGGGATCCCCCATCAATCCCACGCTGTTTAACATCTCCATGGCTCGCTAGCCGCCATCTTCAGAAACTACGGACTCAACATTGTCTCCTACGCTAATGACACCCAACTCATCATCTCCCTATCCAACGAACATAACACAGCCAGACATACCTTCCGTGAAGGCATGGGAGCAGTCACCAACTGGATAAAAAGCAGCTGCCTACAACTCAGACAAAACTGAAGCACTCATCATGGGCCCTCAACCCGATGCGTGGAACAAGTCCTACTTTCCCCCTACCCTCGGAAGCCCACCCACCCCCACGAACCAAGCGAACAAACCTGAGAATCATCCTGGACTCAAACTCAACAAGGACCTACTAATCAACTCAGTCACATCCACCTGCTTCAGCACCCTCTGCCTCCTACGCAAGACATTCAAATGGATTCCCCTCGAACACAGAAAGACCGTCACACACCCCCCCATTACCAGCAGACTGGACTACAGCAACTCGATCTATGACGCAATCAACAAGAAACTCACCGGCAAACTACAGAACATCCAGAACGCCGCCGCCAGACTGGTCCTCGTCCTACCTCAACACTGTCACATCTCCCAGCACCTGAACACACTACACTGGCTCCCCATAGAGAAAAGAATCACCTTCAAGATCTTCACCCACGCACACAAAGCCCTCCACGACACCGGACCAGCCTACGTGAACAGGCGACTCAATGTCCACATACCCCACAGGACCCTATGCTCAACCCAGCTCTCTCTCACCGAAGTACCCCGCATCAGAAAAACAATAATAGGGGGACACTCATTATCCTACCTTGCCACCACAGCCTGGAACGCCCTACCGCCCCACCTCAGACAGACTACACCCCTCCTCAACTTCACGAAAGAGCTGAAGACATGACTATTTCAAGAACCAACGCACGTATGGACGCTCCACACACCCCCTCACCTTCAGCGCCTTGAGACCCTCACGGGTGAGTAGTTGCACTTAACAAACACTGATTGATTGATTGATTGATTAACAGATGGCAATTCAAACTGTAAAATAGTTGCCTGGTATTTCTTAAACCACCTGTTTCCCACTACAAAAACAGCAAATGCTGAAAGGCAAAATTGTTATTGAGGCAACCTGTCAGTTAAAAGAATTGTGGCTGTTGAATTTATTGGTAACAGGACAAAAAATGCACAACAAAACATCTGGTAAAACGTGAGTCAAGTTGTATGTGCATCGCAGACGAGCCAAGTTGTATGTTCCTCGCTGACGTTCTATTAGTTTGCACAATATGAATATGTTATTGGAGAATACAATGCAGCTAGGTTTTAGGTCTGATTTTAGATAAAGGTCTCACTAGGAAAGCTGACATCGGGATATAAACAAAATAAAAGGACAGAGTGAGCACCGTCAAGTTAAAAAGCTCACACTGTTTAAATAAAAAGTAATGTAAGGAAGACACCTATTTACTACACAAAAAGGAGGATTTGAGTCTTCCTTGCATCCTTCTTAGCATTTATGTTATCACTAAAATAACTAGAATCTAATTCATCATTTTTTGGAACATTACTTCCCAATGACAGTTGTTAACTATCACGCACAGCCTGCTGTTGTCTTGCTCACTCAACACCATTGAAAATTTCTTAACACTACAAATGTGAAATAAATATTTAAGGGGCACATTTACAAGAAACTGGCGCATCAATGTGGATGCCCAGATTTCTTGCGTCGCCCCTGCCCCACCTAACAACATCATGGGTGCGCCGTATTTACAATACAGCGCACCAGTGGCGCACATTAGGGCAATAGCGTCAAAGTTTTGGACGCTATTGAGGCACTTTTCTGCACTAGCATAAAAAGGTTTGAGGCTAGTCCACCAAAGTGCAAGGAGGCCCATTGATTAAAATGGGTGCATCACTTTAGCCTGCTCTGAGCCCAAAAATGGCACAGTGAATTATTGTAGAGTTCGCTGCACCATTTTTGTGGGCCTCCTAAAGCCGGAATCCCCCTTGCATACATTATGCCTGACGCAGCATAATGTGGTGCAAGAGGTTGCAAAGTGGCGCAATGCACGCATTGCGCTACTTTGTAAATATGACATGTGAAAAGTACCTCCTTGAGCCACATTAGCATTAAAAAATGATGCTAGTGTGGTGCAAGGTGGCACTAGGGCCTTGTAAATCTGGCCCAAATTTCACTTGATGATGGTTAATGCTCAATAATATCCTGAGATGTTTGCTCTGACTGTGGAGATCTCCACGCAAGTATTTATACCTTTTAGTAGAAAATGTGGGAACGACAGCGGGAGTAGCTGAAAAATGTGGAATATTTATAAATTAATGTGAGAGGTGTAGAGAGGAGAAATAAATGGTTAATGAGTGCTAGGGAGGGGCATGCAACTACCCACAAAAGAGTAAGGCCATCAATATTTACAAACTGCATTTCTAGAGGTACTACAGCCAAAAGCAGGTGTAAATGAACTCCAGCTCAGAGCTAGAGTAAGTCCTGCAACGCATATGACCAACAACTAATATTGCAACACCCTCTCACAGAAAATAAAGGAGGTAGGAACATAAAGCAAAACATGGAAACTAATGTAAAATTAAATTGATTTATTTCATCTTTCTAAAACTATAAATACATGTAATTTAATGTTAAAACATCACATATAAATGCACATTTCATATTCGTCTGTTTTACACTGTGTAAATAATCTTTTTGTATTTGAAACATGAATCTATTTTTAGGTTTAAAACACGATGTATTTAAATGAACTCTTAGCATAACTTTACATAATTTTACTACATAATAAATCAGTATAAAATGTATACTTTCGTTGTAAATACTTTTATATGCATCTTAAGAAACATATTTCTAATTTAATTTAATACATTAAAATAATTAGAAATGTTATTGCAATTAAATTAATAATGCAGCAATGTTTTATTTCTCTCTACATTTAAAATTAATATTTCAAACTCAATTACATTTATAATCAACATAAAAATAGTTTTACTAATTTAATTTTAAGTTTAATAAACTTTTAAAATGTCCCCTATAGTTTTCCATAGGGAGATCTCAGCCACAGTGGCAGAGACCTTCATACACTTAGAAAGTAGATCCTACTCCTTCAATGTAGGGGGTGGAAACATTCAACTCTACACTTTTGATTTACTTTACACTCATAAATGGTGAACAGACAAAAGGTGTAAAGTTACCATAAATTGTAAGAGCAAAAGTTCATGTGTAGGTTTACTCATATGTAAGTATACCTTTGCGAATAGCCCCCACAGTGTCTCCATCTTGCATGTTTCAACAGTGGATCATTTTATGTATTAGCTGTGGGGTGGCCCAGTTATGTGACCGTTGTTTCTGTTCCTCTTCATTCGATTATTAGCATCATCAGGATTATGCTTGCAATGTTGCAATGAAGTTATTCTTTAAACGGGGTTTATAAACTTTATTCCTCGTCTTTACAATACTTTGCTTTGCTGCTTCTCCTGAATTCTGCAGATTAAATGAGTATATGTTGGTGTGATGTCATCAGAACTCACCCCTGTGACATTATTCTGTGCAGTAGTCTGAGAGTAAATTTCTGTCACTGGTTATTTTCATTCAACACTGTTTTGCGACTGATAGATCAGCCAGGGTCTTTTTTTGTACCTACAGCAGTGCAAATCACTATTTATGAGCCATTTATAGTTTTCGCACAGATGCTGCTGTTCTCTGTACATCTGGGCATGGATGTCCTTTAGAGGTTGCCAGGGGTCGCATCTGCGACCCCTGGCTTGCCCTTTGCAATCCCTGGCCTCAGAGGTGGCAAATTCAGTGCCAGGAACACTGTGGCAGCTCGTCCTTATGGACCACAGTAGATGCTCCACTCCCTTTGTCGTCTGTCAATTTTATTACAAGACTGGAGGCTCATATTATGCAGTCTTTTCTTGCTTTAATTTTAACAGCAGCCAAGAAGAAAAACTACATTTCCCAACAAAAACTACAAAGTGACATCATAAGGTAACCATCCAATAGGACGTCGTAATGCAATATTAGTATCCTGACTGCGAACAACAAGTCCTCTTTTCTAGCTGCTCGCAGTCAAGATAAGTACCAATATTTTTGTCCTCCATATAAATGTTGAATGTTTTATTAATAATGTATTTCATAATATGTTTAGGTGTGTAGGACATGTTTATTTTTGAGGCGCTCCGTCTCTTTTGTTTTACTCTTGTCAGCGCGTCTTACAACGGTCGTTTTTCACCATTGTAGACGCACGTGTGTGTGCGCGCGCAGCCGGCTTGTCATCCATTTCCTGACAGCCGGCTGTATTCCTACATTCCTTGGATTCCTCTGCTCGCGTCTTGGACGCGTTTCATTGTTTATTTAACGCGTGTCTATTAGCGGTTTCCTTTCACCGTTATAGACGCGCGTCTGGGCCCATTTTTTCTTCAGCTTTGCCTCGCGTCTCCTGACGTGTTTATTCCTTGCCAGTCACAGCGCACTGCGTGCGCTTATAATATAATTTAATTCCCCTTTTAGTTAACGGGCTCCTAAGGTTACAAACCTCCTTCTTTCTCTTGTTTTCCCTTAGTTTTGATAGGTGTTTTTCTTTACCCTCAATTTTTGTTTTACTATATTTTATATATATAATTTATATATAATTTAATAGCTCCTCGTTATGGCTGACGGGGAAGAATCCCATTTTCTTCAGGAATCACTGAAGTCCTTCATTACAGACTCTGTCCAGAAGGCAGTTTCTGTTTCTATGTTGGACGTATCCAAGAACCTTGAAGCCTCTCTCTCCAAAATTATTTCGGCTTCTCATTTGCCTTCTACGAAAGGCAAGAAACTTGCGGTTTCCCTTCCGGGACCTTCAAAAGGCGTTTCTGCTGGTCCTTCCACCCGAGAGGTATCCAAATCGGGACCCCCTCATTCTCCGCTCCATATTACTCACGTAAGAGACACCGATGATGACGATGATGACTCTCCCAGTCATACAGACGATATGGATGGATCTTCTGATCCTTTTTATTACGGGCCTCCAGGGAAAAGGCGTAGAATTTCTCCTAGTGATGGTGGTGACGTTCACCCGGTGTCTCAGATTTTGGGGGACCATTCAGGTGAACCTTGGTTTGATCCTTCCCTGATGGCTCATCCAAACTCTAAAGAGTGGTATCCTGCTGACCACGTTGCAGACGATGTTTCCTTTTTCCTACGCCATTCCTTAGACAAAGTTGCTCGCAACAAGCTTAAATCCAAATGTCCCCGTCCCTCCTTGCCCGATAATATTACTGCTACACCCCCCATTGATCCCAACATGCTTATGTTTTTCACAAAATTTGGTAAAGACCCTAAAAAAGGTGTCGATAGAGCTTGGTCAAGCTGCCAAGACAAACTTTAAGATTTGGTGGGTCCCCTCATCAGAATTTTTGATATGGCAGAGGAAGCCAAGATGGACAATACGCCAATTGATCCGGTAGTCCTTTCCAACTGGGCTCAACGCGCCATCTGTATGCTGGGTAATGCGAACTCCCAGTTGTCCATCGAACGACGGAAGAGTCTCCTGCTCAAGATTGACCCTAAATTGACTCCATTGGCCACTAAAGATGAGGGTCCTTCAGCTAAAGGCCTTTTATTTGGAGACTCCTTCATCAAGGAGTTGGGCAAGTACGTTTCCACCTTTGCCTCCCTGGACAAGGCTCAGGTTTCTATCAAGAAGATTTTTTCTTCTCAGGTTTTTGGCAGGGCTGGCAAAGGCAGGAGTCGCTTTGCCGGCCGTTTCATCAGAGGTCATTATGCCAATCGAGACTCCTACAATCAACAAACCCAGCTTGACACCTACTCAGGATACAAGCCGCGTTTCTACCCCCGCCGCTCAAGAGGCTATCGTCAGAGGGGATATATCAATAAAGGAGAACAAGTCTCCGGTAAGTGTTTCCAATTTTGGCCTTCCTCCAGTAGGAGGCAGACTGGCTATTTTTCTAGACTCATGGCATTTTCTCACCTCAGATCCCTGGGTAATTCAATCCATTCAAGGTTCCCTCTCAGAGTTTTATCAGCCACCAACTCAGTCTCTTTTCCCTCTTCCTCTAGTGTTTTCTCAAGAGCAAAATCAACTGCTCCACGACGAGATTCAATCTCTCCTCGTCAAACAAGCCATAGAGTCAGTGCTTTTCGACACTTCGGGTTTTCTCAGCACCATTTTCCTGGTGCAAAAGAAAAATCAAAAGTTTCGACTAGTTCTAAACTTAAAAAATGTCAACAATTTTGTGGTTTACCGACACTTCAAGATGGAGACCATTCTTCATCCGAGGGATATTTTACTTCAAGGCGACTGGTTGGTCAGACTAGACCTTCAGGATGCTTACCTCATGGTCCCAATTCACCCCTCACACAGAAAATGTCTTCAATTTCTATGGCACAACTCGTTCTACCAATTCAAAGTTCTTCCTTTCGGGCTTTCTTCCGCTCCTTGGTGTTTCACCAAGATCCTCAAACCTGTGGTGGCTTTTCTCCGCTCCCACGGTGTTCGTCTGATTCTTTATCTAGACGATTTTCTCTTGATGGCACAAGACAAATGCCTTCTCCTAGTTCACCTACAGTTCTGTCAAGATCTTCTTCTCAAATTGGGTTTCCTCATCAATTTTCAAAAATCAGCCTTGCTTCCAACTCAAAAGTTAGAATTCCTTGGGTTTCTCATAGACACTACTCGTTCAATTCTTCAACTTCCTCAACACAAGGTCTCCTTAATCAAAAAAGAGATTTGTCAATCCCTCTCTCTTCCTCACATCTCCCTCAGAACACTGGCTCGCCTTGCGGGTCTCCTCGCCTCCTCTATCCAAGCCATTTTTCCGGGTCCGTTGCATTATCGCGCCCTTCAACGGTTGAAGATCTGTCATCTTCACAAGGGTCTGGCCTATTCCGATCCTTTGGTCCTGGACTCTGAGTCCAGGGAAGAGCTTCTCTGGTGGTTGACTCACCTAGACGCCTGGAACGGAAGAACCATTTTCTCTGCCGCCCCAGATCTTGTATTAGAATCCGATGCAAGTCGGACAGGTTGGGGCGCAAGATGTGGTCAGTTCTCGACTGGAGGCGCATGGTCTCTGAAGGAGTCGTTCTTTCACATAAACAGTTTAGAGATGCTTGCAGGTTCCTTTGCCATCCGCTCATTTACAAAAGACAAGGTAAGCTGCACTATTCTTCTCAGAATGGACAACCTAACAGCCGTCAAATATATCAACCATCTAGGGGGCACCAGGTCCAAGATCCTCTCTACCCTGGCAAAACATCTTTGGGAATATTGTCTCTCTCGACAAATCTCGGTCAGAGTGATTTACCTACCGGGCGCTCTGAATACAGTTGCGGATTGGTATTCCAGACATCTTCACGATTCCAGCGACTGGCGTTTGCACCCTTCCATATTCAATCAGCTTACTTCCCTCTTTGGCATAATGTCCATAGACCTTTTTGCCTCTCGCCTCAATTCTCACCTTCCTTCCTTTTTCAGTTAGAGACCGGACCCCCAGGCTCTCGCCACAGACGCTTTCCTTCAGGTCTGGCCATAATCCCTTCTTTACGCTTTCCCTCCCTTCCTTCTCATCCCTCGGGTTCTGGCACAGGTACGCAGACAACGATCCATACTTGTCCTAATAACCCCATTTTGGCAGGCTCAACCTTGGTATCCAACTCTATTGGAGTTAACAACCGATCATCCTGTATGGCTTCCTCACTTTCATGATCTCCTCTTAGATCCCCAAGGTCGACAACATCACCTAGTTCTCAACAACTATTTGTTTCTCATTGCCTGGAAGATTTCGGGTCGTCCTGGAGAACCCCAGGAATTTCGGAGGATGCTCTCAGACTCATCCAACAGGCCAGAGCCCCTGGTACCTCGAAGGCTTACAAATCCGCATGGGCCATTTGGTCCAGCTGGTGTTTGGACAGGAATTCAGATCCCTTTTCAGCTGATGTAGTGTTGGTTGTGAATTTCTTGGCTTCTTTAGCCTCCCAAGGTAAGGCTTATCGTACTATCAATACTTAAAGATCTGCCATTTCCGCTGAACATCATAGAGTTAACGGCAGACCAATTGGTGAACATCCTCTCATCTGTCAACTCTTAAAGGGAGTAAGACGTGTTTTTCCTCCAGCTCCTAAATATAACGTTATGTGGGATGTCAATCTAGTGTTGACATTTATTACAGCTTGGCCAGATAATGAATTTCTTTCCCTCAAGCAACTGTCTGCAAAATTTACTATGCTTTTGTGTCTAATCTCACTTAAACATGTTTCGGATATTAAAGCCCTGGATGTTACCTCCTTTTTCTTTTCTCCTCTTGGTGTTTCTTTTCAAGTCAGACGACGTACTAAGACTAATTTGGCATCGGTTAACTACCCATTTTTTCCCTCTCAACCCAGGTTGTGTGTTGGCAATTGTCTTAAAGCTTATGTGACCTGTACTGCAGAATTGAGGTCATCCTCTTCCTCCCAATTACTTATTTCCTTCCAGAAACCCCAGAAACCTGTCTCTGCTCCTACCCTAGCTCGTTGGGTTAAATGGATCATGTCTCTAGCTGGGATTGATATAAACTCTTTTGGAGCCCATTCTGCCAGAGGCGCTATGGCTTCTCGGGCATTTTGGGCGGGATCCTCTTTACAGGATATCCTCAAATCTGCAGACTGGTTGAATGAAAGTACCTTTAGAACCTTTTACTGTAAACCAATTTCGCATGTTTCAGATTCTGTTATTGCTATGCTTTAAACATGCATAATATGAGCCTCCGGTCTTATAATAAAATTGAGATTTTCCTAGCCTTGGTGTCTGAAAGGCTAGATTTTATTAAAGACACGGAGGCGAGTATTATCCCACCACTGGTTTAACCCTCCCTGTTCCTTTATTTCAGTGCCAACTCCTGCTCCCAACGTTGGCTCTTCATGATTTGAGTAACGATCTTTGTTCAACACTGGACTCCGTCATCAGCGGACATCCTTCCCGGATTCCTCTCTACACTCGCCATCTTCAAGATTGCCTTATAGACTTTGTGACTTTGGTTTCTGTTCTTTATGTCATTTTGCTGGTAACTTCTCCTCTTTAGTGGTTCGCATCAAGAAAAGAGGACTTGTTGTTCGCAGTCAGGATACTAATAGTGCATTACGACGTCCTATTGGATGGTTACCTTATGATGTCACTTTGTAGTTTTTGTTGGGAAATGTAGTTTTTCTTCTTGGCTGCTGTTACAATTAAAGCAAGAAAAGACTGCATAATACTCGCCTCCGTGTCTTTAATAAAATCTAGCCTTTCAGACACCAAGGCTAGGAAAATCTCAATTTTTACTACATAATAGTGAATAATGTATTTTTCACTGTTAGTGTAATAACAATTTAGTGCAATTAAGAGGAATATGCCCTTTCATGGCAGTGTAGGTAAGTAAAAAATGCATTTAAATCTCTGATGGGTGCGTACTTGCGGTTGAGAGTGTGTTTATGTGAGAGGAGAGTGTATGTAAGTGTGGATTTGTGTGAATTTTTAAGTATATGTGTGTGAGTGAAAGTGGAAGTCGAGGGGTGTATGATGTCACTTTTGTTACCCCTGGCATTTTGGTGAATTGATGTCCATGCATCTGGGTCATAATTCTCGTACAAAGTATAGATGTGCAAAAGGATTTTCGCATTAAGAAGTGCTGAATTGCATTAGTAAAAATAGAAGACAAATTAGCAAAGTTGTCTCTGCATATTTGTACATGCAAAAATACTTTTGTTTTACAAAATGTTGACAATAGTGAATTAAATAAAAACAAACTGGGACCAAACCACGTTTAAATTGATGGATGGAAAATGCAAGGATGCAAAACAAGGTGGTGAAGCTCCAGCGCATCCACAAAATGCACGATTACTCCCCAGACAAAAGGAGTACTTAAGCAGTGAGCAGGTAGCAGCAGTGCTGAAGTAAGTGTTGCATCAACCACAAAACGATGTAGTACAGACTGATCCTGCACAAAATACTTGGCCAGCATGAAGACACTGTTGTTGGTATCATGATGACTACCACACTTGCAACAAGGAGAAGGGTAAATTGTACCTCTCTTTCCCTTTGTTCTCATAATCTAAAAGGTAGAGATATTGTGACCAGATTTGAATACCTGGCTAGGAACAACAGAAGCTAGATCACACACCTTGCAGTATTGACTGTGCCATTTGTTCACGAGGTGAAGCTAGTACTCTCTATATAATTATGTGAATAATTTGGCTAATAGTATGAGTATAGGGGGCACGTTGAGAGTCAATGATCTTACAAACAGCAGTGTTTCTATTTTTCACAAATGTTTAATATGCTATTGTATGGATGCTATTTCTAAATACTGTACGTTATATTCTGCATAACAAGCTCATTCTAATTTTGCCCTAATACCAGTGGATCACAAGAGATTGTCCTCTAAGTGGTAGATCAGTTTGGTTTTTGATTTAGCAAACATTCAACATATTGAGGGATTCCTTACTCTTGATAGAGATTACAAGTACATTCTAATAATTCCTGTACAAGTGATCCTCAACATGAATTCCTTCTTCTTCACTACCGTCCCAAATTATGACTCAGTCAGATTTTTATGTGTTGAATAAAATGTTCATATTCAGGGACCCAGATGACAAGTCCTGCAAACAGCAGCAGCACATATGGAGTTTGGCATAGGTGTGGTAAATGCAAATCCCCGTTGCTGTTCTCCTGAACTGTCTGCAAGAGTATCCTAGAATTTTGAATGTGAGTTTAGGTAAAACTGAGTAATAGTAGCATTGAGACATGTCCCAGAAGATCAATAGAACTTACTCATAAAAAATGCTTACAAGCCCATAAACGATCTTAATTAAATAAATGAAAAGCACTTACATCCAATGTCTATTTTATGTAACTCTCAGTTAATGCATGAGAAATGCTCTTTCTGACCTGGCACATGTTGAGATGGCCTCAACATGCCTTTGGCATGAGTGCCAGTTTATCAGTACACCACAGCATCCCTCCTACTGTAGTCCCCACCTCTTGCTTCACCAGAACAGTCTGCTGGTCATATTTCATAGTGGTCTGATTTACCACCCAGCAATGCACTTACTCCAGTTCCACTTTGTGTGTGGCAATAGGGGTGTAATACTCTGAAAAACAGAAAACTCCAAAGGATGGAAAATCTCAAATTAAAGTATAGTGTCTGTGTTTTTACTATATGACATTGAGAACATGACCTGTGGGTTTGTTTGCATTTACTCCCTCTTAAAGTGTGATTCGATCCATGGCTCAGTGGTGAGAATATCATTAGCCCTGCCATGCAGGGCATATTGTTTTAATTTGTGTGCAAAATAATAAGTGAAGTTATAAAGAATGAAGAGTGTGATTGGTTGTTAAGGACTGATCAGTACCTTAACTAGTGAATGGTCGAAGAATGCTAAAAGCTAAAATGCAAGTTCAGAAACACAGAATAAGATAGTGTGGGTGGACTAGAACACCTGACACTCACAAGCTGACATGTGGTGGTCTTCTGGGCACCATGTGCAGAGACTTCACAGTTAACAGTAATGGACTCTTAACTCTAGAGCGAGTATCAGACGCCAGATTGTATTACTCCAGAAAATAAAGCAGCAAGAAGGAGAAAAAACTGAGAAACAAATCTTCAGCTGATGAGGCTAGCAGCAGGAGGAGAGCAGGAGAAAGGCAAAGGAACTGAAGAGAGTAGAGAATCCACATAGTCCAAAGAGTGAATATTGATTCAGGAATAACAGTGAAACTGATGGAATCACAATGGAACTCCTTATTAGTGCAAAACAGAATATGGTATCATTCAAGAAGAGGTTCGGCCATGTTGGATTGGGAAAAAGAATGTTTAGAAAAAACAATATATTTGCAACGCATAACTAGTGATAAGGTATCAAGATGAAATTTGTCTATGAACGCAATACATGATGCCTGTCTTGAGTTTCAAATGTTAACATCCATTAGAAGGTTTGTTTAATTTGTAATAGCTCTCTGCATGCAGTGTGTTCTGGAGCTGGCATGCAGGTAGACTCGCCCCATAATTCCTTGTGCAGTTAGGAAACCAGAACCTCACCAGGATGGTGCTGCTCAAGGATGCTGCACCATCCTCACCTGGAAGAAGGTTCCCGCAGTGTGGGTCTGTTGGAGACGACGAAAAACAGGAAAAGATCAATTCCTTACAAAACCTAATGTTTCTGGGCAGATCTTTGGTGAGTGGTGCCTTTTTGTCAAGGAAAACTTTAAATACGAATTCCAGAATGGAGAAAGTTGTAGATGAAAAAGCCAGAACCAGCTGGATAGCTCAACTAAATATGAGTCTGTTTGTAATATTCACCTGATAATAAGTTGAGCCCCAAATATCTCTGAAACTTACTGCGTTACTAGAAAGAGTGTTAACCAGTGTTAAACAGATAGTTAAAGCTAGATTAAAAGGGGATATTTAGAGTTAAAACATTATTTAAGTTTCCCACACTCAAAACAGAATTGCCTTTTCGCACTTTAGTCATGTAAACGTCTTCTTTACTCACCTAAATATGTTGACCGCATACACAGATTGCAATTGCATTTGTCACCTAGTAAACCTGCATCATCCAACATCAATGGTTCACTTTGACAGGCATCACCCTTCCAACAATCATCAATGGTTCACCGCCTTAGAATTCAGTGGCATTACCCTTCAACAGACCATCAGAGCTGCCCTAGTAATAGTTCACCTTCAGATTTTCATTCAAGCCAAATGTCTGCATCACCTATTAACCATGGTTAAGCTATGTTGAAATAAAATAAAAAAGTATTTTTATAACCAAAAAAAGTGACATTAACCTGTTATAGTTTACTGAGCTAACTCTAACTTACGCCCACACCATGCACTGCATATGACCTCTCATTTTGCATCATGCATGTAATGTTAAATTACTTCATTGATAATATCATTGATGTCATTTTCAATGACTTTATTGATGACATCACTGATGTCATCAATGGTAACAGCAAAGTCATATAAAGTGTAGAGTTGCTGAGTCTAGACATGTGGGTGTGTAGCATGGCACTAATGTAGGCCCTGGAGGCAAGTATGGTTGTTTGTGTTGAAAGTTATGTGGTGCACCATTTACAAATCACAAGTTTGCGATACAACTACTACTCCATAGAACTAACAAAAGCTACAAGGCACACGTGTAAAATTAATCAAAGTCCATTCCACAATCGAATCAAGTCCAACGTGTATTTGTAGAAGCATCTCTTCAGAAATTGTAATGTCCAGCCAGCCAACATGTGTTTCGTCATGCGAAGTATTATCGCTTTGACTTCATCAAGGCTGAAAAAATAATGAAAAAACATATATCTTATAGAATCATTGTTATGGTAACACATGAGAGTGTCTAACCAATATGTGTGCTCCCCAGTGAGCAAATGATATAGAAAGTGCATCGTCAAAAAATAAAACACCAACTTACACAACATATATACATATAATCGTGGCTAATAGGCAATTGTATATACACAAGTTGCAGAAAAATGGTATATATCAAAGAGTGGGTGTGGGAAGGTGTGTCATAAATACCAAGCCATAGAGTAGCAAGTGACAAATATAAATTATGTATTTAAAGCTTAAATCACCTAGTGCTGTGTCCAAGCATGTAACCACCAGTATATTTTATGTGAAATAAATATATAATAGTCAGTCAATACGCCCAAATTTGGACATGTTAATAGCATATCTTAAATCAAAAAGAAAAATTCTAAAGAGAAAAAGCAAAAAAGAATAGAAAAACTCGCCTACGTCTCCAAAAATGTGATGACGTTATGGTGTCATATAAACTTCATCGTTCTACGTGGTATAATGTTCTCCCGGTACCAGTCGCAATGTCCTAATGTCTAAATAGAATAATTGATACAGATCACGTATGAAATACACTGTAATCAATGACCAAATTATTTGTCCAGTAACACACAGCATGGCTGATGTACTTTAATGGCCATGTAACAATATGTGGTTAAAAAAGCAAAAATTGTTTTTTTTATTTTTTATTTTTTATACTCATATATTGTGACAGTAAAATGTGGTAGTCACTCGATGTGACTGCCTTAACAAGATGTTAATAGAATAGTATGATCGTTATTGACCAATATATACGATAAATCGGCTGTAAGTCAGCTGATAGAGAATGGTCAAGTACTCATTTCCATAGCCATGCGTCCACTATGGTGCACAAAAGAAAGATTGTTAGCATGAGCTAGGCCCATCTATAGCCAAAGCCAGGTTCAATAAGATTCAAGTAGCATTTACCTGTACGGGACGTAGTAACCGCTTCGTCCTCGGCGTCCACATTGCTATTGCAGAAAACGCCGGCCATTTATGTGGGCTTTAAAGGAGTACCATGTATAGAGATAGAAAGCGGACTGTATGCTACTCACAGTCCAGCCATATTGGAAGTAAATTTTCGATGCGAGTGGCGCCATAATATGTAAATAGTAAAGTCAGACATCATTACAATCAATTGAATAATGCCAGAAATTTATTGGAATCCTATCCATAAGTGTGACATTATCTTATTTTTGTTTAGAGTGCCTAATTATCTAAATATCGCAAGTAATAATACCGTATGTCAATGCTATGCGAATAAATGCAGTACTGTACCGAGCCACTTTAGCCTTATAGTGTGTGTAGTACCCCTAATAAAATATATGTCGTCTTTTTCATTATCGTGTGCAAAATCGGAGATTTTGTGCAATAGAAAAGTAAAGTACCATTATCTGAAAAATAAATAAATCTCCCAGCTGTCAAAATTCATTGTAGGTCCTATCCACCTAATGGTGGTCACCTGAATGGAAACAGCACTAAGGGCCAGATGTAGCAAAAATTTGCGAGTTGCAAATGGTCCGAATCGCAATTTGCGACCCCGCAAAATCGGAAATGGGATGCAAAAATCCCATTTCCAAATCACAAATTGCGACGTGAGCCATTACCGACTCGCAAATTTTGCGACCCCATTGTGCGACCTCCAAATAGGGAGACGCAATTTGCGAGTCGCAAACCATATGAAAAAAACACTTACAAATTGCGACTAGTCGCAAAAAGCCCATTTTGCACACCCAAATTACCACTAACTCAGAACAGGTGGTAACCATAACCAAAGTATAAAAAGAGACCCAGAAGGCATCTGGGTTATTGAAAATGGCTGAAATATATGTGATAGCAAGGAGGAGGAGAGTCCACGCCGCACAGCAGAGGAGGAGGAGGAGCCAGAGACAGGAGAGGATATACAGAACCAGGCAGACACTTTTCCAGCAAACTGAGGAGGAGATTTATGATAAATACAGACTCGGCAGTGCAGCAATATTAGAATTAATTGATCTACTCAATCCGCAGCTTCAACGACAGACTGTGCGCGGCAGCGCCATCCCCACACATGTGCAAGTGCTATGCACACTGCACCTCTTGGCCTCGGGTAGCCATCGGGGGTCATTGCTGTGGTAGGTGGGGTATCCCAAAGTGCACTCTCACGGTTCTTCAGATGTTTCCTAGATGCCATACTCACACACATGTCCAGATACATATACCTACCCAGGAATGAGGCGGAAATCAACAGCACCAAGTTGGAATTCTACAGAATTGCCAACTTCCCACATGTAATAGGGTGTGTGGACGGGACACATATACAAATCTGCCCTCCTGCAAATCTGGAATATCTGTTCCGCAACCGGAAGTGTACCCATTCACTGAACATCCAGGTGGTATGTGATGCCCATTATGTCATCACTGACATGGTAGCCAAATTTCCAGGGAGTACACATGACTCTTACATTTTCAGGCACAGTGGGATACACCAACGCCTAGAATGTGGGGAGTTTGGAGACGGATATCTATTAGGTATTGCTGCAGACACTGAAGCCATACACACAGGTCACTGTAGAAACCATCCATGCTCTGCTAACATTGTTAATTTTTGCCACACAGATGACAGTGCATATGCACTACGACCATGGATACTTATCCCGTACCTAACACCCAGCAATGAGAATGAGAGGTGATATAACAGTGCACATTGGAGGACCAGAAATGTCATAGAGAGGACATTTGGACTGTTAAAGGCAAGATTCCGATGCCTCCACAGAAGTGGAGGTGCGCTCCAGTATGCCCCAATAACAGCTTTCAAGATAGTAGGTGCATGCGCTATCCTGCACAACATTGCCACCAGACGCCGGCTACATCTCACTCCTGAAGACCCAGATTCAGAGGATGACGAGCAAGAGCTACCACATCGCCAGCCTGGGGATAGAAGCATTGCAAATCAAGGGAGACAGAGACGGGACCACATTGCAAACCAATACTTTGGAAGGTACGTGGTAACTGTCACCACACACACTAATGTCACACACAAAGAGCCCCGTTGTGAGGTGGATCAAACAATACTTTTTAATAAGTGAACCTAATAATGAAATAACTGAACTGTTGTTAAGGGGCTGTAAATGTCCACCCTCAATGAGGACACATTCACTCCATGTGCCTCATGTGTTATGCAGTGCTTGGGCCTAACACCTCCTCCTGGTACGCCCAGCATGGCTTGTGCTAGGTGGGTCAGCAGACCCCTGAAGTGCACTGCCACTCCGCAAGACACGTGTGTCTGTGTCAGATGCGCTGCTGATAGTGGACCCCTCCTCACTGTCCTGAGGTGTCTCAGCTGTGCCCCTAGCCACCTGTCTAGCCTCCAGCATGTCCACAGCGTGGCTAATGCGACCCAGTCCCCGAGCCACATCCCCTGCAAAGTGGCCCAAGTCCACCTGCAAGCTCACAGTACGTCGTGACAGCCCTGTGGTGTTCACTGCGAGACGGATGATGGATGCAGCCATGCGGTCCAATCTCTGTACCAGTTGGCGCTCATGTCGCCTTGCACTCTGTCTCTCTGACACCAGTTCCGTCACCAGTTGCCATATGGATAGTGCAAGGTCACTGATATTGTCATTCAAACGTGTGAACTGTGTGTTCACTTCTGCCAGGCCATTTGTGAAATTGTGCTCCATCCTTTGCATTGCCCCAGAAATTATTCTCAACTGCCTTGTTTGCAGACGCTGACCAGATATGAGGGATGCCTCAGCTGCAGATATGGATGCGTCACCTATATCCTACTGGGACACTGCTTGGACATGGAGTCTGCGTCTGCGACGCAGTGGTGCTTCGGGGTCCTGCTGTCTCACACTGTGGCTGGGACCAGGTGCTGTGTCTCTTTCCTCCATGTCCACTTCTTCAGCTGGAGGGAACTGTGGTGGTGTGGTGCTGGGCCCTGTAGTGGCTGCTGCAGCCTCCTGCCTGTGGGCTGCTTTCTTCACCCTGGTCGGTGTGGCTGGTGGGGGTGTCTTGTGGGAGACCTGTGGGACATAGGGAACACACTGTCAGTATCTAACATCAGTTGTATGCCTCCTAATAAACAGTTGCCTATAAGCTGATTACTTTACTACATTGCCCATAATGCACCATTCTGGTGGTTGCTAGTCTGGAATGGAGCTAGTTTGGTTGTGCATGCTGCTGTGTACTGGGTGGGTGGGGGTATAGCATTTATAGGTGTGCATGCATGTTTCATGGTACTCACTTTTTGATGTCCCTGGCGCTGACGTGTCCAGTACTCCCATTCCTGACACTGCTTCAGGCTCCAGGGTCTGTTCAACCAGTTCCTCCATGGCTGTGGGTGGTGGGATGGTGGATGGGCCTCCTCCTGTGCCCCTCATCTCCCTGAGGCACTCTGACACCCTCTCCTTTGTCCTGGAGCGCAGGTCATACCACAGTTTTTTGATTTCCTCTATGCTTCTGTGGCTCACCCCTATGGCATTGACCCTCTCCTGGATGTCTTGCCAGATTCTCCTCTTTTCAGTGTCTTGGACACTCAGGGCAGCCTTTCCAAACAGCTGGTCATGGTGCTGGCAGCATTCCTCTGTCAGCACCTCAAGTTCCTTTTCAGAGAATTTCAATTTTCTCTTCCTGCCTGCACTGCCTGAGTCTTCCATTGTTACTGCTGTTCCTCCAGGTGGTTGCTCAGCAGTTAGAAAAGGGTGTGGTCCTCCCTCCTCCCAGGTGTATTTGATGTCTTCCTGGCTCTGATGTCATCAGCAAGAGCCAGGAAGTGTTTTTCAAACTGTTTTGCTGCACCTGCATGCAATTTGCGGCACAGTCGCAATTTGCGATACCCACTTGCAATTTGTGAGTCCGTTTTTAGCGAGGTCACAAATAGCGACCTCGCTAACAGCGGACTCGCAATCTGCGGTGCAACTTCATTTGCGAGTCGCAAAATGAAGTCGCTTTTTTTTGTTGGATCCCATTTTCCGAGTCGGAAATTGCGAGTCGCAATGACTCACAATTTCCGATTCGCAGTTTTTTTGCATCTGGCCCTAAGTCCCTAATTCATGAATATAATGCAGAAATGAGATGAATGATACAATGTCATACATGAATTACTATATACTAAGTCATTCGCCCAAGTAAAACTCCATCTCATGGTTCGTATTAAGTCCTTCCTCAACTGTTCTCATTTTGAGAATCCAAGAACATTCTTTCTTTCGCAGATGCAATTCGCTATTACCTCCACGAGGATCAGGTAAAATTTGTTCCATTCCAAAAAATGTGAAACTTTTGGTTGGGCCCTGCAAGGTACATTGATTCATATGTTGTACAATGGGGTATCTAACATCACTCTGCCTTACTGCTCTGAAATGTTCACTAATTCTTAGCTTCAAGGCTCTGATTGTGCTGCCGACATACACTCGTTGATATTTACAAACAATAGCATAAATTACATATTTAGTATTACACGTATTATGTGAATAGATATGAAATTTAGTACCAATGCTGTTGAAAAAGAAGCAAGTCCCTGATTGTGCTAGTTTACATATGCCACAAAATCCACATTTGTAAAAGCCATATGTTTTCCTGGTTAACCAATTACTGGTAGTAATATTCCTGGGTTAGCTGGAACACAGTAAATTCCTCAAGTTTTTTCCCCTACGATATGTGAGACAGGGGTAATTAGAAATTTATTTGTTAAGGCTACTATCAACATGGAGCACATGCCAGTGTTTTTGCATGCATTTCAACAAAACTCTGGATGCCTGTGTATAGTCAGCTATACATCTGATCTTATCATCTTTAGTCCTAGGTAAATCTGAGAGTGTGTCACTTCTTTTGATTGTATTTGCTCTACTATTGGCTAGGTGTAGAGTAGAAGAGTCATATCCTCTTTGTAAAAATGGTCTGTTCATATCTTCTACACATTCCTCAAAATCCGTATCTCTGCTGCAATTGCGTCTAGCTCGTAAAAATTCTCCATATGGTATAGCATGTATCTGGTGTTTGGGGTAAGCACTAGTGGCATGTAGCAAAGAGTTGCAAGCTGTAGCTTTGCGATATAGGCAACTATGAATCGATCGGTCTTGAATGAAGAGTTCCACATCTAAAAAAGTAATGTGTGTAGTGCTGTGTTCATATGTAAATCTGATATTTGCTGAATTGGAGTTAAGGTGTTTACAAAAATCGTCCAGTTCAGAAACAGTACCCGTCCATATCATCAGACAATTGTCTATGTAACGCCCCCAAAATAGAATGTTGTTGTTCCATGTCAAGCCCCCTGGTCCCCAAATCAAATCCTGTTCCAGATACCCAGTGAATAAATTGGCATATAAGGGAGAGAATCTCGAACCCATCGCTACGCCTTGTTTCTGCTTCAACTAGTACTCCATGTTAAAAAAGGTAAAGGCTGATAGCACCTGATGTGGGTTACCAAGGTATATTTCAAAGTATGCATGGCTTAAAAGCAAAGCCTTCTGCAAAAATCTGTGAGAAAACCCAAAACGTCTGTGGACAATAGATTATCCAATAGTGAATATTATCTGGGCACATGCCCATATTACATACATGCCTATTAGCCATATATATATGTTTCCTGAAGTAACATTATAGTTGAGTGAAAATGTAACAAAACACTGAAATTCACAAATTGTAGGTAAATGATATGACTACGAGGCATGCCCCACCATGTACAGCAAAATCATCAATGATGTAATTTTGCATGTGATCAGTGATGTCATCAATGATGTCCTAGAACATGTCATGAGTGATGTAATATGTGAGGTCATAAGCAGTTACTTCAATTTACTATAACTGGTGAATTTTAAGTTTAACTTGTTATGTTTACACAGACAGTTTCACCTAAATATAACAACACTTTAACCTTTGTTTTCTTCAAGGAAATGTGGTTTTGTTAACATAACATGTTAACATAACATAACATAGTAAGATTTTATTATCATTATATAAAACTATGCTAACCCACTGCAATGCAAGGCCTTCTGGTGTGTGCAGCTTGGGATTGCTGACAGGACCTGGACTGTGGACAGGCCCTGTGCCCACCCACCCACAGCCAGCCAACTCCCTGCCGCACCTGAACTTCTGCCAGGCAGTTACTCGCAGGGCCTGGCCTCCCCCCAAGGACATCCACCCCACATACCAGTTCTTAAATTGTTTTTATCCCATGGAACTTTCGCAGGAGTGTGGTGGTCTCACTGGCTCCCGCGAGTATCCTGCAGGATTGCAGCAACCCAAACAAGGTCCAGGACCCCTCTGTACTGTACTGGTAGCTGCAACATTTTTCTTCATGTTGCAGTCAGCCAACCAGAAGGGAAACTCCTGCAGAATGCACAGGATCCTCTTGCTTCCATGGCTGACCAGAAATACAGTCCCCTCAGCCAATTAGATGACTCTATTATTTAAAGTTGCATGCCAATGGGACTCCCACTGGAGTCCTGTATACTAAACCGTCCAGATATCATACATTTTGAATTTTATTTTCTCAAAATTATTGCAAATGGATTTACACGAAATTACAAAAAGCACACTTTCTGAGTAAAGATCTAATTTTCTGCCAAATCTGGTGTAATTCTGTTTAGCCATTTTGTCTGCAGCACTGTTCCAAAACCCTAGATAAGTGAGCTGGGTAAGACAAACAGGGAGAGACGAGCACTTGCCTCTATGATCCTGTGCAAGAGTGCCCATGAGCATGTATGGCAGGTAAATTGTACAACAAACATCATGTAAACTTTAAAGTTTCTTCCTATTAAAAAGGTTTAATTTCTTAACATGCAGAATTGTTTTACCTTAGGATATCAAACTATATCACTGCACTGAGAGATAGTTATTCACTAACCTTTTTTAAACATGAACTTAAAAATATTTATGCCCCTCACATGCTGATGATAATGCCATTAGGGAACTAAGAGGAAAATCATGCAGCATGAGTATCCTATTTGTGGCCTTCATTCGTATTGTACATGAATCAGCACAGTAGTCTATTGAATCGGACAAAAGAGGAGTTGGTACCATCCACATCCCGGAGTCACATATTACAAGATAGTCACATGTCTGATAAAGGTGAAAAAAGAAGCTTAGTGAAAAAAAAATGTCTAGGATTGCACAATTTGGTCAAACAGGGAATTCGGGATTGATGCCAGGTTTCCTATTGTGCAATTCAGCCACTCAATGGGTATTTATTTCTGTCTCTTACTTGAATCAAAGGTTAATGCTTTGGTTCTTGCCACATTAGGCTAGAGTGTGGTTGACAAGCAGAAGCGACATGAAAGCTCAGCTCATGTTGCACCCAAGGGTCCAAGTGGACCTCGACCTCAGCTAGAGCCAGGCAGCTGGCTTGAGCCCAACTCAAACTTCAGTGCTTCTCCCACCTCAAAGCTCATGTATGTATGGCTTTTAAGGCTTGGGGGAGGGCAATCTTGTTTGTTGTATGAGAGTTAACTAACTGTGGAAGTGAACTTCGTATTTGAGCCTCCTGGAGTCAGTATCAGAGGATGGTGGATAGCAATGATTTATTAGCTGGAGATTATCCAGAATGAAACAATTGTATTATTTGGAGGAATGTCTGTATATTCAAAAACTACCAAGGTAATGTTTTGGGAAAATATTAATCTAGTATTTGAACGTTGAATTTGGGAGATGTAGGGCTGGAATTCAGTCCTTGGTACCAGTCAGTGTATTATGTGAATTAGTTGGAGGCATTCCATCATCTCAGAGGATAAAGGTTGTCTTTGATATAGCTGCCTCGGCTCAGAACAAGTCAGTATTTTGTTAACTATCTGCTGTATAATCCATTGAGCTCTATGTTATCGAGAGGTAGCATTGCTTTATGAGCCTATAAGATGTGTTGAGCACTCCATTCTGCAAACCAGCGACATCAAATTTAGAAACGATTGGTTTGCCACCTCTTCCATTTACAATCTCAGTTGTGAGTGAAAGTATGCTTGCTGGGGATTAGATGGAAAACTGAAGCTAGTAAAGATGTTAAGAACATTTTGTAAAACAAATGGCTACGTCATTTTTCATTATATGATTTTCTTAACTTGATGTATTGTGTATGGCTCATTAGACAACATTTATGTATTTATTTATTTTGTCAGATCTTGTAGTTTTCTTGGTTAGGGTTAGTTCCAAAACCCCAGAGGGACAAACAAGATGCTTGGCACACCCCAAAGGCACTGAATACTGTATCAGTGCTTAAGCAATTTATCTCAACCTTGAACTGCAAAATGCAGCATTTGGGCCTACTCGTTCTTTATGTTTTTTTTTTTTTTTTTTGGTATGGAGAGTCCCCTCAAGCCACTCTAACTGAAGATGAGGTTGCTCAGTCAGTCTAATTCAAGGGAGGCACTTGCACCCCACCCCACCACTTTCAAACTTTACCAACTACCACTGGTCACAGGATAAAGGTGAGCAAAAAAAGCTGAGAGGGAAGGATCTGTTCCAATGTTAATACTTCTAGTTAAAGGTCTGCACAACAAGGAGAGCATCCTGCTACTAGTTAAGGCTAAATGGTGTGTCCTATATGAGAACCACAACATTCCATAGCTCAAACGTGTACTCAGAGACTATGAACTAGACCAAAAAGAGTTTCCTGGCACAGGCAATACAACTAAGTTTACTCAAGACAGCTTAATTTCAGGTTACAAATGGTAACAATTATTATATTTTTGGGGACTGGAACTGTAAAGAAGATAAGTTGGGGAAGTCTTCCAATACAGCAAACAGCCATTTGTGGTTTGTTGATACTCTTAAAATTTTGTGACAAACAGCCTGATTTATATATTGGTGGAACGGGTACTCCATCACGATGGCAACATAAGGGTCCTTCTGCCAGAGTTAAAAGCCAATGGACCTTTAGTGTAATAACCACAGACACTACTCTGTCTCCGCTGTCGGAGGTTGACCTGTAAGTCAACCCAGCTAGTTTAGATGGGCAGTCATACAGGTCAGTTTTCACTGCCTGTCACTGCCAGGAAAACCCTGGCGGTAAGGGACAGTAATAATTGCACAATGCGTCTGTTAGAGATTGGGTCTCTAGTTGGCAGAGGTACACACCCTTGTCGAAGTAGGGACCACAATCCTAGACAGGGTACGTCACTACACAACCTAAATTACCTTGTGCTCGCCCTCTAGTAGCTTGGCACAGAGCAGGCAGGCTTAACATAGAAGGCAATGTGTAAAGTATTTGTGCAATAACTCATACAGTAACACAGTAAAAACTCCACAAAAAGTACTCCACACCAGTTTAGGAACATATATAATATTCATTTGAATAAAATAAGACCAAAACAACAAAAATGCAATATGCACAAGACAAGATATCATGTGGAAATGAGTCTCAATCATTAAAAATAAGTGGTTGTATCCCTTTAGCACACAGTACTTGGGGTGCATAAACAATAACGACACACAGGGGCTGCAGAGGAAGAGATGCATTGAAAAATAAGGTGCTGAGTTGAATTTCCCAGTGCAGCACAGAAATTCATTGTTTCTTTCCACGCTACAAGGTGATGTGTTGATTTCCAGAAGAGCAGCCATAGTATTTTGATGCCCAGGGACGATGTTTTAAAAATCTTGATGCACTGGTCAGACGGAAAAGGCTCTGTATCAATCCGGTAGGCAATGCAGCTATTTTTCAGTTGTGAGGCAGGTGCTGCCTCAATTTATGCAGGCGTTGCATTGATTTTCCGATGCACAGGGATTCTCTTCTCTTTGGTGAAGCCTTTGTGGCCCTGAGACTGTAGAACAGGGGGCAAGCTCAATCCAAGCCCTTGGAGAGCACTTGTGGGAAAGGCAGAGTCCTTCCAGCAGAGTCAGTGGTCAGCAGGCAGCAGGGCAACAAGCAAGGCAGCAGTCCTTCCAGCAAACCAGTCCAGATGAATCCTTTGGGCAGCCAGGCAGTCACTCTGACAGAGTCCAGTTGTAGGTCCAGAAGTGTCTGATTTTGGAGGGTCACAGACCAAGTGCATATACACCCAAAAATGCCTTTAAAGTGGGCAAAACTCCAGAGTGGTTTTGAAGAGCACGAGGTTGCCTTTCAACCCAGGCTTGTCTGCCAGGATCCCTGTGTGGGTTATCAGTCCTTTGTGTGGGATCAGGCCACTGGTCTTTAAAGTGTAAGTGAGAGCCCCTCCACCCTTCCTGCGCAAGAAGACCCATTCATTATGCAGATGTGGCTGAGTGTCCTATGTTTATGGTTATCTGGGTAGAATGCACAAGGGGAGCTGCCAACCAGCACATCCCAGAAGTGCATTGGACACAGACTGTAAGATACATAAGGCAGCAAGTGCAGAGAAATGCCCACTTTCTAAAAATGGCATTTCTAAAATTGTAATATTAAATCCAACTTCACCAGTGAGCAGGATTTTCAATTACCATTCTGGCCATATTAAACATGACAGGGCTACTCCTTTCAGATCAGAATCTACCACTTAAAATTACATACTATATATAACTGCAGTTCTAATGCTGGCCTGTGAAAGGAGCAGGCCTCATAGTAGTGAAAAACGAATTTGCACCATGCCCGATGGGTTACCTAGGGACTACCATAGAGGTGACTTATATATAGAAAAAGGGGAGTTTAAGTTGTGGCAAGTAGTTTTAAATGCCAAGCCAAAGTGGCAGTGAAGCTGCACACACAGGCCTTGCCATGACAGGCCTGAGACATAGTTAAGCGGCTGCTTATGTGGTGGCTCAATCAGTACTGCAGGTCCACTAGTAACATTTGATTTACAGGCCCTGGGCACAACTAGTGCATTTTACTAGGGGCTTACAGGTAAATTAAATATGTAGTATTGAGTAGGAGCCAATGTTACTATGTTTAGGGAGAGAGAGCACATGCACTTTAGTACTGGTCAGCAGTGGTAAAGTGCCAGAGCCCTAAATCCAGCAGAAACAGGGTCAGAAAAATGGAGGGATGCAGGTCAAAAGTTGGTAGATGACCACCCCAAGGCTGTCAGGTCTAACATGGCCAGGTCTAACAGCCACCCTCAACATGGGAGATAACTTCCGGGGAGAGGATGGTATAAAAAAAAACTAAATCTCACTATGTGATTTGTTTTTGAAAACAAAGAAATAATTGTAACTTTGCAGTACAGTTCCATCATGTTTGACAGAGTAGTACGGCAAAGTTACAATGTATTAACAGGAACCACCTTGACAATTTTTACTGTAAATACATTAAATGTCCGCTGGTCCAGCAGACATTTGTAAATTGTCCAGCAGGGACTTCTAGCATGGAATGGAGTAAAATTATTTTTCTACCTGGTGGAGGTCAGCCCGACCACAAACAAAAAGATCAGGCCCAAAATGAGGCTCAGCTGTTAATGACCAGAGGAGGGGTGGACAAAGCTGCTGTTATAAATGTAGTAATGATACACCTGGCCACAGTATCAGGAAAGAAAGTGTAAAAATGAAGATAGTCATATATTTAATATTTTCACCCTGGGTTGACTGTTAATGTAGATATAGACATAGACTACACAACTGCACTAATATGCTTTCGGTTTGTACTGCCAATCTAGACAGATCTCTTAAAGGTGTGGACTTTTTCCTGTCTTTGGATTGTAATGTTTCTTGTGTGTAGATGAGGCAATCAAAAGTTAACAAGTCACTAAAGTTTGTGTCCCATAGCTCAATACTTGCTCTCGTGTATTTAAACCTCGAAATGGAGCACCCGAGGGTACTGCTCACCTGATTAGACATTGTGCAGTACGTATATGCTTATACCGCTCAGAGATACCTTAAGGTGAAGTTGGCTAATGTCATCCTGTAACTTTTGATCTTGCCTTGCCACCACCGAAACCTGAATGCAAAACTTTTCCAATCACAAGTTCTGAACCAAAGTCTAATTGCTTGACCTTTATCATATAGAGAGGCAGGAACGTAAAATAGGCCCTGCAACCCTGTGGTGCAGAGGGCCGCCAACCCTTTTGGGGAACCCAACCCTTCAGGGGGCCCTCCTCCAGTCCAAAATCTACGAATAATTGAAAGAATCTGGAGACTCAGGTCCCCTCATCACATAATGCAGGGAGTCATCATTTTGTGTTACTCCACTGCAAACAGGAAGGCACTATGCTTAGTCTACCTTTCACTAATTGGTGCCAATACAGGCAGTCTTGCATTCCGCAGCTCTCTTCATCATAAGCAATAGAAAATTTAAATACATGACCAACGCCCTAAATAACCCAACTGTCTTCTCCTTCCAACTCGCTTCCTGCACCAGACAGGCTTTGGGATCTGCAAGACAACTTACATAAACAGGCTTGATTATGAAAGGAAGCCTGCCATCTATGGAAGTGTTCGCAGTGCTTAATTAGAGCCAGTGGTTGCTGGTGGGGACGCCAGTACTTATTTTTGGGAACCAGGCCTTATTTCACACATCATATATTTACTCCGTGCAAGAGAGAGAGAAACACTCTGATCGGAAAGACGAAGGAAGAGAAAGATGGCAAAACCATCATTAAAGCAGGAGCCTGCAAGAGGGAGAGAAAAAAGGGGCAAAGAGTATCTGGTAGTGGATTAAAGGCTACCAGCCTTGTTCGGCCCGCTGACATTGAATTGCACCGGCCGCCGGCTTCTGAACAGAGCTTCGGGCACTGGAACTTTTTCATGCACACAATAAGCACTGGGTGTTCGTCACCATTTGCAGCACCTCCCTTGCCAGACTTAAGGGACAAAGGCTCAGGGCTCTCTACAGTGAAACAGGAGATTCTTGTCCCTTTGACCGTCCGTTTCTCAACCCCCACTCAAGGAGCCTTCTAAAACCCATAATTCGGATTTCTTTGGCGTGAGCTCACCCGTGACTCCCTACCCCCAACCATCTCATTAACCCCCTGTATGAATCTAAATGACATCTCGGGGTGTATTTTCATACAGAGACCAATTATGATATTTCCTTTCCAATGAGAAAGACTTGAATTATCCATTTCAAATACATATGTAACCGAATTATTTTGAAATGTTTTGAGTAGATGAAAAGATGCACTGCTTATGGAAGAAGCAGTACTTTCGATGAGAAAAAAAACGTTATCATTCTATAATAAATCAAGGTTCGTAGTTATAAAGTCAAGTCAAAATGTTTGTACCATAAAAGTGCAGACCTTTGATCACTTTGATCAAAGACAGACCACCTTTCAGCCTCCTCATTGTCACTCTGCGTCATGTACATTTGTCCAGATTTTCAACATTTGATGTCATAATCGCTACCAGTGATTGCACTTGAGATAAAAAGGCACTGTAATTAAACTTGTTATTGAACCCAGACATTACAATCAAACATTCTATCTGGCTTACAAAGCAAGCCTCTCTGTCTCAGACTGTTGGTCTGAGCATGACTGCGATGGCAATTTGCATGCTAACTGAATTCATGTACCATGCAGAGCACATAAAACATCTGCTGACGATTGTCAGCCCTGCGCCTTTGAAAGTAAAATATGAAAATGCAGAGAGTGAAAGGCAAATTGTCATTTATGTCATGCACAAAGTGCAGATTGACAATTTCTCTTCTGAAACTAGAAATGAATATTGGACAACAATATAATTTGAGTTAGGATGGTGTATTTTTCTAAACAATCCAGCCTTTTATATGATAGGAACATTTTTTGTTTTAAAAGCTTTAAAAAAACAAAAATCATAGCCTGAAACCGTCAAATGTGTTGTCTGGAAGGTTAAAGGAGATACATACCTTTTACTTCTTTCTATAAGCTGTTCTGGAGGTACCATCCTAAGAAAGAGCTAGCTCCTGAGACAGTGGGCTGCAACTCCTAGGCCTGATTTAAACTTTGGCAGAGGGATGCTAGTAGCCTCCATTTGCCCGCATTCTATCTAGAGCCACCAATTAAGACAGAGGTTTTGGTATAGTTACTGCCAATCAAATGATTATTCCCACATCTCTACCCACCAACAGATCACAAAACATCTGCTGTGTAAGAATGGGAGAAAGGTTCTTGCTGCTGTGACTTCACATGGCTCGGCGGGGAGGTCGGGGGGCGGTGGGACACACTTGCAGTAGCTCTGCCTTTCCCCCTCTCTTGGGTTCAGGCGTTCCCCATGGTACCCTGTTAATCCTCAAAAAAATAATGTCTCCTCAGTGTGCAAGTAGTAGGGTGACCAGGTTTTAAAAAGGAAAAAACAGACAGCAAGCCACAGAATCCTGTAGCCCTCACAGTGTTAAAGCTCTGCGGTGTGTTTTGGGGACTGTTAGTATGTGAACATAATCTATATTTTTAAGGTAACCGTGTTCCCTGTGATGTGAGTTTTAAACCTTTGCCTTTTGTGCCATAAAGCACCCAAACATGTACAGATATATATGTGTGAGTGAGATAAATTGTGTGTCTGTGATACAGTGTCAGACAGCATGAAAGTAAGCAAGTTAACGAAAGGGATTGTACTTGGGGGTTACCTGCAAGACATGGTTTACTTTCAAGCTCTACATCCAATACAATCTTTAATGTGCACAACCTATGGCTGTGTGCAGCGGCTAATGCCCATCCAGGCTCTCTGCACCACCCATGGAGATGGCTGACACTCGCTGAGTTGTGCATTCATCTTTGCACCGAGGGGTGGGTTGCAAGGCCTGGCTTCTGGGAACATCAGGAATGTTTGGTCATCCTATCAAGTACCCCTGATAAAAGGACAATACCTTATATTCTACTTTTATGACACCAGATGTATTTGGTACTACAAACAGATACCTAGGATTTCTAGTTTGTCAAGAAAGTAGTCCCAGGCATTACCATGGTGCCTTGGAAACCCCAGGGCTTTTGGAATCCCTGGAATTCCCTGTGCTCTGCTAACAGTGCAGGTGGCGATCCCCTAGCTGTGCTTGACATGTGGGGGACTCTGCCCAAGACTTATAACCTGGAAGAGATGAAAATGACATGTGACTGACTACTTATCTACACATGTGCCAGAAATCTGCCTATCGTGCAACTTCTTCTTCTTCAACCCATTTATTTTACATGACATATGACTGGAACTTCTCAAGTCCCACCATTCTTTCCAATGTGAATATTTTTTCTACAATTCCCGATATGTGACTGATATTACGGAATAGCTACTGTTCTCTCAGAGGTGCACTTGGCATGTGTCAAACTCTTTATCAGTCCTACTGTTTGTGGATGAGGTGGCATCTATTTAGACGACAGTGATGTCATAGACGGCTCCAACGATGCTGACGAAGCCAGGCTGAGCAGGACGACACACATGGAACCAAAGGACGCCACCCAACAGCTCGTGCAAGGTATTGCTTAGCAAAAATATTCCGGATTCGAAGCTGATGCCAGGGAATTCAAAGGTAAGGAATCTACAGCTAGATAGAGTCTTTACCAGATGATGCGTTACCGAAGGTAAGTAACTTGTTTGTTAATGTCTCAAAATGGTCACTTTTGCCCTTATTGAATACTAAGATGCCATTCTGGAAGCATTTGACCTGATCTTTCATGTCTTTAAATATGTATAACATTATTCTCTGGAAAACAGAGGACGCTGAAGCCAAATCAGATGGCATTCTACTGGAGAACAATGAAAGGTGTAATGAATCTCGTTAGTGGTAGACCCAGATAATCCCATTTGGTAATATGCACTTTGCAGATCAAGTGTGGAAAATGTATTTGCCCCTTGCAAAAAGGACAACATGCCTTTAATAAAGAATGTCTGTTTACTAGAATATTGTTATTAATGGCCCTCAGGTCCACAAAGAACCTCAGATTGCCATTACTCTTTTTCGGCAGCACCACTGGCGAACTTTAATTTGAGGATTCTGTATCATCTGTGTTAGAAATGGGATCTGTAGTTGGCAGTCAGTTTACACCCTGTCCAAGTAGGGGCCCTCACTCTAGTCAGGGTTAGGGAGATTCTCAGCTCAGATAATCCCTGCTCACCCCCTTGATAGCTTGGCATGAGCAGTCAGGCTTATCTCAGAAGCAATGTGTGAAGCATTTGCACATAACACACAGTAATACAGTGAAAACACTGCAAAAGGACACCACACCAGTTGTAGAAAAATAGACAATATTTATCTATGTAAAACAAGACAAAAACAAGAAAAATACAGTATAAAGTAACAAAGATGTGAATTTTGCAAGAATTACTTAAAAATACAGTTCCTTGAAGTTAATAGCTCTGTCTGGGGCTGTCAGGGCATTGCGAACAACAAATCCGACAGTTCAGGCCAATCGTGGCATTGCGGGCCAGCTACAGTGTCGGAAAGACCTGCAAACAGTACCTTGGAAATGTAGGGTGTCGTGATCCTCGCGATGAGATCCAGAGTATGGCGTCGCTTGCGTTGGCGGGTGTTGGTTCCGGAGGTCAGTGCAGGGGTCACACGCGTTGCAGATTGAACTCTGGGCTGATAATGAAGTCAGGAGTGCTGGTGTTGCTGGAGTCGGGGCTGCGGTGTAACGTGCGGGGCCCACAAGTCACAGTGCAGGCAGTGGCTTGGTGACGGCATCCTGCGGCGTCGGTGAGACCAGGGCTGCAGTGTGAAGTGGGGCAATGCGATGTGTGGTGTTTCCAGGTCGCGGTGGAGGCATGGGCGTCGTTGCTGAAGCGATGTCGTAGGTAGGCCCAAGGCGGCGGTACGACATGGAGCGGGCCCTGGGCAGCGCACACAGGTCGCAGTGCAGGCAGAGGTGTCTGTTGATGATGCTGGAGTCGATGGGGCTGGCATTGGTGGACCGGGGCTGTGGTGCGGGACGGGACAGTGCTTCATGTACCTCACAAGCGGTGTATTCAGGCCACAGTGCAGGCAGTGGCGTCAGTGTAGAGCGGCGTCGTTGGGGATACCAAGGCTGCGGTGTGAGCAAGGCGATGTGGAGTGTGGAGTCTACTGGTCACAGTGCAAGCAGCGGCTCGGTGAGACCAGGGTTGAGGTCTGAATCAGGGCACGGCTCCGTACGTCGTCTTCACGTCACAGTGCAGGTAGCAGCGGCGTTGACGCCGTCATGGTGGTTTTTCTTCTGTTGCAGCACAAAACACACAGTTTCCAGTGCTGTAGGCACATGAACCGGAAGTCTTTTATATCACTGAGACTTACAACAGAAGGCAAGCTCTATTTCAAGCTCTTGGAGTAACTTCACAAGCAGGATACACAGCAAAGTCCAGTCTTTATCCTCTTTAAGGCAGAAGCAGCAACTGCAGGCCAACCCAGCAAAGCACACATAGCAAAGAGGCAGCACTCCTCCTCCAGCTCTTCAGCTCTTCTCTTTGGCAGAGGTTCCTCTTGATCCAGAAGTGATCTAAAAGTTTGGGGTTTTGGGTCCACTACTTATACTCATTTCTGCCTTTGAAGTAGGTAAACTTCAAAGGAAAGTCTCTGTTGTTCACGAGATCCAGCCTTGCCTGGGCCTGGCCTCAGAAACACTCCAGGGGGTTGGAGACTGCATTTTGCACGGACAGACACAGCCCTTTCAGGTGCAGGTGTCAGCTCCTCCCTCCCCACTCTGGCCCAGGAAGACTCATCAGGATATGCAGGATACACCTCAGCTCCCTTTGAACCACTGTCTAAAATGACTTCATAAACAGCCCGACTGTCAGTCTGACCCAGACATGGATTCTACAGGCAGACAGAGGCACAGAATGGTTAAGCAAGAAAATGCTCTCTTTCTAAAAGTGGCAATTTTCGAACTGACAATCTAAAAACCAACTCCACTAAAAGATGTATTTTTAAATTGTGACTTCAGAGACCCCAAACTCCAAATCTCTATCTGCTCCCAATGGGACACTGCACTTAAAAGATGTTTAAAAGCTGTCCTCATATTAATCTGTGGAAGAGATAGGCCTTGCAATAGTGAAAAATGAATTTGGCCAGTACTTTGCTATCAGGACATGTAAAACACACCAGTACATGTCCTACCTTTTAAATACACGGCACCCTACCCATGGGACTACCTAGGGCCTATCATAGGGGTGACATACATGTAGTAAAAGAAGAAGTTTGGGCCAGGCAAGTGGGAACACTTGCCAGGTCGAATTGACAGTGCAAGACTGCACACACAGACACTGCAGAGGCAGGTCTGAGGCATGTTTACAGGATTACTCATGTGGGTGGCACAGTCATCGCTGCAGGCCCACTAGTAGCATTGGATTTACAGGCCCTGGGCACACATAGTGCACTTTACTATGGACTTACTAGTAAATCAGATATGCCAGTCATAGATAAACCAATCACCAATGCAATTCACGCAGGGAACACTTGCAATTTAGCACTGATCTGCAGTGGTAAAGTGCGCAGAGACAATAAACCAGCAAAATCAGATTTGAAAAAATAGGAGGAAGAAGGCAAAACATTCGGGGATAACCCTGCAAAAAGGCAATTTCCAGCAATCTGCTTGTAGCTGATTGATGATTTTCTGTAAGTCCTTGCAGATACTGAATGACACTTCTCTTGCATTTTACTAGAACAGGGTCAACACCATCCTTCTGTGTTTTTTTGTGTTCAGCTCCCTGAAGTTTTCCTATTTTATAACAGAAAGCTTTGGGAAAGACAGCCAAGATGCAGTCTTTTGAATTAATCTCTTAGCAACTAGCACTTGATCACCAGAACCTGGATTTAAAGTGATTTTACTTAGTTTCTGGTCCTTTTATCCCAAAACATTTGCTCCCTTACGGGCCACTTATATCTTAATTGTTGGCAACAAAATGTCCAATGCAATCAGCTCAAATTTCAGATGCCAACAAAATGTTTCACACATGATCCTAGCTTTGTACCAAAATATTGTTTGGAGATTATAGTGACTGGTGATCCAGATTCAGCCTCGACTTATAGGTTTTTATTGCATTCCACGATTCAAATAACCTGCACTTGTGTGTACATAAAACCAGTCCCTCTAACAGACAATCTTTTGCACACCTGTGTTAATGTCTCAAAATGCTCACGTTTGCCCTTTGTGAATACTAAAATGTCATCCTGGAAGCACTTGACCTGATCTTCTATATCTTTAAACATGTGGAACATTATCCTTGGCAACAGATGTTTCACACATGATCTTAGCTTTATACCAAAACATTATTTAGAGATCATAGTGACTGGTGATCCAGATTCATCCTTGACTCATATGTTTATACTGCACACCAGCAAACAACAAATTATTGGATTCACTGCTTCTTCCATATTCCTTGAAGCTGTGTACCATAGGAGCCCCACTTATCCAGCACAGTGGTACCCCAACTCTACAGGCTAGTATAGAGGTCCATTAAATAGTTTATCCATATGCTCCGAATGCAGAGCAGTGATTACAGGCCACAGGGCACTTTGTGTGGACTTTAAGCCAGTTCTGGCTGTTATTACATTTTTGTTGCTGGGTCAAGTTCAGTCCACCCCCTTCTCCCCCTCCATCATCTGTTAGAAGGGACGCCAACCCCACCGCACTCAACTGATAAATGCTGTCCCATGGCAGCTAACATAGGTTGGCCAGAGGTACACAGTCCGAAAATCTGGAAGGTCTAACCCTAATCCGGAGATGGCCAAGGGCCTCATATGTCCATTACCACAGAGCAGTGCCCTCACCCCAAGACATTGTGACTGAAGACTTGAGATTAACACAATTCTTTCTTTTTTAACTACTCCATAATTAAAAATAAGTGATTATTGAAATGCCATTTAAAAAATATATATAATCCTCGCTAGACAGTCATTTATTATGTGTCTAATAATTACGCAGTACTTCAACTCACTTTCAATGAGATAGACCTTAACTTAATCACTCAAAAGCTACCTGAGAAATATCAGGACACATTTGATGCCTAGTATTCTGATGAGGTGAGAACATGCATCATCTCACCTTTAAAACAGATCTGTGGTCCCTACAATGTCAGGATCAGTGAAAAGACATGGCAGTGGTCACTAGTAGATCCAGCTTCTCTGGTTTGAAACACTTAAAACATTAGCAGAGAGCAGGCAAAGGAAAATGATGTTGCTTGCCTGGGATCACACAATTTTAATATTAAAAGTTGAAAAGCTGGGATTTTTTAACGAGACTTCTGCTTCTGTGACCACTGTTTAGAAATTGGCAAAGTCTCCACTCCACTGCATCTGTCATTGTTTGAAAAATGGGATGTTTCAATCTGCTTTGTATCACCCACAAAGCTACACAAGGAACAGGACCGCTTTTTATCAGAAACAAAATAACCAAATACATCCAACAAAGAAACCTCCGCTGAAGATTGGCACCCCGTCTTAGAACGCCACCATACAAGAAAAAGACTATAGGTGGTACATCCTTCTCCGTTCAAGCAGCCAAACTATGGAATTCATTACCCCCAACTATAAGAGCCACAGATAACTTTCTTGTCTTCAGAAAACTACTCAAGAGTTGGCTCCTTCCTTCATAACCACCATATTCAAACAACTATGGACTGCATATGCCTATGTTGATAATTATTTTTTCTGATTATGTGTATATTTCTAGTTATGTATAGTTCTTTAGAAAATATGTATTGCTACTATGTCATAACAATAAAATACACACACACACTCTTTAAACCTGTTTGACTAAGTATATTTACCCATGGTTCTTATTATGTATGTGTGTATATATATATATGTGTATATGTTGTTTCTGTGCTTGGCATGTTCGTGGGTCATTGCATGGCTTGGGTGGGTTGTTATACTAGATATCTATGAATTCCTGCTCTCATCTTATCACACTTATCTACCCATCATCGTATGTCATGTCTCTATCAAACTATCCTCCATTCCCACTCTGACTCATCCCAAATCCTTTCTACTACTTTCATCTCCTAAATAACTCTGCCTAAGCTCCTCCCTCTGCTTCCACATCTAACTCACCAAACCTCACTCTACTACCATGACCTCCCACACACCCCTACTAAATTCTCCCTCATCTATCTCACCCTACTACTATGCTCTCCCTAACCTTTCCACAGACTCTTCCCTTCTCCATCCCCCTTTACTCATCCCAAGCCTTTGGGTTGAGTATATGAAGGATATACTCCCAATTAACACTTCTGGATTTCTTTCCTCCTCCACCCCTCCATTACTCCAGTCAATCTAACTAACAAACTCTCATATCCGCGGCTCAAATTAACTCATAATAATACTAAAACTGTACTCATATTTCCTGATACTAATCCATCACTAATTCTTGTTGGGTTCCAGAGTAGCGTGCTACTCACCGAAAAGCGCTTTGACGCCTCGTCAGGGGTAGTAAGCGCTATATAAATACTATTGCAATACAATACAATACTGTCCTGTCAGATAGGTGTATCTCCTGTGGCAGTCTTTATCCCTGCTCTAGTAAATCATATGGAGGAGCATCCTCCATCCATGGTCATGCCCAGACTATTTGGCCTTCCAGAGACACTGGCTTGTTCGGAATTCTCAAGCTGCCCCAGAGAGAGAGTAGTCTTCCATCTATCACTAACTGCCTTCCAAACTATCTTTAGAAGTTTAAGGAGTCTTCATAGTGGCATATTGAGAGCATGAAAGGTCATATATTGTTATAATCAAAGGTAGACATCGTTGTCAGATCTGACAACTTGTGCTTTGTGCTTGTTGTAAGTAGAATCAATTAGTTTTTTTCACAAGCACATATAGTAGTTGTGTCTGGCCAAAGAAAAGTAATGCAAACTACTGGAAATGTTTTCCCAACAACGCAGCAAACAAAATACAGCAGCACAAAATAAAGGAAAGAGGACACCCTTCCTAAATGTACTCATCGCACTGCTGCACCAATGAAAGTTACAATCAATCAATGGCTAATCAGTGTAATGAATTATCCAACAGCCAATGGCTGAGCTCCCTACCGTTCACTGTATGGATTACATAAACTCTGTGAGACAGTAAAAGCTGTCTCTCTGTGGCTGTGTCTGTGCAACAATCACATCCCTCAGATCAGGGCTTGGCCTGAAGAAACAGTGCAATTGTGACAGTATGGACCCTGCTTAACTCAACCGAGTATGGTAACACAAGCTCCGCCATAAACATTTCTCGACCTAGATGATGCCCACAATCTGACTGGGGGAACTCATGATGAGAGCATCTGCTAGTTCTGGGAGAAGAGTTGGTCTAGTGGTTTATTTGCTTAGTTGTATGCAACAGTCAAGGGTGCTTCGGGAATGCAACAATCTTCTCTTCCCTTCACCACTACAATGCACAGCTACCGGCTTTACGTACTTACACCTAATATTGTAGCGGTATTTATTGGCAAGAAACTGAATTGTGCAAAGAAATTCGAAAGTAAACTCACTTTCTTGTTTTCCTACATTTTGCAATTATCTGTAGCTGCTTTTGTCTGTTGTTGATGTGACTGGTCACGTTAATGGGGCAGCTAGATGCCGCAGTTCCACATGTTGCCACTTTAATCATGTGCTTTAGGTGAAGGTCATATTTCAGTGAGCCCAAGGAGTTTTTTTGCGCTAAAACATTATACGGTGTTCAGAGATGTTTGCACCAAACACGCAGCTATTTACTGCAAATGACATTTAAAGAAACCCAACAAAAACACTTTATTTAATGGAGTCTAAACAGCACAAAACATTCGATTTTTTTCATTGAAAGACATTACTTGAAATTGCTACCGTTTTGATAACCAAATGTAGCATTTTCCACAGACCAAAGCTAGAATCAGGGTAATCTTTCCAAAAAATCCACCAGCAAATGATATGGAGTATATCTGGCAAAGTGGAAATACTTGCGCCTTGCTTTCCAGTTTCATCAACTCACTGGAGAGATTCGCCTGGGCCTTTTTAATTTCTACACTATTCATATACATACACAATCAAAAAGGTATAAAAATGGAAGGTTTCTCTCCTTACAGTTGGGTATATTTACTAACATTTCATGCAACGCTGCACGGTAAGGGAAGTTGCTGCATGGCATTGTGAGAAAGGGAGGGGCTTATTTAAGAAAAGCGGTGCTGCACACAGTGCAGCACCACTTTTCTTGCTCCCTTTAACGCCTCCCTACCACCACCATGTGTGCACAGAATTTAAAATACGGCGCACCATGGGGCAGGGTAAGGGGCAATAGCGTTATTTTTAATGACCCTATTGATGTACTCTGCAGGAGTAGTGCCAAAATGTTGGCGCTACTCCTGCAGAGTATATAGAAGCCCATTGTAAATGCAAGCATTAAAAGTGGCAAAAAAATGATGCAAGGAAATCTGTTAGATGTTTTGCCCCCCTCCCCCCAAATGGGTGAACGCCCCCTTTGCATACCTTATGCCTGGCTCAGGCATAATGTAGCACAAAGAGTTTTCACTTTGTGTATATGGTGCAGGGATTTTGGCCTCGTTGGGCCACATTAGGGTAAAAAAATTGACGCTAATGTGGCGCAAGGACTCTCATAAATATGCCCCGAAGAGAGCTGAATGCAGCACACAGAAAGAGGAAATAAAAAGGAGAATTAAAGATATTTCTCCTTGTTACGCCTTTCTATAATAGGTGTAAGGGGGTGCTCACATAGCCAGAAAGTGGTGCTGAGGTTAATATAGTGACTTTAAGGATTCACCCTGCCAAGAGTTGTGATTATTCCTTGTGATTGGTATTCAGTCACCCAACTCCAAAAACAATTGAATTCTTTATACTGGCCAAAACAGGAATTGCTGGCCAGGTAAAGGAACAAGGGCCACATTTACAAGAAACTGGCGCATCAGCACTGATGCAGCAGTTTGCTTGCATCGCCTCTGCCACACCTAATGACACCATGTGTGTGCTGTATTTATAATACAGTGCACCATGGCGGTCGATAGGCCAATAGCATCTGAATTTTTGACTCTATTGTGGCCCTTTGCTCTACTAGCATCAAAATATTTGACGCTAGTTGAGCATAGTGCAAGGCGGCCCATAGGTAAAAACGGGTACGTCATTTTCATGCCTGCTCTGAGCAGGCATTAATAACGATGCCAAAAATAGCACAGTGAAATCTTGTAGATTTCACTGCGCCATTTTTGTGGGCCTCCTTATGCCGGAACGCCCCCTTACATAGATTATACATGACACAGGCATAATGTGGTGCAAGGGGTCGCAAAGTGGCATAATGCATGCATTGTGCCACTTTGTGTGGCACAATGCATGCATTGTGCCACTTTGTAACTATGGTGCAGCGAAAATTGTCACATTGAGCAGCATTAGCATAACAAATGACACTAGTGTGGCGCAAGTGGTGCTAGGGCCTTGTAAATCTGGCCCAAGGTGTTTGAAGTTGTCTCCTTGCTGCCTTGCTCCTGCTAAGCAATGGAGCATTCAGGCTAATCTTTGAGCAGTCTGTTGCACTTGAGCAGATATAACTTGTCCAACAAATGATTTAAGAGGTTCAGTAGGTAGCTGTTCATGTGAGAGAAGTACCTCCAGAACCTAAAGTCGGCAAAATGGACTGTTATTGACACTCATAATTAGGATTTAGGGCGATGTTTCATTTAAGGAATTCAATGAGTCAATCTGAGTAAGATTCTCCAATATTCGAAAAATAATCTATCATTTCCTTTACCTACTCAGCAAGGTTGCAGTCTCCAGGAAAGGGCCTTTAGAAGCTACTTGTGCATGTGGCCATTCACATAGTACTTGTGCCTGAATAGAATGATTTGGCACAGTGAACCTTTAAAAGATTTCTTACATGACATTACCAGTAGAACATTTAACTGACCACTGTTTATTGTTGTGATTGTCTCTTTCTTGGTAGGCTTCTTCTTTTACTGTTATTTCAGAAGATGATTCCCTGTCTGATGCAGTAGCTAAGAAGGCAGAAGTGGATATCAATTGTTCCTATCCAATTTTGCAATTTGTGTGAAAACATATGCCACTTAAACCATTCAATCATTACTTAAGTATTTTCATCTGCTGGCTTAGAAGGTGCAGATAACTGATTGCTCTTCAACCCCTTTCATGGTAGAGCAAAAGGGTAACTTGTCTCTGATATATCCTTTGATGCCCCGTGTACTGCAGCAGGACCTTCAGACTAATCAATTGCTCCAATGAGACTCATTTGGATAACTTTATGGAGAGCAGATGCACCAGAAGCCCTTGCTAATGCATCTGTATTTCATAGGGGCAAAATCACTTGGCCCTCAGCTGAAAGAGTAGGAAGTCTGCTGAGGGCTGGAAACCCTAATTTGGACATTCATTTTCTGCAAAAAGGTTCTTTTGGTCCTACTACAACTTTAAGAATTGCTTACCAGCCCTTTTGTGGTAGAAGTGATGGCCCTTCCTGCTGACATGTCCTGGATCCAGCCTGCCACATCCTCAGCCTCTTTCCACTTTAAAACAGGACAATGCCAACAGACATCCAAATCTTTCAGTGGAGAGGTGGCTCCAGTGGCCTCTAAGTGCCTGCATCACTTCAGTTTCAGATGCATCAACTAGGGAGGTAGTAGATTAAGGTATCAGACTCAATTGCATGACTCTTCATAAAAGATTTTCATCAGATTCCCCGTTGATCACTGTTTGATCCAGGATCAAACTCACCTGAAAGGGTTGTTGGACAAGACAACAATAGTTCTTGTTCCAGTCTCAGAAAAATATCAGGAGAGTTGACGAATCCTCTTTCTGCTTCAGAAGGTCTCAGTCAAATTCTGGCTAATTCTGTTTTTGAAAATTGTGAACTCTTTCATTTCATAGCAGTCGGTTAATATGGTGCCACCATAGAACACTCTTCCTGTGCTAAAACCAGTTTCCCTTGCCATGCTAAATTTATACATTAATGCAATTCATCCTCAGTCTCAGGAGGTCCTTAGTGGTTGTGTTTTGGTTCTCACTGCTTCTATCTGATCTGGCCTCAGTTCCAAGAGTATTTACAAAGATTTTGGCACCATTGGTTTGCAACTTTAATTCCCAGGGAACCTAAGTCTATCCTTACTTGGATGACTGGCTAATTGCTTCCTCTTCATTTCCTAAGTGGAGCAAATGATTGCATCAGATTGGCAAGTTTATCAAGATCACAGATGTCTTCTAAACATAAAGAAATCACAGCTGGTTCAATTTCAGCATCTACTATTTATAAGAGAACTTTTTTCACATATTTGGGACTGGTTTTGCTTCCAAAGCCAGACAGCAGAAGCTTGTCTTGCACCTTTTCTCGCTCCTTTCCTAAAAGGAAGCAACAGATAGTAAGTGGTTGGGAGTGTAGGCTCAGACGGCATCCATTTTGGTTATTCGTCATTCAGCATGTATTGATTTTCATCCTTTGGTCCAAGAAATTTCAAACATCTGGAGCCTGATATCTCGGGATTAAGAGAGCGAATGCTTAAATCACCTCAAATGCATCAAGAATTGCAGATCCTGAACGGTCTGGATCAGGGTTTCCCCTTAGTCATCCTCCTTCCCTGGTAAGCATGATTGATGGCAGGGAGAGGGAGAGGCATAATTGAGAGACTGTTCAGCACAAACTCTTTGACATTGTACAAAGAGAAGAGCTTCCAGCAAATGCAAGTAACCATGCACAATTCATCCTGTCCTCCTACACTTTTCTCCACTTCTTCAGAATCAGGCAGTTGTACTGAACGACAGTCAGATGGTTTATCATTTCATTAGTCACCACAGGGAAGCAAGGGTCCCACCTTTTTCTGTTCTGTCTCAAGAGGTTTGTCTCTTTCTGTATCAGATGTTGTTATGTTATGTTAAGTTATGTTATGGGCATTAGATAAAGCACAATCGACTCATACCCTAAGGTGTATTTCAGCACAAGTAACCAGCAAACAGGAATGTAAGTAGACTAGTTAAAACATTGACATTATTAGAAGTTTCTTAAATGTTAGTAGATCCTGGCACATCCAAATTTGCAAAGAGAGCCTTTTCCAGTAAAATGAGGCAAAATAGGAAAACGTTTTGCCACCATACCTGGAGATGCAGATACAATGGATTTTCAGTAAAGCTTGATTCAAAGATTGAAGCAATCATGTAGGCTGGTATATACTGAGTCTGTTGTACAAGTATGAGGGAAGCAGTGTGGTTAATGACTCATGAGTCAGGCAGTAGAGTTTAAAGATGGCCCAATTCTGATGGGGAGCTAATGGAGGGTTTTCAAAATGTAAGCAGAGGATGAGCAAGAGGGGAGGTTGCAAATTAGCCAGGCTGCAGTATTCTGCACAACTTGGATCTTGACCAGCAGTGACTCATTTACAGCTACTAGCACTGCATTACCATAGTTGAGGCAGCTCGTAATCAGTGCCTGGACTAGGGTTTTTCTTGATGATGCGGGAGCCATGGAAACATTTTCCATAGTGGACGCAGAGTGAAAAAACAGGTGCCACATATAGTTTGACTTGGTCCTACATAGAAAGTGCCTTGTCTAACTTGATACCAAGATTTGTTGCCACCTGTTTTGGGCAAGGGGTGGGACCTAATTCTGCAGGCCAACAGTTTGCTAGCCAAAACTCCTGAGCCTTGACAAACAGCACTGTCTCTGTATTTCTGCTGTTTAATTGGACAAAGTTGTTAGTCAATTTTCCTCATGCAGCCCACAAACTGTGTTTTAGCCACATCAGGAGCCTTCCCAAAAGAGATGACTAACTGGTTGTCATCAGCATAGGACACAATCTTATACCAGCAAGATCTAACCATCTGCAGGATATACCATGTACCATATAGACAGTCAATAAAGTCAGGCTCAGGGAGGAACCCTGCACGACTCATTTATTGACCTGCTAGTTGCGGGAACTAAAGGAGTCTATGGAGATGGTTTGGATATGGTTGCTAAGAAAATCCTTGAAGCTCTGTAGTGCTCTACTGTGTATACCCGTACTGTGCTGCGGATTAGAATTGAATGTGAGACAGTGTTGAACACTAAAGACAGATCCAACAATACCTGCATATACAGATGATTTTGGAGCCCTATTGTTGTAGTCCAAAGAAGGCTGTGACTCCAGGTAGGCATAGAAAACAGGTTTATTTCACAACAAGTCCAGATTTACACAGAGCCACCTCCCAAGCGTGTTACAGCCTCTCCAACCGCCTTCCCCACTCCCGTACATTCCACATTCCTTCCCCCACGAGACCCACATTCCATTCCCCGCATTCTACCCACGGGCCCCACATTCCAAGTAGAACCCTCGAGCAATACTAAACACAACATACCATCTCCCCCCCTTTTTTTTTTAAAGAAGAACCAAAAAAAAAACAAAGAATACAAAATAGGAACACAAGGATATCAAACGAAGAACAAGGAAAATCCAGGACTAAAAAAAATTACTGATCAGATCTTAGTTTCCATGGTAAGAATTTTTCCCACGAAGATCTGCGTGGAAAACTCTCCATACAATTTGAGGTAGACCATGGAGAATTCAAACCACGCAAATTCTGAACACGTGTCATGGAACTCTCACACTTGTAGTCATCACAGTCATTATCCTCACTCGACTCAGAACCCTCAGAAAGTTTTACAACTTTGGATATATTCCACCATCGACCATCTTCAACCATAATTGCACTCCCACACACTTTCTTCACCCTGACAGGTTTACTGAAAATATCATCACCTTTTTTAGCAGACACTTTACTCTTAATTCGCACTAAATCTCCAGGACAGACAATATACAACTTGGTTGCTTTAATAGCATCATATCTTCTTTTCATGCGTTCTTGACCTGACCTCACCTTTTCCCACTCAATTACTCTTTTCCCTGCACATAATCCCTTAGATTTCAAAGAATTAGCTAACCATGAAGGGAAAAGAACGGTTGTAGCTTTGCGACCCCTTAGAGCTTCAAAAGGAGACACATTTGTTAATGAATGGGGTGTGGAACGATAAACCCACAACATTGTGCTCACCGCTTCAATGATGTCATAATTGTTGCGTCTAGCCCATTTGATGCAATCATTGACCACCCTATTCATTCTTTCGACTAAACCATTAGTTTGGGGATGGAATAGAGAACTTTTCAAGTGCTAACGCCAGATTGTTTTAAGAAATTCTCCATTTCAGAATTAACAAACTGTACCCCATTATCAGAAATAATAGTTTCTGGAAAACCTTCTCTCATAAATATCTCTTTAAGGAAGTTAACAGCATTAGATGCTGATGGAGCAGCATAGAAACAAACCTCTGGCCATCTACTGTGATAATCCATAAGAACAAATGCATATCTTAAATTGTGGGGGAGAAAATTAAATGGTCCAATCAAATCTATCCCCACCTTAGACCATGGCATTACAAGAATCTCAATGGGATGTAAAGGTGGAGTACATGTTTTCAATCCCTTTTCTGCAGAATTACATACCAGACACCTCTTGACCACAAGATCAACTTCTTTGTCCATAGATGGCCACCAATACCTCTCCCTCAGCCTTCTTTTCTTCATTGTTGCGCCAAAATGTCCATCATGTGCTAAATTTATAAGACCTGAACATAAATCATGGGTAGGGACACACCTCTCACCTCTCAATAATACACCATCTTCTATAGAGATTTCATTTGCTACCTTACAAAAAGGTTGCAATGGTAAGGGAACATTCTTTTCTCTCGGCCACCCATTAATCAGAAACTCACTAACCTGGCCCAAAATGGGATCCTTCATAAACGCTTCCTCCCAGTCCGATTTGTTATATGCTTTAGACTGTGGAAGGTCGATAGATGCAACAAAACAATCCTCCCTATCATCCTCAGAATCAAAATCATCTAGACCATCCATGGGTAATTTAGAAAGAAAATCTGCTCTCACATTGAGCTTCCCAGGCAAAAACTTGACCTCCATGTTATATTGCAACAACTTAGTGGTGAGACGGGCAATACGTGGGGTAGTATAATTGGTTTTATCCCCACTAAGAATGTAAAGTAAAGGTTTATGATCCGTCACAATGACAAACCTCCTACCCCATATGTAACTCCTAAACTTTTCACTTGCCCAGACACAGGCCAACAATTCCTTCTCTATTACAGAATAGTTAACTTCAGCTTCCCTCAGAACTCTTGAAGCATAACTGACTGTGGCTTCACCTTGTTCTGTGTCTTGAACTAGAATCGCACCCAAACCATACTTGCTAGAATCAACCATAATCTTACACATTAATGCAGGATCGTAAGGACGTAGTGCTTTGGCATCAGTCATCTCAGATTTTATCAATTCAAATGTATCCTGACAAGTCTTGTCCCACTTAAATTCAACACACTTCTTCAACATGTTGGACAAACATTTCATCTTCGATGCATAATTAGGGATGAACCTAGAATAAAATTCACACAATCCAACAAAGGAACGTAACTCATCCTTATTCTTAGGAGGAGGACAATGGCGAACGGCATCCACCAAACCAGGTCTTGGTTTGTTTCCTTCCAACGAAACCACATGCCCCAAAAATTCTATCTCTTTTTTCCAAAATTCACACTTGTCCTCTTTAACGACCACCCCATTCTCCTCGAAAAATTGTAATACCATCTTAAGCACAGAATTATGATCAAGCAAGTCTTTGGCAAAAATCAGTACATCATCCTGAAACACAAGTACACCTTCTATATCTTTGAGCAACTGCTTCATAATAAGTTGGAAAACCAAAGCAGCCGAAGCAAGACCGAAAGGCATTCAACTAAATTGGAATGTACCAAAAGGAGTGTTGAAAGCTGTTAGATGTTTGGACTCATCTTCAAGGACAACCTGGTGGTAAGCCGAAGCCAAGTCAATTTTGGAAAACCAAACCGCACCACTGAGTTTCTCAAGTAAGTCATTAATCCTAGGCAATGGGAAGGAATCCACCCAAATCTCCTTGTTGAGACTTCTTAAATCAACATATATGCGGATATCCCCATTGCGTTTGCGAGCGACCACTATGGGAGATAACCATAGACTAGATTCAACAGGCTCAATTACACCAGACACCTGTAATTTCTCCAACTCTGATTTAAGGTCCTCCCTCAAACTAAATGGGATTGCTCTCAACTTGTGTTTTATGGGAATAGCATCGTCCTTGATTTTAATAGAATGCTTAAAACCTCTTATACATCCCAATTTGTTTTGGAATACATTTGGGAACATCACATGGAGAGTGGACAGATCCATGTCACAATGGTCTCTAACAACCATCACTTGCTCAGTAGTTCCTGGTCTCAAAACCATACCAAAGAGGCCTTGGTGGAACCAACCTAAAATATTAAGGCCCTTGAGAGCAACATAGACCTTCCCACGAATCTTGTGCCCCTTGAACTCCATTACATCTTCAATAAAGCCTTCCAGCTCAATCCTCCTTCCTTCGTAGGAAACCGGAGCTCTATCAGGAGGAAACAGTTCCCTGGGACCCCACGTCTTTTTAAACAGGTCTAAAGTTATCATGGTAATGCGTGCACCTGAATCTACTAGCAAATGGAGCGTTTTGCCCCCCACACGAACGTCTACATACGGGTCTACACATTCTTCAACATCCTTGGAAAGGAATTGTTCATCAGTGACAACTACAATCATGTCACGGAATTAATTCTCCAAACACTGACTAGACATATCACTGGTATCAACCACAGCACTAATTTTGACATTCTTATCGCTCTTTGTACTCTGACATACTCTAGCAAAGTGACCTGTCCGGCCGCATTTGTGGCACGCAACATTCTTAGCAGGACAACCCTTAGAGTCTTTTGAATGTGGTGAATTGCCACATCTGAAACAAATATTGCTGCGTTTGAAAAATAGATTATTAGATGGTTTGAGTTCTTTACGCAAAGAGACGACATTGACGCTAACTTTCTCCTCTTCTTTTCGTTGATAGGAAAGTTCCTTAAGAGAAGCTTGAGTAAGTTCAATACTCTTTGCCTGTTTTATTACATCCTTGAGCGAGGGATCTCCCATTGTCAGTAGTCTTTGTTGGATGTGTTTGTCAAAACAATTGCCTATGAGTTGATCCCTGATCAACTGATCACGAAATACTCCAAATTGACATTGTGCACACAATTTACGAAGCGTACTGACGAACTCATCAATGGATTCACTTTGTATCTGGACCCTCTTAAAGAATTTGTGGTGTAGTACGACCAGGCTAGGTTGTTTGTCAAATCTCAAGATGAGTTTTTTTACAGTCTCCTGATACTCATCCAAATCTTCCGCTTCCAACGCTTCAATATCAGGAAGATGTTTTAAAGTCTCTCGCCCCTCAAATCCCAGTGAATGAAGCAATAAAAACTTTTTCCTCTCAGGTCTAAAACGCGAAGCACCAATGGCACCTAAATAAGTTTCAAACGCATCAAACCACTGAGACCAAGACACGGGTGGTTCACCGGGTGTTTCAAGAAAAGGAGGAGGGGCAGAAACAGACTGCATAGTTTTAACTAATGTCTATCCAAAAATGATGATAATGTCTGAAAAAGTTGAATAGGACAGACAAATTGTGTTTCATGACCTGAGCAAGAAAAGAAAGGTTGTAGAAAATCAAATAATTCAAAAAGCACCATGTATCACCAACACCAACAAGGTAATGGCGTTGTTGGAAAAGATGCGTCCACACGTTGGCACAGCAACCAGCGTTACACCATCGTATTGGGTTAAAAGGAGTCAGTTGTTATGGCACGCGTTGGTTGCTAGTGCATGCGCACCTTGCATGCGCTTTAGCGAGAGGCGTAATGTAGTCAGTTGCTATGGTACGCTTGGTTGCTAGCGTACGGAGTGCACATGCTCGTCTTGCTCGTGCACAAGTGAAAAGAATACTGCAAAGTCCACGTGGAGAACACGAAGATTTGAAGCAGCGCGTGCGAGATACACACAGTCAAACCTCAGTGGAAAAAACTATATTTTCCTTTGGAAATTGAACAGTGGCATCTAAACAGGTCTCACCATAACAGAAGAGAAAAACCATCTGTTAAGTCGCGTCCGCTTCCTGACACCAATGCGTAGGTTCAGAGGTGGCTCACAGCTCGTCGCCAGAGTTATGTTGTAGTCCAAAGAAGGCTGTGACTTCTTTATTTCACAACAAGTCCAGAAGTACACAGAGCCTCCTCCCAAGCGTGTTACAGCCTCTCCAAACGCCTTCCCCACTCCCGTATATTCCACATTCCTTCCCCCACGAGACCCACATTCCATTCCCCGCATTCTACCCACAGGCCCCACATTCCAAGTAAAACCCTAGAGCAATACTAAACACAACACCTATGTTTACCATTGGTTAGACCTCTTTGCACTAGCAGAGCATGCACTCCGTCTCCCAACTTTTTTAGTCGTGGTCTACGTCCTGCACCATAGGAATTTGCACTCTTAATTTTCCTGGCTTTGGTGGCTGCTCTAAATAGGACCTCCATTTCCCTTGACTCGCAAAGCTCTCAAATATCCAGGGGGACCAAGGGATATGTTACTGTTACCCCCATTTTGGTTGAGATTCTTTCCAGTCTCTCCATCCCCCTTGGACCTCCTTGCTTTCAACTGTTTTACCTCATTCATTTTCATCTAGGGGTCTAGAGATTAAGAAGCTAAATCTCATGGCTCGAGGTTGTTCAGCTGATTTAACTTCCAGTATCCAATAAAATGGATGTCCTTCCGCCCTTTGTATACATCCATTATTGTAATTTTGAGAGCTGATGTGCATCTAAGGGATTAGGGTTTCTTCTTGAGCTCCATTAAGAACTGGGGATTTTTTGAGGAATTTTTTTTGGGGTCCTGGGGAGTGGTCTATGTGGAGAAATCACTCCCTATGTGGAGAAATCACTCTCTCTACGCACCATGGGGTGCCCCTAGAGAGTCACCCTTGGGAGTGGTCAGTGTGGGAAGAGCACTCCCTCTCCACAACCTACAGCACACGATTGTTGATTGAGGGGGGGGTAGTCTGTGCATAGAAACCTCTCCCTCGCAAAACCCTACCGCACATGACCATCGCCTTTAGATGTGGTCTGTGCAGAGAAACTGCTCCCTCTCCACACACTGCAGCACACGCCCATCACCATGGGGAGTGGTTTGTGTCGAGAAACCACTTCCTTTTCTCACTCTACAGTGCATGTCAGTCACCCTGGGGGGTGATCAATGTGGAGCACCTACTCCCTCTCCACATCCTACAGTGCACACTCATCATCCTAGGGAGTTGTCTGTGTGGAGAAACCATACCCTTCCCACACCCTACAGTGTATGCCTGTAGCTTTCGGGAGTGGTCTGGGCACACTCATCACTCTCTGATGTAAAAACTTGTAAACAATAACAGACAAACACATACTCTCTTTTACACTGTGTCACGTACATGAACAAACATATACAGAGGCACATGCACATTCACAACTATGCCGACTCTCACAAACACACTTATACAGATATTAACCCCCTGGGTGTACAGGACGAGCTGGTCTCGCTCTCGGCTGCCTGGTGCTGAGGACGAGACCAGCTCGCCCTGTTATGGGCCCTCGGGGAGGGCAAGTGTGCCTGCCGATGGCCAAGCACCCCCCTCCCCTGGGCAGGGATGAAAGGAAAATCGCTTCCCCTTTCACCCCCAGATCCCCCTATGGCTTCTGATGATGTCAGCGCACAATCGCGCACTCTCATCATTAGAGGCTTACCCCTCGCAGATCGGAGGAGATATGCAAAAGCATTTCTCCTCCGATCACGTGGAGGGGGTGAGAGAGGCATGAAAGGAGAGGAAAAGCCTTTCCTCTCCTTTCATGTCTCTCTCAGCATTTCTGCTGCCCGATCGCAATGCAATCGGGCAGCAGAAATGTCCACTAGACACCAGGGACATCTTTTTTCTTTTATTATATCCATAATGGGAGCGGTCCCTTGGGCAAGGGCCGCTCCCAAGGGGGGCAAATTATTTTACGGCCATATCTGTCTCCCCTGGGAGGCAGAAATCCCTAGACACCAGGATTTTTTTTTTTTTTATGTAGGGAGTAACTTTCAAAATCGTCCCACTTGCAATGGTGAGGGCTGCACTTTTTGGACTTTGGGACGCTGCCATGTAGAAAAATCCACAGGACCTAGACACATCTGAAAACTAAACATCTAGGTGATTCCAGGGTGGTGTGCTTCACATGCACCCATCACCATTTTCTTACCCATAATGCCCTGCAAACCTCCAACTTTGCTGGAAATCGCACATTTTTCGACACATTTTTGTGACTGAACCTTCCGGAATCTGCAGGAATCCACAAAATTCCTACCACCCAGCATTGTCTCATCTATACCGATAAAAATTCTTCCCCACTTCTCAGGCTAAAAATGTTTGATTCAAACTGCCCTGTTGGACCCCCTTTGGTTCACCCTTAATTTCAAAGTGTTTTTGGCTCTTCCCCGTCACAGGCACTTGGTCCACCTACACAAGTGAGGTATCATTTTTACCAGGAGAATAAGAGGAACATTGGGTGGTAGGAAATGTGTCCCGGGGCGGTGATCCCACACAGAAATGTGGGAAAAATTAGATTTCTTTTTGCTAAATTTGACCTTTGCTGAGTATTCTGGGTAAGAAAACACTGGGGGATCCACGCAAGTCACACCTCCCTGGACTCCTGGGGGTGTCTAGTTTTCAGTTATGTCTGGGTTTGGTAGGTTTCCCTGTATGGCTGCTGAACACAGGACCAAAAACGTAGGTGCCTCCCTCCCTGCAAAAACAGGTAGGTTTCTATATGATAATTTTGATGTGTCCAGATAGTGTTTTGGGGCATTTCCTTTCACGGGCACTAGGCCTACCCACACAAGTGAGATACCATTTTTATCGGGAGGCTTGGGGAAACGCTGGGTGGAAGGAAATTTGTGGCTCCTTTCAGATTCCAGAACTTTCTGTCACCGAAATGTGAGGAAAAAGTGTTTTTTGGCCAAATTCTGAGGTTTGCAAAGGATTCTGGGTAACAGAACCTAGTGAGAGCCAGACAAGTCACCCCATCCTGTATTCTGCTAGGTGTCTAGTTTTGAAAAATGCACAGGTTTGGTAGGTTTCCTTGGGTGCCGGCTGAACTAGAGGCCAAAATCCACAGCTAGGCACTTTCTAAAAAACAGCTCTGGTTTCTTAGGGAAAATGTGATGTGCTGACGTTGTGTTTTGGGGCATTTCCTGTCGTGGGCACTAGGCCTACCCACACAAGTGAAGTACCATTGTTATCGGGAGACTTGGGGGAAAACAGGGGGGAAGGAAATTTGTGGCTCATCTCAGATTCCAGAATTTTCTGTCACCGAAATGTGAGGAAAAAGGGTTTTTTGGTCCAAATTTTGAGATTTGCAAAGGATTCGGGGTAACAGAACGTGGTGATAGCCCCACAAGTCACCCCATCTTGAATTCCCCTAGGTGTCTTGTTTTAAAAAATGCACAGGTTTGGTAGGTTTTCCTAGGTGCCGGCTGAGCTAGAGATCAAAATCCACAGCTAGGCACTTTCCAAAAAACACGTCAGTTTAAAATGTAAAAATGTGATGTGTCCATGTTATGTTTCCTGTTGCGGGCGTTAGGCCTACCCACGCAAGTGAGGTACCATTTTTATCGGGAGACGTGGGGGAACAGAGAATAGCAGAACAAGTGTTATTGACCCTTGCCTTTTTCTACATTTTTTCTTCCAAATGTAAGACAGTGTGAAAAAGACATCTATTTGAGAAATGCTCTCAAATTTAAATGCTAGTATGGGGACCTCAGAATTTATAGATGAGCAAATAACCACTACTTCTCAGCACCTTATCTTTTGCCCATTTTGTAAATACAAAGGTTTTCTTGATACCTATTTTTCACTCTTTATATTTCACCAAATGAATTGCTGTATACCCGGTATAGAATGAAAACCCACTGCAAAGTGCAGCTCATTTATTGTCTCTGGGTACCTAGGGTTCTTGATGAACCTACAAGCCTTATATATCCCCACAACCAGAAGAGTCCAGCAGACGTAACAGTATATTGCTTTAAAAAATCTGAAATTGCAGGAAAAAGTTACAGAGTAAAACGTGGAGAGAAATGGCTGTTTTATTTTCACCTCAATTTCAATATTTTTTTATTTAAGCTGATATTTTCTGTGGGAAATCTTGTAGGATCTACACAAATGACCCCTTTTGAAATTCAAAATGTTGTCTACTTTTCAGAAATGTTTAGCTTTCCAGGATCCAGCATTGGTTTCACACCACCCATTTCTGTCACTAACTGGAAGGAGGCTAAAAGCACAGAAAATAGTAAAAATGGCGTATGTCCCAGTAAAATGGCAAAATTGTGTTGAAAAATGAGGTTTTCTGATTCAAGTCTGCCTGTTCCTGAAAGCTGGAAATCTGGTGATTCTAGTACCACAAACGCTTTGTTGATGCCATTTCAGGCAAAAAACCACAAGCCTTCTTCTGCAGCCCTTTTTTTTTTTGAACAATGAAATTTTCGCTGTATTTTGGCTAATTTCTTGGTCTCCTTCAGGGGAACCCACAAACTCTGGGTAACTCTAGAATCCCTAGGATGTTGGAAAAAAAGGACGCAAATTTGGCATGGATAGCTTATTTGGACAAAACGTTATGACTTCCTAAGTGTGAACTGTCCCAAATAGCTACAAAAAGGACTAGCACCGGAGGGGGAAAAGGCCTTGCAGCGAAGGGTTTAGTAAAGAAAAACACACTTTCACACTTACTTAACTATTGTGATTAAGTGAGTAACCCAACTGCTGTGAGAGTCCATGGGTCTCCTTCACCACTGCACAAATCTCCAGTAACCTGGACTGTCACCATCACATCACCAATCAGTTCACAGCTCCTTTCACCAACTGACCAATCTTAGCACAGACCAGTGACCTCACACTTGATGATTTCCTCCACCATGACCCTGAGCTCCTCCTCCGAGAACCTGGGGTGTCTTTGCCGTGCCATGGGGTGGTGTGGGTGATGTGTGGGGTGGTGTGTGTGGTGATAAGTGTGCTGATATGTAGTGGGGTGTTGTGTGAGGTGCGTAGAAGTTATGGGGGTGATGATGTTGTGTGCCTGTGGATGCTAGTATTGTTGATGGTGGTGTCTCTCTGTGTGCTTCTTTCTCAATTGTGGTCGTAGGGGGTTGGGGTGATGTGGATGTGTGTGTTATATTGTATTGGGTGTGTGGGAGTGGTGTGTGTATGTGTATCAGGTGTGTGTATTTTGAATTGTCCAATGTGGCTGTGTTTTGTATGTGTGTGTGTATTTTGAGCGCGATGGTGTGTACCGCCAATGGAATACCGCGGTTGAAAGACCGCCGCGTGGATTTGTGTGTCGTGATAGTGTGGGCGTATTTCTGTTGGCGTGACGGTGGAGCTTTTGTTTTCGCCAGTTTATCACTGACCTTTGGTGTGGCGGACTTGTGTGGGTGTCTGAATTTTGATGGATTACGTGCTGTGGGTCATAATAGCTGTGGCGGATTTCCGCGGCGGTGTGTTGGCGGTCTTCTGCACGGCGGTAAGCGGCTTTTACCGCCAATGTTGTAATGAGGGTCAATGTCTTTGTTCCCTAACTACACCTATGGTGTGCAGCATTGCCAAGCCTCTTTCCAGGCAGTAAAACAACAATTATACACTGACGGACTCACTCATGCCTTGAAGTACCTGGCTAAACTGAAAATCATTCACGATCAAACAACTCTCTTTCTTGACTCACAGGACGCAGTATGGGTTTGGTTGGACAAGAATTACCCTTGTGCACGTCCTCCTCCTCCACCAAGCCACCCTCAGAAGAACACTTGAGATGCCTCTCATTGCCAGCGCCACAGGATGACCCATGCAGTGCCCTCTAGGTCAACCCCAACTCTGCAACAAGCACTGTGCGGTCAGAGGGTGGTGCTGGAGTCAATCTTCTCAATGAGCTCCCAGCAAAGTCCACCCTCCTCTAGTTCCTCGGAGATCGTGGGTTCAGATTCAGACTCAAAGGCCATTGTGGCTCTTTTTCCATTCATAACAGCACAGACTGCGGACATGGTGATTTAAAAACTACAATGACGGAACCTATTGCATTATCCACACAGTGGAAAGAACATTCTGTACCAGCTGTGTTTGTTGCTTGACCTTTCCCATCTCATCTCTCCCTCTCCCTCCCCCTCTTCCTTTCTCTCTTCTCTTCTTTCCTCCCTATTCTTCTTTTTTGCTCTACCTCTTCCCCATTTCTTTTTCCCCTCCCTCTATTGCCCTATGTTATTCTCTTCCTTTTCTTTATTGAGAGTGGGTTTAAGTGATAACCATATGGTTCAATGAGATTACACCTGCCATGCTGTTGTGCTCTCAAACGGGATGTTAACTAAGTGTAAGACTGCATATGTGCTACTTACCCTTTAGAAAGCAACTTTACTCCTTTGTATATTGTACATCCTTCACGTTGCTGTATACATGTACATATATACATGCTTTTAATTTAGTGGATCAATATGCTATTACCATGTATGACTACTATGCAGGTATGGACGTTAACTTAGAAAGTTATCATCCTCCCTTACCAGGCACACAAGCAACTCATTACTAGAAAGCCCTCTCCAATTGGGTGTCAAATTATTCATTAGCTGATGTATGGAGGGAATACAACAATGGTATGCAGGAATATTCCTTCTTTTCTTCCCCACACACCCTACATGCTAGGCTAGATTACATTTACTGTTCGTCACACATGGTTCATAAGTTCACTGATACTATTTACCTGGGATAGACCCTCTCAGATCATAAACCATTAGAAACAGTCCTGACGTAGGGCAGAGTTCCTACACCCATACCAACATAGCGCATGCAGTTGACTCAATTGGAAGACGCGGTATCTCACAACACACTGCGCACTGCCATAGATTCCTATTTTGCTAAAAATGTGAATACCTTTTCCATGCCACCCATAGAATCGGAAGCTTTCAAAGTTGTGATTTGTGGAGTATCTATAGCCACAATCACAGGAGCCCGCTGCACAGAAACACGGTTAGATATACTGGAATGCAAATCCCTTCGAGATCCTTCAGGCCTAGATAAACTCCAGAACATCAGGGTGTTCATGCAGAATTATTAGAATGCCTGTGTATAATAGACTATTGATCATATACAGAGGTGTATGCACTATTCGCCCATATGAATCGCCACACAATGTCCCCTACTCTAATCTTGCCTGTCACAACACCGCCAGGCACAACATGTACTACATAAGTAAATATTCATGGATAGTTTTTAGAATATTAGTGATTCTTGTTAGTTGTAACTATATCAGGACTGTGGACTATCTGCTTCAGAATTTAATGTATAAAATAACGGCAAGATTAATGACTTTAAGACTCAGGGTAGGACCCGACAGTTCCTACTGGAGCTATCTGCCCTGCACTGCTGCATTTACATTTTATAATTCTTTTTTCCTTTCCGGATAAGTCACACATGGGTCTCTTTCCTTCCTCTTACCAGATGTACTATGATTACGCTTATGAAGGTATAACAATGCAAAAAGCAATTGGAAATGGACTAGGTATGTCCACGCTTGACACTTACGGATTACCACACGGTTATGCATGCAATAGGACTACTTTTAATATTTGGGATCTCGTCCATTTACTAACTACACTGGGTAGCCCCCTAAGATTATGGGGGCTATTACAACATTGGTGGTAAAAGCCGCTTACCACCGTGCAGAAGACCGCCAAGACACCGCCGCAGCCGTGGAATTCCGCCACAGCTATTATGACCCACATCTTGGAATCTTCCGAAATTCAGACACCCACACAAGTCCGCCACACCAAAGGTCAGTGATAAACTGGCGAAAACAAAACCTCCACCGTCACGCCAACAGAAACACTCCCATGCTATCACGATCCACGAATCCACGCAGCGGTCTTTCAACCGCGGTATTCCATTGGCGGTACACACCGCTGCGCTCAAAATACACACACATCTCCAAAACACCGCCACATTGGACAAATTAAAATACACAGACCTGATACACATACACACACCACTCCCACACAATCAATACTATATAAAACACACACCCACAGCACCCACAAACGCCTACGACCAAAAATTATAGACAAAGGCGAGAGAGAGAGCACAGCATCGACAACCCCACCACACATAGGCACACAACACCATCGCCCACACAACATCCATGCACAAATCACCACACACCACTACACATCACCACACTCATCACCACATAAATCACCCCACACATCACCTACACCACCCCATGGCACGCCAAAGACACCCCAGGTTTTCGGAGGAGGAGCTCAGGGTCATGGTGGAGGAATTCATACGGGTAGAGCCCCAGCTATTTGGATCAAAGGTGCAGCACACCTCTATTGCAAGGAAGATGGAGCTATGGCGAAGAATAGTCGACAGGGTCAACGCAGTGGGACAGCACCCAAGAAATCGGGAGGACATCAGGAAGAGGTGGAACGACCTACGGGGGAAGGTGCGTTCCGTGGTCTCCAGGCACAACATCGCGGTTCAGCGGACTGGCGGCGGACCCCCACCTCCTCCCCCACAACTAACAACAGGGGAGGAGCACGTCTTCACCATCATGCATCCAGAGGGCCTCGGAGGAGTCGGTGGAGGAATGGACACTGGTAAGTCAAATCTTAACTATCATATCCCCCACCCTACCTGCATGCTGTCACACAACCCCACCCTCACCCCCTCCCCTATCACTCCAACTCCTCACTAATGTACTAATAACACAAACCAACCATCACAACACCAAGCCCTGCATGACACAACAAAGCATGGACACCCATCACTAAAGCATGCCCACTGCACATACCCAGAACACCCCCTAACCATCATCACACAAGCCCCCACACAGGAATGCTAGCACTGGGGTACACGCTCACCCACCCATTGCACACCATGACACACACAGATGCAATAATCATGCTTTTACACCCCTGCAGGATCACTACCTAACGTCACCAGACAGGAGGGTCTAGACATCTCTACCCCACCCACAGAAGAGGCCCACAGTGATGACAGCAGCTCTGGCCAACTGGATCCAGATGACCAGCCCGGACCATCGTGGGCATCGGGATAGTCAGTTCCCCTCGCACAGGCACCACCCCAACACTGACCTTCCACCCTCTGGAAACACCAGTACAGCACCCACCCAGCGAGCCCATACCTCCGTCCCCAAGACACGTCAATCAGCTGTGTGTCCACCACTACAGGGAACCCAGGATAACCCACCACCCCAACAACAACAGGGACCTGGGGGCAGTGGTAGTGGGCACACGGTCCAGGGGATGGAGGCCCAGGAACACAAGGGAACTGGGAGGGCTGCTGTGCGACAGGGGGCGGACTGGCCAAGGGAACCCACTCTCCACGAGTCCCTCTCCTCCATCATGGGAGCATACCACCACTCCCAGGAGACGATGGCTACAGTCCTGGCCAAGTTTCAGGATACCCAGCGCCTGCAGGAGGAACAGTATTTGGGGTTCAGGGAGGAACTCAGAATCATCAGCTCCGCCCTGGGCACCATCGTAGGGGTGCTGAAGGATATACAGAACACCATGAGGGACACCGTGGCACTCCAAAGGGCCCCTGACACTAGCCTGGACGATGAACTGCCCACCACCTCCGCCGGCGCTAGTGGACGCCCCGCCACAGGACCACCACACCAGCACCCCACCCCCTGCAGATGGAGAACCACCCCGCAAGCGGTCCCTGATATCCAGGAACAGGACAGAGCACGATGGCAAGACCCCCGCCAAGAAATTAGACCATCCTGATTGTCATCCCACTGTCTCACTTTGTAACCCTGTCCATATTGGAACTGCCACAGCTCCACTTCCTATGCCCATATGGACAATGCACCTGTGAGACTGATAGACTGGACTCTGCCATGGACATTCCTCCACCATCACCCATCATCATTTTACCACAACCTCCAATATTTAGCACTTCAATAAACACCCTTGAAGCACAAAACAATCTGGAGTCAGTCTGTGATTTTGAAAATGTGTATTAGCTATGACAATGACAAAATCCGTTTGAAAATGTAATGTCAACATGCCTGTGTCACACATCACAAGTCCTTGAAGGATGCAAGCAGATGACACACGTTGGTAAACACACCTGTGAAACCGTAATGGAAATGTACAGCTCAGTTACCAAATACTGCTTGAAATTCACAGACAGGATAGAGGTGGAAGTGTGAAAGTACTTCTACTAGGCAAGAAAGTCTTCTCACCTGTGTGTCACTGGAAATATTGCTGTATGACTGAGTCCCTGTTGTCAATGTCTTCTTCCTCTGCTTCCTCCTCATCACTGTCCACAGGCTCCACAGCTGCCGCAACACCGTCATCTGGACCATCCTCCTGCAGAAAAGGCACCTGGTGTCGCAAAGCAAGATTGTGAAGCATAGAGCAGGCGATGATGATCTGGCCCACCTTCCTTGGTGAGTAGAATAGGGATCCACCTGTCATATGGAGGCACCTGAATCTGGCCTTCAGGAGGCCGAAGGTGCGTTCGATCACCCGCCTAGTCCGTCCATGGGCTTCATTGTAGCGTTCCTCTGCCCTGGTCCTGGGATTCCTCACTCGGGTCAATAGCCATGACAGGTTGGGGTAACCAGAGTCCCCTAATAGCCACACCCTGTGCCTCTGGAGTTGACCCATCAGATAAGGGATGCTTCTATTCCGCAGGATGTAGGCGTCATGCACTGAGCCAGGGAACATAGCATTTACCTGGGAGATGTACTGGTCTGCCAAACATACCATCTGTACATTAATCGAATGATAACTCTTCCGGTTCCTGTACACCTGTTCACTCCTGTAGGGGGGGGATCAGAGCTACATGGGTCCCATCAATGGCACCTATGATGTTAGGGATATGTCCCAGGGCATAGAAGTCACCTTTAACAGTAGCCAAATCTTCCACCTGAGGGAAAACGATGTAGCTCCTCATGTGTTTCAGCAGGGCAGACAACACTCTGGACAACACGTTGGAAAACATAGGCTGAGACACCCTGATGCCATGGCCACTGTTGTTTAAAATGGCCCACTTGCTAAGAAATGGAGCACTGATAGCACCTGCACTTGAGGGGGGATTCCTGTGGGATGGCGGATCGGTGACATAAGGTCTGGCTCCATCTGGGTACACAGTTCCTGGATTGTGGCACGGTAAAACCTGTAGGTGATGATTAAATGTAGCTCCTCCATTGTCAACAGGTCCACCAGCGGTCGGTACACCGGAGGATTCCACCATCTCCTCACATGTCCCATCTGATGGTGCCTAGGAAGTACAACAGCGACCACAGAGTCAAGCAACTCAGAGGTATGTACCCACAGCTACACAGAACACGAAACATAATCCAAAAAGTTGTCTGTATGTGTGTTGAGTCCAGGCCTAGGTATGTGTGAAGCAGTTGAAAATGAAGCCACGTGGGCCCCTGAAATGGCGGCTGCCTGACCTCTAAACTGGGACAATGGGATGTGAGGTAACTGCGCTGGCGTTGTACACCGTCGCGGTAGGCGGTCGAAGACCGATGCGCAATGCTGGATTGGTTAACATTGGACCCTATGGGTCCCAGGAGCCAATGACGAAGTGTGCCGGCGGTGATAATACGCACCGCCGCGGACGTCACCGCCGCGGACGTGACCGCCATTTTCTATCTGTTCAATCACTCGATACCTGATCTTCGACAGGAGAGGACCTATACTGCAAGTGCTGCTGTGACCTCGGTCTGGAAGAGACAATGGCACGTGCGTCTGGGAAAAGGGCCCCTGCCTTCACTGCACAGGAGTTGGAGAAAATTGTGGACGTGGTCCTCCCCCAGTACACGCTACTCTACGGTCCTCCAGACCAACAGGTGAGTACGTAGGGTGCAAGTTGTATGGGCTATGCCTGGGTGGAGAGGGCTGGATGTAAGAAGGAAGGGGGCAGAGTTCTGCTAGCATGAAGGACTGTGAATGCATGTGCCACATGGCAAGGGTAGGGATGTGGGCCACTCACTTTGACGGTACAGTTGGTAATGAATTCTATTCTTCCCCTGTACATGTCATGTAGGTCAGCGCCCACCAGAAGAAGGATATTTGGCATGCCATCGCCAAGGAAGTCCGGACCCTGGGGGTCCACCAGAGACGGAGCACCCACTGCTGTAAAAGATGGGAGGACATTCGCCGCTGGAGCAAGAAGACGGCGGAGGCTCAGCTGGGGATGGCCTCCCAACGTGGGAGGGGTGCCCATTGCACCATGACCCCCCTGATATTCCAGATCCTGGCGGTGGCCTACCCTGAGTTGGATGGGCGCATGAGGGCATCACAGCAGACACAAGGGGGTGAGTACAAGATCATTCTGCGGACTTTGCGCGCATTGGAGGGGTCTGGGTGGGGGAGGAGGGCTGTGGGTTTCCCTAGGCCAGGGCGAGTTCCGTAGGCTAGGCCCCTCCAAAATGCAGGCCATGTGGCACTCCACCCCACCTCTGTAGAGTGCCAAGTACAAGTATACATGCCTCTGTGTCATCTATGTGTGCAGATGTTGACCATAGCCATGTAGGCCATATCCCAGGAACTGCATCTGTAGAGCCCAACAGCGCGGCGTAGTGCAGGGGGCTGCTGTGTCTGTATTGTCCGCCAACGGTAGCGGTAAGCCATGCGCTCAACCTGTCTTTCTTCTGTCCCCCCCCCTTTTTGTGCTCTCCCTGTTCTTTTGTGCATCAGCGTCATCAGGCGGAGGTACAGTGGCACCGGAGCACGAGGGGGCTGCATCCCACATGGCCATGGAGGGCCACACCATGGACTCAGAATACACCAGTGGGACGGAGGGCGAGGGGAGCTTCACGGCGGTGACAGGAGCTGAAACCAGCGACATGGACTCGTCCTCCGATGGGAGCTCCCTTGTGGTGGCGGCAACATCTGTGCCCCTCACTTCTACAGGTACAGCTGCCACCCCCCCTACCAGCACTGCCCTCCCAGCAGCCCCTCAGCCTTCACCCCGTGCCCGCTCACCCAGGAGGGTGGGCATCACCTTCGCCCCACGCACCTCAGCCCCTGCCCCTGTCACCTCTGCTGCCCTCAGTGAGGAGGCCATTGACCTCCTCAGGTCCCTCACTGTTGGGCAGTCTACCATTGTGAATGCTATCCAGGGTGTAGAAAGGGAGTTGCAACACAAAAATGCATTCCTGTAGGGCATTCATTCTGGTCAGGCTGCCCATCATCGAACCCTGCAATCTCTGGCCTCAGCACTGATGGCAGCCATTGTCCCTGTGTCTAGCCTCCCCCTCTAACTTCCTCCACCCAGACCCAATCCCCTGTACCTCTGCCTATCCCAAGCACACCATCAGACCAGCCTGCACACACCTCAACACACAAGGGCAGCTCAGGCAAACATAGGCACCACACATCCCACAGGCACTAACACAAGCATCACCCACATACAGACACAGGAACATCCACTGCCTCCACTGTGTCCCCCTCCTCGTCGTCTCCCTCCTCCCTCCCAGTGTCGTCTACACTCTCACCTGCATGCACTACCACTACAGCCACTAGGACTCGCACCAGAACACCCACCACCACACCCCGCTCACCTTCACTCACCACCCCCACTACCATTTACACGTCCCCTGTGTCCTCTCCCAGTGTGTCTGTGACGCCCCCTCCCAAAGTACACAAACGCGGGCACACACACACCCAACATCCATCCACCTCACGACAGCCTCCAGAACATGCACCTGCACCCAAATCATCAAACGTTACACCTCCTACAACCACCTCCTCTTCCTCCACTCCCAGACCCCCTCCAGCTACCCATCCCAGTGTTCGTCAGAAACTTTTCCTGAGCAACGTTGACCTCTTTCCCACCACCCCCCCCTCCAATTCATAGGTCCCGTACTAGCACCTCAGCCAAAAAATCTCCGGTACCAGTGGTGCCTGTTAGAGGTATGTGGAATGCACCGGCCTCCAGGGCAGCCAGTGTGACACGGATCCACAGCACAGCCAGTCCCCCCCCCCCCGTGAAGCACCAGAAGTTGGGCAGTGCCCGACGGGAGAGGGGGAAGACTCCTGCCGGCAAATCCGCTCACAAGAGTCTCGGGGGGAGTGTCGAGTCAGCTGTGACTCCTCCCAAGGTGGGGAAGGGGCAGAAGAAAGCGCCAAAGTCTGGGAAGAGCAGCACGGCGGAGAAGGCCTCCATCATCCCCGCTGCCCAGGACGCCACCGCCAACCCCATCGTTACTGGTCAGGAGACCACTGCCAGAGTCAGTGCCCAGGAGGACGGGCCAATCGTCACTGGTCAGGAGACCACCGCCAGAGTCAGTGCCCAGGAGGGAAGTCCAATCGTCACTGGTCAGGAGACCACCGCCAGAGTCAGTGCCCAGGAGGGCAGCCCAATCGTCACTGGTCAGGAGACCACCGCCAAAGTCAGTGCCCAGGAGTGAGGGCCAATCGTCACTGGTCAGGAGACCACCGCCAGAGTCAGTGTCCAGGAGGGCGGGCCAATCGTCACTGGTCATGAGACCACCACCAGAGTCAGTGCCCAGGAGTGCCCCGGCAGCCACAGTCCCGCTTGGCAATGAGGGACCGCCACCGCAAACACCGCTGCACAGGTCAGAAACTGCTAAGTCAAGCACCGCTGAACAGGGCAAGCACCGCTGAAAGGGGCAAAGACCGCCATGGCAAGCACCGCTGAACAGGTCAGAAACTGCTAAGTCAAGCACCGCTGAACAGGGCAAGCACCGCTGAACAGGGCAAAGACCGCCATGGCAAGCACCGCTGAACAAGGCAAAGACCGCCATGGCAAGCACCGCTGAACAGGTCAGAAACGGCTAAGTCAAGCACCGCTGAACAGGGAAAGCACCGCTGAACAGGGCAAAGACCGCCATGGCAAGCACTGCTGAACAGGGCAAAGACCGCCATGGCAAGCACCGCTGAACAGGTCAGAAACTGCTAAGTCAAGCACTGCTGAGCAGGGCAGGCACCGCTGAACAGGCAAGCACCGCTGAACAGGGCAAAGACCGCCATGGCAAGCACCGCTGAACAGGTCAGAAACTGCTAAGTCAAGCACCGCTGAACAGGGTAAAGACCGCCATGGCAAGCAACACTGAACAGGTCAGAAACTGCTAAGTCAAGCACCGCTGAACAGGGCAAAGACCGCTGAACAGGGCAAAGACCGCCATGGCAAGCACCGCTGAACAGGGCAAGCACCGCAAAATCATGCACCAGTAGCCCAAGTGCTGCAGGGGCAGTGACGGAACTGGGACCGTCACGGGGAGAGTGATGCACTCTGGGCACCAGTCCCCCTCCAGAACCAGTGGAAAACTGCATCCACTACCTCAGTCCTTAACAGGATGAAGCACTCTGGGCACCAGTCCCCCGCCAGAACCAGTGGAGAACTGCATCCACTACCTCAGTCCTTAACAGGATGAAGCACTCTGGGCACCAGTCCCCCTCCAGAACCAGTGGAGAACAGCATCCACTACCTCAGTCCTTAACAGGATGAAGCACTCTGGGCACCAGTCCCCCTCCAGAACCAGTGGAGAACTGCATCCACTACCTCAGTCCTTAACGGGATGAAGCACTCTGGGTACCAGTCCCCCTACAGAACCAGTGGAGAACAGCATCCACTACCTCAGTCCTTAACAGGATAAAGCACTCTGGGCACCAGTCCCCCTCCAGAACCAGTGGAGAACAGCATCCACTCCGTCTGTCCTTAACAGGATGAAGCACTCTTGGCACCAGTCACCCTCCAGAACCAGTGGAGAACAGCATCCACTACCTCAGTCCTTAACAGGATGAAGCACTCTGGGCACCAGTCCCCCTCCAGAACCAGTGGAGAACAGCATCCACTTGTGAAACTGTGGCTTTGCACTCCCCAGGATGGTACAGTGGGAAAACCACCCACTGCAAAGACTTGTGAGACTGTGGCTTTGCACTCTCCAGGATGGTACTGTGGGCAAACCACCCACTGCAAAGACTTGTGAGACTGTGGCTTTGCACTCCCCAGGATGGTACAGTGGGCAAACCACCCACTTGTGAGACTTGTGAGGCTGTGGCTTTGCACTACCCAGGATACATCAATGGGCATGGAGCCCCGTCGTGGATCTGCTGTCATCCGGCTGAGGTGCCCCCCCTTCCCTTCCCCCTGAGGTGCCTGCTGTATTTCGATCTGATGCCCCAGCAGTGTTCTCTCCATTTCTGGACAGGTATCTAGTGTGGGCCTCGCCCATGCAATTTGGGCCCAGTGGTCCACGGACATTGAATGGTGCATACCTGCACTACTAATCGTGATGTATAATTTTTAGAATGTGTATATAATCTGTATATATTGGCTTACTGTATTTTGATACATTACAATGGTTGAACTCATTTCCTTTTGTCTTTGCATTCTTCTGGGGGTGTTGGGGGTTGTTACTGTTATGTTTGGATATGCACTGGTGTGTGTGTTGTAGTGTGCGAGGGTCGGGGTGGGGGTGTTGCGTGTGTGTGTCCATGACTTTTGCCTCCCCCCTCCCCTATGTCGTAGGTGCAGTACTCACCGTTGTCTTCTGCGCGGCATTGCTGATGTTCGTAGAGGAGCAGGAAGACTAACGCTGGGAGTATTTGGAGTTCCGGCTCCATGGTGCCCTGCTTCCTCGTGGAGTGTGTTAAGGTGAGCATTTTCCCATTGAAATGGCTGTTTCCGCCATGTTTTTATCCACGGAGAATCCGCCCCGGAAAAGGTGGCGGATTGGCCTGTCGTAATACTGTGGGCGGTACTTTGTCTTCTGCCTGTCTGTTGGCGGTGACCACTGCGCTGCTTGTCTGTACCGCCGTGGCGGTCGGAGTGTTAAAGTGGCTGTCTTTGTTGGCGGTTTCCGCTGCGGTCATAATTCCCTTTTTTATTCCACCGGCCTGTTTGCGGTATTACCGCCGCTTTAACACCGTCCACTAGGGTTGTAATGACCACCTATATATTTTCAATATCTTTATCACTCTTGATCTATTATTACACCTCCTTACCAGTCTCCCTTGTCACAATGTTTTGGATTCACTGTTGTCTACCTAAGTTTGAGCACGTATATATATTTATGTCCCTGTACATATGTAGATTTGTATATGTCTATGGGGGTCATTACAACATTGGCGGTAAAAGCCGCTTACCGCCGTGCAGAAGACGGCCAAGACACCGCCGCAGCCGCGGAATTCCGTCACAGCCATTATGACCCACATCTCGGAATCCGCTGAAATTCAGACACCCACACAAGTCCGCCACTCCAAAGGTCAGTGAAAAACTGGTGAAAACAAAACCTCCACTGACACGCCAACAGAAACACGCCCATGCTATCACGACCCACAAATCCACGCAGCAGTCTTTCAACCGCGGTATTCCATTGGCGGTACACACCGTCGCGCTCAAAATACACACACATCTCCAAAACACCGCCACATTGGACAAATCGAAATACACACACCTGATACACATACACACACCAATCCCACACAATCAATACTATATAAAACACACTCCCACAACACCTACAAACCCCAATGACCAAAAATTATAGACGAAGGGGAGAGAGAGAGCACAGCATCGACAACCCCACCACACAGAGGCACACAACACCATCACCCACACAACATCCACGCACAAAACACCACACACCACTACACATCACCACACTCATCACCACATACACCACTCCACACATCACCTACACCACCCCATGGCACGCCAAAGACACCCAAGGTTTTCGGAGGAGGAGCTCAGGGTCATGCTGGAGGAAATCGTACGGGTAGAGCCACAGCTATTTGGATCACAGGTGCAGCACACCTCCATTGCAAGGAAGATGGAGCTATGGCGAAGAATAGTCAACAGGGTCAACGCAGTGGGACATTACCCAAGAAATCGGGAGGACATCAGGAAGAGGTGGAACGACCTACGGGGGAAGGTGCGTTCCGTGGTCTCCAGGCACAACATTGTGGTTCAGCGGACTGGGGGCAGACCCCCACCTCCTCCCCCAGAACTAACAACATGGGAGGAGCAGCTCTTGACCATCATGCATCCAGAGGGCCTCGGAGGAGTCGGTGGAGGAATGGACACTGCTAAGTCAAATCTTAACTATCATATCCCCCACCATACCTGCATGCTATCACACACCCCTACCTTCACCCCCTCCCCTATCACTCCAACTCCTCACTAATGTACTAATAACACAAACCAACCATCACAACACCAAGCCCTGCATGACACAACCAAGCATGGACACACATCACTAAAGCATGCCCACTGTACATACCCAGAACACCCCCTAACCATCATCACACAAGCCCCCACAAAGGAATGCTAGCACTGGGGTACACGCTCACCCACCCATTGCACACCATGACACACACAGATGCAATAATCATGCTTTTAAACCCCTGCAGGACCACTACCTAACGTCACCAGACAGGAGGGTCCAGACATCTCTACCCCACCCACAGAAGAGGCCCACAGTGATGACAACAGCTCTGGACAACTGGATCCAGATGACCAGCCCGGACAATCGTGGGCCTCGGGACAGTCGGTTCCCCTCGCACAGGCACAGCCCAACACTGACCTTCCACCCTCCGGAAACACCAGTACAGCACCTACCCAGCGGGCCCATACCTCCGTTCCCAGGACACGTCAATCAGCTGTGTGTCCACCACTACAGGGAACCCAGGATAACCCACCACCCCAACAACAACAGGGTCCTGGGGGCAGTGGTAGTGGACACACGGTCCAGGGGACGGAGGCCCAGGAACACAGGGGAACTGGGAGGGCTGCTGTGCGACAGGGGGCGGACAGGCCAAGGGAACCCACTCTCCACGAGGCCCTCTCCTCCATCATGGGAGCATACCACCACTCCCAGGAGACGATGGCTACAGACCTGGCCAAGTTTCAGGAGACCCAGCGCCTGCAGGAGGAACAGTATTTGGGATTCAGGGAGGAACTCAGAACTATCAGCTCCGCCCTGGGCACCATCGTAGGGGTGCTGAAGGACATACAGAACACCATGAGGGACACCGTGGCACTCCAAGGGGCCCCTGACACTAGCCTGGATGATGAACTCCGCTGGCGCTAGTGGACAGGACGCCCCTCCACAGGACCACCACACCAGCACCCCACCCCCTGCAGATGGAGAACCACCATGCAAGCGGACCCTGAGATCCAGGAACAGGACAGAGCACGATGGCAAGACCCCCGCAAATAAATTAGACCATCCTGATTGTCATCCCACTGTCCCACTTTGTAACCCTGACCATATTGGAACTGCCCCAGCTCCACTTCCTATGCCCATATGGGCAATGCATCTGTGAGAATAATAGACTGGACTCTGCCATGGACATTCCTCCACCATCACCCATCACCATTTTACCACCACCTCCAATATTTAGCACTTCAATAAACACCCTTGAAGCACAAAACAATCTGGAGTCAGTCTGTGATTTTGAAAATGTGTATTAGCTATGACAATGACAAAATCCGTTTGAAAATGTAATTTCAACATACCTATGTCACACATCACAAGTCCATGAAGGATGCAAGCAGATGACACACGTTGGTAACCACACCTGTGAAACCGTAATGGAAATGTACAACTCATTTACCAAATACTGCTTGAAATTCACAGACAGGATAGAGGTAGAAGTGCGAAAGTACTTGTACTAGGCAAGAAAGTGTTCTCACCTGTGTGTCACTGGAAATATTGCTGTATGACTGAGTCCCTGTTGTCAATGTCTTCTTCCTCTGCTTCCTCCTCATCACTGTCCACAGGCTCCACAGCTGCCACAACACCGTCATCTGGACCATCCTCCTGCAGAAAAGGCACCTGGCGTCGCAAGCAAGATTGTGAAGCATAGAGCAGGCGATGATGATCTGGCAAACCTTCCTTGGTGAGTAGAATAGGGATCCACCTGTCATATGGAGGCACCTGAACCTGGCCTTCAGGAGGCCGAAGGTGCGTTCGATCACCCTCCTAGTCCACCCATGGGCCTCATTGTAGCGTTCCTCTGCCCTGGTCCTGGGATTCCTCACTGGGGTCAATAGCCATGACAGGTTGGGGTAACCAGAGTCCCCTAATAGCCACACCCGGTGCCTCTGGAGTTGACCCATCACATAAGGGATGCTGCTATTTGGCAGGATGTAGGCGTCATGCACTGAGCCAGGGAACATAGCATTTACCTGGGAGATGTACTGGTCTGCCAAACATACCATCTGTACATTCATCGAATGATAACTCTTCTGGTTCCTGTACACCTGTTCACTCCTGTGGGGGGGGACCAGAGCTACATGGGTCCCATCAATGGCACTTATGATGTTAGGGATATGTCCCAGGGCATAGAAGTCACCTTTAACAGTAGCCAAATCCTCCACCTGAGGGAAAACGATGTAGCTCCTCGTGTTTCAGCAGGGCAGACAACACTCTGGACAACATGTTTGAAAACATAGGCTGGGACATCCCTGATGCCATGGCCACTGTTGTTTGAAATGACCCACTTGCTAAGAAATGGAGCACTGATAGCACCTGCACTTGAGGGGGGATTTCTGTGGGATGGCGGATTGGTGACATAAGGTCTGGCTCCAACTGGGTACACAGTTCCTGGATTGTGGCACGGTCAAACCTGTAGGTGATGATTAAGGCCCTCATTCCAACCCTGGCGGTCTATGACCGCCAGGGTGGAGGGCAACGGAAGCACCGCCAACAGGCTGGCGGTGCTTCCGGGGGCATTCTGACCGCGGCGGTAAAGCCGCGGTCAGAAAAGGGAAGCCAGCGGTTTCCCGCCGGCTTCCCGCTGCCCCAGGGAATCCTCCACGGCGGCGGGATTCCGACCCCCTTCCCGCCAGCCTGGTTCTGGCGGTTTTCACCGCCAGAACCTGGCTGGCGGGAACGGGTGTTGTGGGGCCCCCTAACAGGGCCCCACATTGATTTTCAGTGTCTGCGTGGCAGACACTGAAAAACGCGACGGGTGCAACTGCACCCGTCGCACACCAGCAACTCCGCCGGCTCCATTCGGAGCCGGCATCCTCGTTGCTGGTGCTTTCCCGCTGGGCGGGCGGGCGGCCTTTTGGCAGTCGCCCGCCCGCTCAGCGGGAAAGCCAGAATTACCGCGGCGGTCATTTGACCGCGCAGCGGTATTCTGGCGGGGGAACTTTGGCGGGCGGCCTCCGCCGCCCGCCGAAGTTAGACTGACCCCCTAAATGTCGCTCCTCCATTGTCAACAGGTCCACCAGCGGTTGGTACACCGGAGAATTCCGCCATCTCCTCACATGTCCCAGCTGACGGTGCCTAGGAAGGACAACAGCGACCACAGAGTCAACCAACTCAGAGGTATGTACCCACAGCTACACAGAACACGAAACATAATCCAAAAAGTTGTCTGTATGTGTGTTGAGTCCAGGCCTAGGTATGTGTGACGCAGTTGAAAATGAAGCCATGTGGGCCCCTGAAATGGCAGCTGCCTGACCTCTAAACTGGGACAATGGGATGTGAGGTAACTGCGCTGGCGTTGTACACTGTTGCGGTAGGCGGTCAAAGACCGCTGCGCAATGCTGGATTGGTTAACATTGGACCCTATGGGTCCCAGGAGCCAATGACGAAGTGCACCGGCGGTGCTGATATGCACCGCCGCGGACGTCACCGCCGCGGACGTGACCGCCATTTTCTATCTGTTCAATCACTCGATACCTGATCTTTGACAGGAGAGGACCTATAATGCAAGTGCTGCTGTGACCTCGGTCTGGAAGAGACAATGGCACGTGTGTCTGGGGAAAGGGCCCCTGCCTTCACTGCACAGGAGTTGGAGAAACTCGTGGACGGGGTCCTCCCCCAGTACACGCTACTCTACGGTCCTCCAGACCAACAGGTGAGTAAATAGGGTGCAAGTTGTATGGGCTATGCCTGGGTGGAGAGGGCTGGATGTAAGAAGGAAAGGGGCAGAGTTCTGCGAGCATGAAGGACTGTGAATGCATGTGCCACATGGCAAGGGTAGGGATGTGGGCCACTCACTTTGACGGTGCAGTTGGTAATGACTTCTCTTCTTCCCCTGTACATGTCATGTAGGTCAGCACCCACCAGAAGAAGGATATTTGGCGTGCCATTGACAAGGAAGTCTGGACCCTGGGGGTCCACCAGAGACGGAGCACCCACTGCCGTAAAAGATGGGAGGCCATTCGCCGCTGGAGCAAGAAGACGGTGGAGGCTCAGCTGGGGATGGCCTCCCAACGTGGGAGGGGTGCCCGTCGCACCATGACCCCCCGGATGTTCCGGATCCTAGTGGTGGCCTACCCTGAGTTGGATGGGCGCATTAGGGCATCACAGCAGACACAAGGGGGTGAGTACAAGATCATTCTGCGGACTTTGCGTGCAGTGGAGGGGTCTGGGTGGGGGAGGAGGGCTGTGGGTTTCCCTAGGCCAGGGCGAGTTCTGTAGGCTAGGCCCCTCCAAAATGCAGGCCATGTGGCGCTCCACCCCATCTCTGTAGAGTGCCAAGTACAGGTATACATGCCCCTGTGTCATCTATGTGTGCAGATGTCCACCATAGCCATGTAGGCCAAATCCCAGGAACTGCATCTGTAGAGCCCAACAGTGCGGCGTAGTGCAGGGGGCTGCTGTGTCTGTATTATCTGCCAACGGTAGCGGTAAGCCATGCACTCAACCTGTCTTTCTTCTGTTCCCCCCCCTTTTTGTGCTCTCCCTGTTCTTTTGTGCACCAGCATCATCAGGCGGAGGTACAGTGGCACCGGAGCATGAGGGGGCTGCATCCCACATGGCCACGGAGGGCCACACCATGGACTCAGAATACACCAGTGGGACGGAGGGCGAGGGGCGCTTCACAGCGGTGACAGGAGCTGAAACCAGCGACACGGACTCGTCCACATCTGTTCCCCCCACTTCTACAGGTACAGCCTCCACCCCCCCACCAGCACCGCCCTCCCAGCAGCCCCTCAGCCTTCGCCCCGTGCCCGCTCACCCAGGAGGTTGGGCATCACCTTCGCCCCAGGCACCTCAGCCCTTGCCCCTGTCACCTCTGCTGCCCTCAGTGAGGAGGCCATTGACCTCCTCAGGTCCCTCACTGTTAGGCAGTCTACCATTGTGAATGCCATCCAGGGTGTAGAAAGGGAATTGCAACACACTAATGCATTCCTGGAGGGCATTCATTCTGGTCAGGCTGCCCATCATCGAACCCTGCAATCTCTGGCCTCAGCACTGATGGCAGCCATTGTCCCTGTGTCTAGCCTTCCCCCTCCAACTTCCTCCACCCAGACCCAATCCCCTGTACCTCTGCCTATCCCAAGCACACCATCAGACCAGCCTGCACACACATCAACACACAAGGGCAGTTCAGGCAAACATAGGCACCACACATCCCACAGGCACTCACACAAGCATCACCCACATACAGACACAGCAACATCCACTGCCTCCACTGTGTCCCCCTCCTCGTCGTCTCCCTCCTCCCTCCCAGTGTCGTCTACACTCTCACCTGCATGCACTACCACTACAGCCACTAGGACTCACACCAGAACACCCACCACCACACCCCGCTCACCTGCACTCACCACCCCCACTAACATTTACACGTCCCCTGTGTCCTCTCCCAGTGTGTCTGTGACACCCCCTCCCAAAGTACACAAACGCGGGCACACACACACCCAACATCCATCCACCTCACGACAGCCTCCAGAACATGCACCTGCACCCAAATCATCAAAAGTTACACCTCCTACAACCACCTCCTCTTCCTCCACTCCCAGACCCCCTCCAGCTACCCGTCCCAGTGTTCGTCAGAAACTTTTCCTGAACAACGTTGACCTCTTTCCCACCACCCCCCCTCCAATTCATAGGTCCCGTACTAGCACCTCAGCCAAAAAATCTCCGGTACCAGTGGTGCCTGTTAGAGGTATGTGGAGTGCACCGGCCACCAGGGCAGCCAGTGTGACACGGAGCCAAAGCACAGCCAGTCCCCCTCCGTGAAGCACCAGAAGTTGGACAGTGCCCGACCGGAGAGGGGGAAGACTCCTGCCGGCAAAGCTGCTCACAAGGGTCCTGGGGGTAGTGTCGAGTCAGCTGTGACTCCTCCCAAGGTGGGGAAGGGGCAGAAGAAAGCGCCAAAGTCTGGGAAGAGCAGCACGGCGGAGAAGGCCGCCATCATCCCCGCTGCCCAGGACGCCACCGCCAACCCCATCGTCACTGGTCAGGAGACCACCGCCAGAGTCAGTGCCCAGGAGGGCAGCCCAATCGTCACTGGGCAGGAGACCACCGCCATAGTCAGTGCCCAGGAGGGCAGCCCAATCATCACTGGTCAGGAGACCACCGCCAGAGTCAGTGGCCAGGAGGGCGGGCCAATCGTCACTGGTCAGGAGACCACCGCCAGAGTCAGTGCACAGGAGGGCCCTGGCAGCCACAGCCCCGCTGGGCAATGAGGGACCGCCATGGCAAACACTGCTGCAGAGTTCAGAAACTGCTAAGTCAAGCACCGCTCAACAGGGCAAGCACCGCTGAACAGGGAAGCACTGCTGAACAGGGCAAAGACCGCCATGGCAAGCACCGCTGAACAGGTCAGAAACTGCTAAGTCAAGCACCGCTGAACAGGGCAAAGACTGCCATGGCAAGCACCGCTGAACAGGTCAGAAACTGCTAAGTCAAGCACCGCTGAACAGGGCAAACACCGCTGAACAGGGCAAAGACCGCCATGGCAAGCACCGCTGAACAGGACAAGCACCGCAAAATCAAGCACCAGTAGCCCATGTGCGGCAGGGGCAGTGAAGGAAATGGGACCGTCACGGGGAGAGTGATGCACTCTGGGCACCAGCTCCCCTCCAGAACCAGTGGAGAACTGCATCCACTACCTCAGTCCTTAACAGGATGAAGCACTCTGGGCACCAGTCCCCCTCCAGAACCAGTGGAGAACTGCATCCACTACCTCAGTCCTTAACAGGATGAAGCACTCTGGGCACCAGTCCCCCTCCAGAACCAGTGGAGAACAGCATCCACTACCTCAGTCCTTAACAGGATGAAGCACTCTGTGCACCAGTTCCCCTCCAGAACCAGTGGAGAACTGCATCCACTACCTCAGTCCTTAACAGGATGAAGCACTCTGGGCACCAGTCCCCCTCCAGAACAAGTGGAGAACAGCATTCACTCCGTCTGTCCTTAACAGGATGAAGCACTCTGGGCACCAGTCCCCCTCCAGAACCAGTGGAGAACAGCATCCACTACCTCAGTCCTTAACAGGATGAAGTACTCTGGGCACCCGTCCCCCTCCAGAACCAGTGGAGAACAGCATCCACTTGTGACACTGTGGCTTTGCACTCCCCAGGATGGTACAGTAGGCAAACCACCCACTGCAAAGACTTTTGAGACTGTGGCTTTGCACTCCCCAGGATGGTACAGTGGGCAAACCACCCACTGCAAAGACTTGTGAGACTGTGGCTTTGCACTCCCCAGGATGATACAGTGGGCAAACCACCCACTTGTGAGACTTGTGAGACTGTGGGTTTGCACTCCCCAGGATACATCAATGGGCATGGAGCCCCGTTGTGGATCTGGCGTGGTGCTATCATCCGGCTGAGGTGCCCCCCTTTCCCTTCCCCCTGAGGTGCCTGTTGTATTTCGATCTGATGCCCCAGCAGTGTTCTCTCCATTTCTGGACAGGTATTTAGTGTGGGCGTCCCCCATGCATTTTGGGCCCAGTGGTCCACGGACATTGAATGGTGCATACCTGCACTACTAATCGTGATGTATAATTTTTAGAATGTGTATATATATCTGTATATATTGGCATACTGTATTTTGATAAATTACAATGGTTGAACTCATTTCCTTTTGTCCTTGCATTCTTCCGGGGGGGTTGGGGGTTGTTACTGTTATGTTTAGATATGCATTGGTGTGTGTGTTGTAGTGTGCGAGGGTCGGGGTGGTGGTGTTGCGTATGTGTGTCCATGACTTTTGCCTCCCCTATGTCGTAGGTGCAGTACTCACCGTTGTCTTCGGCACCAGCGTTGCTGATGTTCGTAGAGGAGTAGGAAGACTATCGATAGGAGTATTTGGAGTTCCGGCTCCATGGTGCCCTCCTTCCACGTGGAGTGTGTTAAGGTGAGCGTTTTCCCATTGAAATGGCTGTTTCCACCGTGTTTTTATCCACGGTGAATTCGCCCTGGAAAAGGTGGCGGATTGGCCTGTTGTAATACTGTGGGCGGTACTTTGTCTTCCGCCTGTCTGTTGGCGGTGACCGCCACGCTTCTTGTCTGTACCGCGGTGGCGGTCGGAGTGTTAAAGTGGCTGTCTTTGTTGGCGGTTTCCGCCACGGTCATAATTCCCTTTTTTTTTTCCGCCGGCCCGTGTGCGGTATTACCGCCGCTTTAACACCGTCCGCCAGGGTTGTAATGACCACCTATGTCTATTTTTATCTTTACCTGTATCTATTCCTATTCTGACTTCTATTTTTTCTTTCCAAATATTGTTCCACTATGGCCATATGTCTAAGTGTTATTTGTTCTTTCATGTTTACTTTATGTTATATTACAGCCCTGAAGAAGTCCTATGTTAAAGGACGAAACGCGTTGGCTGTTGTTACCACTAATGTTATGTACCATCAAGAAAAATAAGTGGAAGAACATAAAGAGAAGACTCACCACATCTTTATTATAAGAAAATTGAATGTTCCAACACATGAACTGACAATTCTGACAAGTGGTGCTCCACCATTATGTTTCTCATAAGTAAATATTAATGGAGCCTTCCCCTCATATTATACTACACTCTACTAGGTCCGCCTAGTCTTTACACCCTCTACTAGGCATGTCTTCCTTACCAGTCTAGATCTTTCCTAAAATATCCTCCTCAGCTAGTAAGTCACTAGAAGCCCCATAAATACCTACCAAACATAAACAAGGAATCATCGAGATGGCCCATAATAAAACTCCTGGAATCAACGGATTGCCCATCACATTTTTACTCAACCTTTGCACCCTGATTGATTCAGCGCTTAGAGAAATTAAATGCTGCATCTCTAAAAGCAGGCACTTTGCCCCCCACCACCAAACACTAGTCACTTCCCTGCCTAAACCAGGACGTACCCCTGACGACCTTTCCTTCTACTGTTGACTCTTTTTATTGAACTCTGAATACAAGATCCTTAGTAAAGTATTAGCCAACAACTACTTCCTCTCCTTTCGGAGTTAATTGACACTGACCAATGTGGATTTATTCCTCGCCAGAGTATCTCCATGAGTATAAGACAGTTGTACCAAGTTATGGAGATTACACATGATGCACTTCCAAACGTCGGTTGTCTCTACCTACCCAGATCTTCAGGATGCATTTGATTAATTAGACTGGGACTATATGTTCGCCTTAAGGACATTTAATATAACCCACTCCGTTATTAATTGGATTAAGTTGCTCTATGTTGCTCCTACCACGAAAACTGGCATGCATATTTCAAACCAATGTCAAATTTCCAGAAGTACATGCCAAGGTTGCCCGTTGTTGCTATTAATGTTTGTGTTAGCATTGGAATCTTTTGCACAATTCGCAAGACTCCACATATTGGGTATCCGGAGAGGCCCACAGATAAATGCAGTTTCCCTTTATTCGGGCAACATGCTCCTCCAAACTAGGGCTTACATCAAAAAATGCACCTATCTCTAAATTATCCACTTATTTGGAGAAATGTCCAGCCTTTAGGTTAATCACTCTATGAATTTTTCTTCCAAAATCATATAACTCATAACAGTTACTATGGTCAATCCGATTATACCTGTTGCACACACTACGTTTTGCTACCTGGGAATTCAGGTTTACTCCTAAAGAACTGTTAGATGGGAATCTAATTAAAGCTATACCTGCCTTACGCACATAGGTAAAATTCTAGGCTAGTCCTCCTCTCTCTGTTACACGACATCTGATCCTGTCCAAAATGGTCATGTTGCTGAAAATATTATATTACTTTGTTAATTTACCCATCATTTTTCTAAGCATTATTTTCCAAATGTTCAACTCCATTCTTGATCTCACCTTGGGTCCTGGCAGACGTCAGGTTAGTCTTTCAAAATTATAAATGAGCAGTGGCCTAGTTGCTCCCAATTTTTGTTCCTACTGCCTGTCAGACCAATTACAATGACTATCACACTGACTGGCAGGTGTCCATTTGCAAGAAATTAATTACACTCACTCAGAGCAACGGTCTGGCCAATTACGCACACTACTGTTGCCAGGAGCCATGTGCCCACCTAAACTCCCTTCACTTCTACGAAATGCTATAATATATTGGAAACAGGCACTCTGTTGCACACAAGTTACCTCTTCCTATGCCCCGAATATTCCCCTATGCGGATTGCCTATTCAGCTCGGTACCCCTACTGCTTCTAAACTGGCACCATGAAAGGGAACAGGGATTACTGTGATCAGTGACTTATTTGCTAATGGCCAGCTATTGTCGCATCATTACTTTACGCACATACATGATCTCTCTGGTGCTCACTTCCTGACACATGCCAATATATTACATTGGGGGTCATTCCTACCCTGGCGGTCCGAGACCGCCAGGGTAGGGGACGGAGGAAGCACCGCCAACAGGCTGGCGGTGCTTCTGGGGCCATTCTGACAGCGGCGGTAAAGCCGCGGTCAGAAAAGGGAAGCCGGCGGTTTCCCGCCGGCTTCCCGCTGCCCCTGTGAATCCTCCACGGCGGCGCTGCAAGCAGCGCCGCCATGGGGATTCCGACCCCCTTTCCCGCCAGCCTGCTTCTGGCGGTTTTCACCGCCAGAACCTGGCTGGCAGGAACAGGTGTAGTGGGGCCCCTGGGGGCCCCTGCAGTGCCCATGCCACTGGCATGGGCACTGCAGGGGCCCCCTAACAGGGCCCCACATTGATTTTCAGTGTCTGCTTGGCAGACACTGAAAATCGCGACGGGTGCAACTGCACCCGTCGCACACCAGCAACTCCGCCAGCTCCATTCGGAGCCGGCTTCCTCGTTGCTGGTGCTTTCCCGCTGGGCGGGCGGCCTTTTGGCGGTCGCCCGCCAGCCCAGCGGGAAAGACAGAATGACCGCCGCGGTCTTTAGACCACGGTACGGTCTTCTGGCGCTTCCCGCCAGGCGGGCAGCGACCGCCTCCCGCCAAGGTAGGAATGACCGCCATTATGTTCACAAAAACTGGGCACCACTGAGAACTGAACTCACAACACATGTGTTTGTCCAAACAATGCATGAAAAGGGGGCTGGCAGGCATTTGATCAAATGGCTGTATAAAGGCCTTCAGACCCATTTAAGCATCTCGCTCACCCCTTTGTGAACACAATGGAAAACTGATGTTGACCGAGCCCTATTTGATTAAGAATGGAACTCAGTGGTCAAATATTCCAGTATAATACTAAGAAACACATGTTTTAAGTTTATTCAGTTTATGTTCCTTTATAAATCATATTGAACACCGCTCTAATTACACAGAATTTTCCCTCCGCCTCAACGGCGTGTTCACACTGCAGGACTGATGAAGTATCTTTAGTACACATGCTATGGTCCTGCCTCACTTTGGGTAGAGCACAAGTTTGAGACTCCCTCAGATACTTGACAGACATGACACACTGGGGTACAATGGTACACTGTCTCTTGGGTCTCTAGCATAGGCCCAAAACTGCAAGACCAATGACACGATTTGTAGATGTAGCGTTGCTTTTTACAAGATGGTGGAAATCCCCCAAGGCTCCCCTGGCTCTACCCTGACGTGATGAGGTAGGGTGTTAGGGCTCAGCAGAGTTAAACGCTTTGTAGAGAGGAATACCGTGGACTCCGTAAACACCCCTTAGCACTAACATGGGACAGCTTGTTAGCACAATTTAAAGGACAAGAAACAGATGAGGACTAACCTTTCCACGTCGCGACACAGTGGCCTAATGTGAAACAGATTCTGACGATGTCTTAGGCAAATCCAATTATATTGTACAATGACCCAACACAGGAAGTATGCTATTCCTCCTCCATGAGGAAAACAGATACTGACTTCAGAAACAAAGTAGTGAGCAGTGTAGGCAGAGGAAGGTCTACACAATCATTTTCGTTCCATTCATTGTAAAAACATGGCTTTTCTATTTTACAGAATTGTGTCTATAATTGCATCACAATAGGACTTATTTGGTGCTTTTGTCATTAACTCTATTAGACAACCTTTTTTGTGTCCCCTTTTACACTGTTCGAATACTCTTGTCAAATTTACCACCCTTGTACTGCTCCTCTTCTCCATTGACCATATTTGATGAATACTGACGTATAATAAGGTACTGGATGCAATAATCTTGTATGTCTTACACTTTTCCAAAATGCAATAAAGTTTTTTTTAAAACAGCCTTCATTTTCAGAGGTTCCGAAAACAGATCTTGTAGCCTGAGCCCAGTCATGGACCTTTTCCGACTTGGTTCTGATTCTGTTCAAACAAGCTGTAGTATACTGTAAATCTGTAAATATTGCAGCAAAAAGCAGCTGTTACAGCAGCAGGTAATGGTGTGTGTATACAGACAATAATCAATCACCATTCAACGTGTTCGGTGCTGAAGACATAATGGTTCCGTCCTCAGCCACGGTGGGCATGTGCTCAGGATGAAACAGTTCCAGCCTCTGCACACGCTCAAGAAATCCCTCTGCTGTCCACAGCAGAGCGATTTCCTTTCTTTATTTTTTAGCTTTAGAGCAGGAGAAGAGCTTCCCCTGCAGCCCGAGGCATTTTGTTTCACTGTAATGATGATCAGCACGCTGACGTCATTATAGTTCAAGTGAAATTAGCTGATCAATTCATTTCACCTACAATGCTTCGGTGCTGACAGGGCTCTCTCAGCCCCCAAGCACTGATGCAGATGGGAGAGGTATCATTGGAAAGGGGAGATCTCACCCTTTCCAATGGTACCTTTCCCTTGTGGATTCCCCGAATTGGAATCCACCCACTAGACACCAAGGACGGGGGAGTGATCCTTTGGGCAAGGGCTTGTGCTCCCCTTAAAAGAATGTAATTATACAGTCTTTCTGCTCCCCTGGGTGGCAGATGAGTACAATTTCCCCCTCTGCCTCCTGAGGGTGCCGAAAGCCCACTAGACACCAGGGATTACAATTATTTTAATTATAATGGTGAGAATTGCCCAGCAGGGCATAGCTTTGCCCCTCAAAAAAGAAACAGTCTTTCTGCCCCAGGGTTCAGATGGCGACAGAAAGCTCACTAGATACCAGGGATTGATTTTTTTTGTAAGGTTAGGACCATGTCCCTAGCCCCCAAAAAGGCCAAACAGTCTTTCTGTCCTTTACCCCTGTGGGAGCAGAAAGTCAATAATATACCAGGGATTACTTTAATTGTAGGGGTGGGGCTGTTCAGAATGGGCATGCCCCTAACTCCACAAAATGGTGACACAGTTTTTCTGTCCCACCCAAGGGGCAGATTGGGCACTTGGGGGGACAGAATGCCCACCAGATACCAGGGATTACTTTTTTATATATATTATAGCAGTGGGGGCAACCCCACATTGGCAGGGCCATGCCCCCACCCCAATACAAATGATGACACAGTCTTTCTGTCCCTCCAGACGGGCAGATAGGTAAATTACACCCATTTGCCTCTGGGGGGCAGAAAGCCCACCAGATACTAGGGATTAGGTTTTTTTTATTGTAGGGGTGGGGGCTACTCAACATTTGCATGCCCGCACCCGCTGAAAAAGAGGGGCAGAAAGCCCACTAGACACCAGCGATAATTTATTTTATTATAGGGGTATGGTTATTCTACCATCACCAATCTTTCTGCTCCCCCCAGGGGTAGATGGGATAATTACACCCAATCTGCCCCACAAAGGGGCAAAAATCCCACTGTATGGTAGCAGTTTATATTTTTAAGAAAATAAAGGTATGGGTCTTTCCCAGCCTAACCACAGGCCCTGCCCTCATCTCTAACACCTAAACAGTCTTTCTGCTCCCCTGTGGACTAAAGTATCTCTTCCCAATGACAAGTAAGTTGACACGTGATTCTTTTGGGTGTTGATTTTACAGATGGGCGAGGAGAGTTTGGCTAACTCCCAGTATCATCCCAGTTGCAATGATGAACAACTGCACTTTTTGGACTTGCGTAGGCTGCCACTTGGAAAAACCTACCAGACCCATACTGTCCTGAAAAAATAGACATCTGGGGGCGTCCAGGCTGGTGTGCTTTGCATGCATCCCACACCATTTTCTTACCCACAATGCTCTGCAAACCTCAAACGTTGACTAAAACACATATTTTTCTTACATTTCGGTGATGGTAACTTCCCTAACAAACAGGCATACACAAAATTCCTACCACCGAGTATTGCCCACTTCTGCCAATGAAAATGCTGTGCCACTTGTGTGGATGGGCCTAGTGCCAGGAACTGGAATGGATTCAACAGAGGTCAGTAGGAGTCTCCATGCAAGAGCTCCCATTTTCCTTGGTTTGATCTGTTCCTCTATAGCTATATTTTGCCTAGTTTCTCAGTTCCGTCCACTGGAATCCACAAACCATAGGCACTTTTGGAATTCCCAGGATGTTGGAAAATAGGACACAAATTTGGCATGGATGGCTTATGTGAACAAAAGGTTATGGAGGCCTAAGCGGAATTCCCCAATTAACCCAAAAAAGGCTTAGCACTGTGTGTGGTGGGGTGCGAAGACTAGCAGCAAAGGGGTTGAAGTAAGGAAGCAAATGTTGTAAATAGGTCTTTTTGTGAGGCTGTGAACCTTTGACTTTTTTCAGCATCTATGGTACATATTGATGATATCGCTGTCCTTACCCGGTACTGCAATTTTAAAGGTAATTGCAAAATAGCAAAATGCTGCAGCCTCTGAGTAGTAATTAAGTGATGGAGGGAGAGCGAGTGGTCTATACTTGAAGAGGTCGCCTGAGGAAGTTTCATGGAATCTGGGACAGGTGGAGAGAGTACTATAGTTTAGGATGAGAATGTCAGTATGCATTACCCTCGAGCTTGCTCCTGCTACACTGATCTGTAGGGGAATCAGACCTACACTTCTCCATGTCCATAAGGGCTAGAACTAGTGGATGGGTGCATAGGAAGAAAGGGAGGTTGAGATGGACTGCCTTATCAAAGATGTACTATAACAATATGATTGTGTGTAATAGTAAATGTGATGTTGGAAGGGAAATTATTATTTCATTGTGGACGTCACTTGTTTTTTTTTTTTAAAGCAAAATAGAAGCATTTTTTTAAATATATCTTGCTCAAAGTTCAGTTTGGTCTCTTATAAATGTACTTGGGTTCTGGTTTGTTGATGACGACTAATATCCCCCAGTATCAACAAGGGTGGCTGATTTTACACAAATACTCCTTCAGCCAATCAGGTGATATTTTATGGGTGTCACACTTATCCAGTACTTGAAAGCCAAGCAAAAACCTTGAAAAGCCTGTATATAAATGATACAAGAACTTAAATCCACTTTCACTTGACCTTATTATTTTTACTGTTGAAGAATTTACAAAAGTACTCTCAAAACTAGACTAAGAAATACATCAACTAAAACACAACTACAGTTACAAATATAGAAAGAGAAGGGACAAACAATCCTTGGTGATATTGTAAAAGGGAGAGCTTTGCAAAAGTGAGTGAACAGAGGAAGATAAAACGATAGGCATGATACAATAGATTACAAAAATTATGCATTGTATGCATGGATTTAAATATGTTCTGCAGAGCAACTTAACAGAATTATCATCCAGGATCTCATCAAAACCTTCAAGGTGAAGTGGTGGGTAAAACAACACGATAGTTCTTAACAATAGTCAGAGACCAAACATTAGAACAACTCTATGCTTCAGGATTCCAAAGTGGTTCTTTTTTTGAAAGCAGGTCAACCTGTAAATGAAAAAGCAAGCGAAGAACATTTTAAAATATAAATTCACAGATTACGAAGAAGATTCTCAGGAGGAGAATTTAGTTTATATCAACATACAGGATGCTTTTTTAACAAAGACATGATATTTTTTTTATTTGAAAGGCAACTCGACTTGGATTGTGTCTTTCATACTGTGGCAGAGTCTGGGCCACTATCAGAAGAAGCAGAGAAGTTAGAGTTCAACCCTATGTCATACTTTTCCTACGTGTGATCCACAGGACACCAGATATGTGAGAGTGAATGGTTATTTCATTAATCAGGAAGACCATTTACAAATCAAATTGTAAAAAAAACCAAAATCACTGAATAATCTTTATAACAACTGCAAAATTAGTTCAAAAACTAAATAGCCAATAAAGGAGGTGCTGTGCTAATGTTGCCCCCTACATATTATGAAAAAGATCACCATGTACATTAATAACATGGAAAAGTCTTTACCCTTGGATGTGGATCTGACAATAGAGTGTTTAAGAGTCTTAAACAGAATTTTGAAACACATAGCTGAGAAAGGCTCTTTCAAGAGATTTTAATGCAAAACACCTATGGATGCCTATGATTTATCTCCTTCTGAAATTTCATAAAAATCTAAGGGCCTCATTCCAACCGACGCGGGCGGCGGTCGCCGCCCGCCTGGCTGGAACCGCCAGATGGCCGCTCCGCGGTCGGAAGACCGCTGGGGCCATTCTGACTTTCCCGCTGGGCCGGCGGGCGCTAGCCAATATAGCGCCCGCCGGCCCAGCAGGAAAGCGGCCTGCAACACTGAAGCCGGCTCCGAATGGAGCCGGCGGTGTTGCAGGTGTGCGACGGGTGCAGTTGCACCCGTCGCGCTTTTCACTGTCTGCTAGCCAGACAGTGAAAAGCATACTGGGGCCCTGTTAGGGGGCCCCTGCACTGCCCATGCCAGTAGCATGGGCAGTGCAGGGGCCCCCAGGGGCCCCAGGACACCTGTTCCCGCCAGCCTGTTCCTGGCGGTAAAAACCGCCAGGAACAAGCTGGCGGGAAGGGGGTCAGAATCCCCATGGCGGCGCTGCTAGCAGCGCCGCCATGGAGGATTCGGCCAGCCGGGGTTAATCCGGCGGGAAAACGCCGGACCCGGTCGGAATGGCCCAGGAAGCACCGCCAGCCTGTTGGCGGTGCTTTCCGTCGTTCGCGGCCCTGGCGGTTTTTACCTAAATGTTCTCTCATACAGACTTATTCTCTCTGGTATTGATTTATTATCCCAAATGAATAGTGTGGATTGAGGACCAAACAGGAGTAAAGTCAATATAAGTAGTACATTTTCTGATTATATTATAATTACTTCAGGTGGGAGAACTGTTTTTCTTGTAGGTGTCTGGCATATCGATGGAGTCATGCAAAACATCCATATGTCCACATTCCTTCATGTCAAGATTTGAAACTGCACACACACTTGGAGAACCTGGATGAATAAAGAATCTGAAAGCTCTATAGGAGTTCAGAGAACATATATTTCTAATTTGAAAGGGAACACAAAAACGAACAATTGCAGAAGAAACTGAAAATAATTAAATTCACTTGTAACATGAGAGATAATCAAAAACCATTTTCAGGATGTTCCACTTCAATATGATGAAGATCAGTTGGAGATGACTGTTTACATGAAACCTATGGACTGTCATGATTCAGGCTCAGTACAGCCAGCTGATTAGGCTTAGGGCTAGCCGGGCTGAGATGGCAGAGAATGGGGCAGTTGAAACTGAAGATACAGTCAACACTAACTGCCTAAAACACTTAGATACTCAGTTCCTGCTTACTGGTACACTTCCGGGGGGACAAACAGTATTTAAGGCCATTGTATTGTGATAGTCCTCAACTGGCAATGTGTCCTTAATTGTTGTGACTCTTTGCTTCTAATGGGTTTGAGCAAGTTAACTCATCCCTCATATTTGTCATTTTTCCCATCTCGGCTCCCTTGAATGAGGCTTCCCTCCAGTCCCTCTCTCCTGCTGTATATTTTGCTGTGCTCAGTATCTCTGAGTATTCTTCACTAACTTACCCCCACAGCTCCTGGTCGGTCTGTTTTACAGTGGCATCCTGGGCTTTTTGTTTGGTATCATGATCTAGTCGGTGCTCGACATGGCTGCTGCTGAAACCAATATGGTTTTATCACTTATATGTTCTAATAGTTCACTCCTTCTTGTAACCATATACTTACCTGATGTCTCCTGTTTACCATACAGCTGGTTCAGTGATTCACCTTTTTTTCAACACTGAGGTCGCCCTGTGCCGTCTTCAGCCAGTAACATAGGAGTGAGATCCTGTCCAGTTTTCTCTATGAATGTCTCTCCCTGTTTTCCCACAATTCCTACCATGTGTGTTATTAACCTTTATTCCCTGCCTAGGTACCCAGGGGCAGCATGGACTTTCAGTGAGTTTTCTAATCAGGAGCCTGACATGTACATGAAAAATTATCAACTGAGCTTCTAGGAAGAACCATTGCAAAAACATTTGCCACATTCACAACTTATATGGTTGAGAAGAACAAATTCAGAAGACAAATTGTACATAAAAATTCAAGGAACCTACAGAAGAAACTCCAAGCAAATGGACAAGTAGTGAGCCTTCTTTAAAAAAAAGGTTATGACAAATTAACGGGAGATTTCATGAAAAGTACTAATGAAGAAAAGAGAGAAACAAAATGATGATAGATTGATATTTTTAACAAAATCTTCAGTGAAGAGAAAACAAACAAAAATCATCATCATGAAGCATTGAGACGTGATCCAGATGGATATTGATATTGCATCACTTGTGAATACACAGAAGAGATACTGCTGTAATCCCATTTATAAGCAATGCATCTTCTCAAAGATAATAAAAGTAGTTGAACAGTTTAAGAACACTAGCAAGCTGTGCATTTGTTATCTTGTAAGTACTACATTAAGAGTTGAATGGAAATTTTAATAACATCTACATCACACAGGTGACACCGATTTAGTGGGATACGCAATGATTACATATATGCAGTCTATTTTTGATTTCTTCTAATGTCTCTTTTTCCACCACCCAATCAGGTCTCTTTATCTCACGCTTGCATGTTCCTATTTATCCCTTCTTTCTCCCCTTGTCACTGTATTCATATCAGTCTTTTTCCCTGTATTTCTTTCTTTTCTTCCTTTCTCTCACTCGCTCTTTTTTAAAGCCTGATGATGAAAAGTGAGTCTTGGTCCCCAAAAATGAGTGCCGGTGGCCATCATTTACAACCACTGGGACAAATTAAGCACTGCACGATTGGAGTTGGCCATAAAAAAGTGATTACAGACGTAAAATAGCATTGATCAAGTACTCTTTGCGGCCTCTATTTACAAATAGTTGCATGTATCTCACATTTTCCCTTTGTAAAATAAGATTTTCTAAATGGGCATTCTTATTATGTGGATGGTAACATAACGCTGCTTGACAAAATAGTCTCACACACATCAAATATGTTCTGAAACTCACCAACGTGTCAACCCACCACACACTCTTTATTCTAGAGACGAGAATTCAGAAATCCACATTTCCCTCTTGTAACTTGCCATGCCTTGCTTTACTGGTATGCAAAATTAGGTTGACTGAACATCGTTCAACCATGCTAGTCAAATTCGGTGGTTGGCTAATAGCTTTGGCATAACATACATTTTCATAGAAGCTTTCTTAGTTATTGTTGCCTTACAACTGCTGTTCATTTTTTTAAGCTTGTTATGGTGTTACTGCTGTCGTGATTTCATACATTTTAGTTTGATCCTTTCATTCTAACAACACATTAAATATCTAACAAAAAGATATTGATAATAATATTAGTATTTCTCACTTTTGAGGTTAACTATAAACTCTATGCTTCCTGAAAGTCAGGAATATCATACACTATGAAGAGATTTACAGCCATTTTAACATGCCCTGGGTAACAAAACAAAGGATTAGTAGACGAGCTAACTGTCTAAAACTGACATACAACAATTTAACGAGTAAGATTTGCAATTATTAAATACCATTAAAAGATACAACACTGTCACGCTGTGGTTGTCTTTCATATTACTAAATATAGAAGGGCAGTCACTAAAACTATTTTCTAAAGCTTAATTACAGAAACACATTTATCCCCATACAAAAGGCCTGTTTCAACGGTGGGAACATCAACGCACAAGTATGGCCAAGGAGCTGTTCACGTTCCTTTTCAAGGAGTAACATCTATTGTAAATGACGCTTTATAGAAGTTATATAGGTGATGTTAGCCTCATTGAGATACATGTGAAAGAGACAGTAAGTCTTTGAGAAACAGTGACTGACACAGACACGAGGACGTTTGTACCCCGGAAGGTTTCATGGAGATATAGAAAAGGAGGAGGTCCTTGGGAGACTCTAAGATACCATTGCAGGTCTACTAACGCAAACCAATTAATTGTTGCTTATTTACGTTTCAAGCCATATTTATGACCCAACGTTTTAATTACTCCTCTCAGATTAGTATGAAACATTCGCAAGACAGGTTTTGCTTACCTTGCACCTAAGTGATGTTCACTAAAGCGTCGACGTCGTCGCTTTAGGAATAACGTGCATCATCATTTGGAGATCAAAACTAACTGTGTTTACACGCATGCGAGGTTGTTTTTAGAGTATTATTTACTCTGCGTTTTTTACATTTGCCATTTGGTCTGTGTGCCTGTTTTAGTACTGTACATCGACAAAAGTGTCTTCCTATGGTCCATTAAACGTACCCCTGATGGGGCAAGATGTTATCTATTGCTGCACTCTACATCATTACGTGGCATTATCACCCCATAAAACTTTTTATACCACTCTACCAAACCACAGACACTGCGTGTTTGAATAAGGCCACTATCGTCAGTCTATATCTGGGGTGTCTTGTTAACATGCACACCTGCAGACATGGGGAATCGGGGGGACGTGAGTATGAACAACGCCTTTTGTAAAATAAGAAGTGTTTTTTGTTGTTGTCATGTCTCCATTAACAGTCTTTAATCACTTCACGTTGCCAGCTGCTACTGTAGGCAATCCCCATTGTCTACCATGTTTCTGGCTCAATCAATGCCAACATATGACTAGGACACCTTCAGGTAAACATAAAGGCGAAACTGGAGTTTACAAGCTGTCTGCAAATTTAGGTTCCCATTCAGCATTTGGCAGATGCAGGGCATCTGCAAAATGGGCAAATGCCCTGTTCACCAAAGTTATGGTTGGCTTCTTCCATTTAGAGGTAGGTGAAGCTCCAGAGGTCTGCTTCAGCAAGCTCTGTCAGTGGAAACCTTTGGCCAATGGCACGTCCGCTGGAGGCTATCAGTCGCTGTAAATCAGAAAGTTCATCCTGTGTAGGATGGATCTTTACACGTATATTTTTTCCTGTTTGGGTCTGCTAGGGAAAGACTGGTGGTTCCAAAATAGCAGAGCTGGCCGATCACAGTGCTAGAAGAGAAACTGATTTATCATTGTGCACAGTGCTTTAAATGGGCCGGTACTCACCGGTACTGAGTACCGGCACTTCTTATTTTTTTCACTCTGAGTACCGGCACTTCTCTGCTGCCAAGGAGAGTACCGGTACTCATGAAGGGTAGGCTCATTAGCTGCTAGTGCTGGTGAGCACTGGGCTCTCAGAGTTGAACCCGCCTCTGACAGCAAAGGTGCTTCTGTCGCCCCGCTGAGCTATTCAGTGGGGATTATGTGCCTAATGTCTGGGTATTTACGATCACGCTGTGTTTGTCAGAACAGGGTCCATTCAGGCCCTGTGCTGTCAATCACATTTACACACTAGTGTGCTTTTGTGTAAACACAGGCATTGAGGCAGCCCCGCTGTGACAACTAAGAAAGCCATGGGAGGAAAGTTTAAAATGGCTTTGATCCCACCTGAGTCTCTTGAACGAGGGTCTGCTTATGTATGTGTGTTTGCCTGCTGGTATGTGTGTGTCTTTGTGTGAGAGAAAAGCGAATGAAAGAGAGAGAATCAGGGCACTTTAAGGAGGACTGTGTGGAATGCTTTGGGTGTGCGCCTCTGCTTGTTTCTCTCTGTGTGTGCACGTTCAAGAATATATAGTATTGTGCAAAACGACAGCAAATATGTTTGCCAGTAAGATAAATAGCGTTGTGTTTCGCTTACATTTCGTTTAACGAGTTAACTTGTTTTGTTTGTTCAAACACATTTCTCATGGGCCTTGGCGTGTGCTGCAACTGGTATATAAGTCAAAGTATCCAATGTCTTGCTCTTAGCCCCGCCCCTAGCCCCACCCACCACACTACTAGTATATGTTAATGAGTACCTGCACTTATTTTTTCCCATTTAAAGCACTGATTGTGCATAAATAAACTGCCTGCTTTGGCGGTTTGTTTCTGAACAAAAAAAACAATGCTGACTGCCTGCCATGCATGGCAGCTGCTCGGCATCTCTATTTCGAAAGGGTTTCTGCCACACTCGCACTTCTTGTAAAGTTAGGGCGATCTCTATGTATGGCGATCTTCTGCAGGAAGGCAGAGGTGATGGCCTCCAATGTTCCAGCGGACTGTTGAATCACCTCCCACACTAATATAACTCCCCTACTTCTAGAGGAAGGTATACTGATCACATCTTCTTTGTAACGGTATCTTATACCCTGTCGGCAACAATATATAGCGCCCATGTTCGCTTCTCTTTGTCTCTCTGCAAACACTTCCCCGTGCACTGTTTTCTGGTGCAATACAAATGTGCAAAGATGTAATTGCTATTGATAGTCTAAGCTTTGGTGCATCCAGAATTACAATGCAAATTAAATGGCTAATATTTGTTTCTACCAAATGGGATTCCCTCCTATTGCCAGCCTACATTACTTTGCCTTCAAAAACTTTGTTGACAAGTCTGAAGAACAGGTTCTAAATGTATTGTGTCGTTTTTTCTTACAGTAGTGGCACGGGTGCACAGACCTCTTCAATGCCTACTCCTCCTACTTTTAATGTTAAATTTTGGAGACAACAAAGGTTGAGCAGTAATTTGTGGATGAATGTGCAGGAGTGTGTTTAAGAGAGCGTGCCTGTAGGCGATAGTGAGTGTAAGTGAGAAATTAAGTTGAAAGTGAGGCAGAGTGAGTTGCCTAGTAATGACAGCAAGAGCAAATGAAAGTGTAAGGAAATCTGAGTGAACCAGAAAAAGAGGATTTAGACAGTGATGGAGTCTCATTGATATAAACAGATAATGCATCAATATTTTAAAAACATGAAACTTGGTGTTCACACATTCATCAAAGGCTGAATTTGTACCGAAGAGGTGGTTGTTGATGACGCAGAAAAGAAGGTCTAACACATATTCATATCTCATATAATCAAAATCGTATAAGGTAGTGTGATTTTAGCAAAGAAAAATAATGTACGTGGGAAATTGTGCCCACAGAGTAGTTTGCCATTATTATAAACACGCTTATATTAATCATGAAGAATAGAAAATGTAGTAATCCGTCATAATCGCAAATGTATTCTATGATTTTCTTGTCAAAACTGTTATATGCTTAGCGTAAATTTAGTAGAGGCTTTGGCCTAGTCGCCTGGTCTCAAATTTAACTGCGTGGTTTTCACTTGCATGAACAAAGACAGTATTTTATTTTAAAGGTTGTATTTTTCCAGTAGAGATGACTAATACTTTTATCTCAAGGTTTCGTGCTAGGCTGGTTTCATCCCTTTTTACCAAGGTCAGTTTCTGCAGGTGCGGACAATAAAAGTACTGATACCGAAATAATTGGCAAACTTTGTTGCAACTTGTGTTCCAAGGCTCCAAGGACAATGTATCCATAAATGAGTACTAGGAGAAAGACACTTTTCATTGGTGAAATTGAAGCCACCCTATGAACCCTCCAATGGAAGACCCTGAAGAATTTGGAATGTTTCTTATTTAAACCCACCGGACAAAGATAAGTCAGCCATTTTCCTTGATGCCATTTTTTAAGCCAAATGCCAGACACCATCTTAGATGACATCTTGATGCCTTTTCTCTGTCGCAGAGAAGGAGACTTTAAAGAATTCTCACCCTAGAGACTTTAATTTAGTTTCTTCCGCCGTTATGGACAGCTAGTAATGTTCGTATACATATATAATTTGATTTTGAGACTTATATACATTGTGTTAGCTTTGTTAATATAGGGAAATAAATTAATTAACTTCTAAAAAACTGGTGTGGTTTTTCATGACTGAAAGGTCATGTCGCGTCAAAATACTGATTGTTATTGATTATTAATGTATTGATTGATTATTAATCGATTATCGGTTGTTGATTATAATTAGTTATCGATGATTGATTTGAGTGACCTGACTATTCTTGGATGAGGAGAGCCCAACTAGGTTAAAAGGTCCACCGACCTCCAGCGTGTCCGAGTACAAGTAATTTATAAAGACTGGACGTGCTATCAGTAGATGGTAGCAGAGATTGATGGTTTGGCCCTTTGGGACCCCATCCGAACAATAGGCGGAGTCAAGTTAGAATTTTCTTTGATAAAACAAGTTGCAGAGATGATGATGCCCTAAGTCCCCAATGTCTCCAATGACTTTCCCGGAATCTCGTAGCTTGCGAATGGAGGAAATGGAGGTGTGAGAATGTTTTCGGCGTTTCTAGTGACGGTATGAATGAAGTTAGGGTTTCGCGCTTGCAAAGCTAGTGCCGCAGATGAATTGAGAAGTTTTGTGAGGGTTTTTTTAGGGGGTTACGAACTCCAATCAAAATTTTAGAGGAGTGATACTCCAAAGTGTGAGAGTAGGGAAGTCGTCGAACTTCATATGTGTGTAGCGCTTTGTGCAGGAAAAATTGTCCACGTGGTTGTTGATGTTGAGACGGGCCCTGCGAGGTCAAGAGACTCCGGAGTATGTTGAAAAGTGTATGAGACACTTGATTGATGTTGTAATCTGTTCGGTTTAGTAGGTTGATCGGGCGTGGTCAACAAGTCGGTGTGGATATTGACGCATGAAAGAAAACTTTCGACTTTGAGATTTGACGAATTCTAAAGCGCGCTAGAATAGTTCATTGATCAGTTGAGAGTAAAGTTTGCGGGTCAAATTTTGCTTGCGAAAGTGGGAGACCGAGAAAGATGGAATAACTGCAGAGGCTAGTGAAAAATCCCTAAGGTTTCTGAAGCGATTGTATTACCCTTCCTGTAGTAAACCGACAGATTTGTTTTCTTCTTTTGGTTAGTGCTCGCGATATATTGCAGAAATTAGTTTTGAGTGAAGCTGAATGAAGGAGGACAAGCCGCGGGACTTTGTCAGCCGCAGTGTGTCGGTGTGACGTCACTAGGAGCCGCGCTGGGATAGGTTGGTTGGTGAGAAGGGTCACGCACGGATTGGACGCAGTCCGCGAAGCGCAATTGGTGGGGAAAGGCAAGCGAAGAGTATTCCGAGAATTAAAGTCACTTATTGATTACACACTTTAGAAAAATAAAAGATGGAAAGATGACACTTTTCAAAGCATTTAAGAGTGCTTTGAGGGGAGATGTATATATCAAAGCAAATGTAGGAGAAGAAAAAACGCCTGAGGGTACGCCAGCTTACATTGTGATTGAAGAAAAGGGTGTCGCACCATGTCTTTGGCTCAAGCAATGGTGCAAATTAACAGAAAAGCATGGAAGTGTAGCGTTCCCTATCTATGGGTCGTTTAATCTAAGAGTTTTGGAGAATCTAAGAATCGCATTATACGACATGAAAGTACCTCCAAGACCAGCCCAATTTGAAGCGCTAGCAATTTGGGAGCTAATGGCTAGAAATCAACAACAAAAGAAATTTGAAACAAGAGTGAGAAAAGTAGAAAAGACACTAGCGGATGCTAGATGGGATAGCACTCAAAAGGTTTGGAGATCAGATGTATTGCAGGGAATTAAATTGTTTCCAGCAATTACTAATGAAGCAGAGACGGAAGGAAGGAAAGCTACCTATAAAACAAACAGGAGTCAGTCCAGAGATAGAGAACACAACAGAAATTCGAAAAGGTCAGACAAGTCAGATGATGAGGAGTTCATTATGCAATTGCTAAATGATCACCCACCACCATATGTGGAAAGCGAAGATGGCCCAAGCACCAGTACTGCCCCTCCAGAACCAGTACAGGGTAATGTAACACCGAATTTGAGAATCTCACAGAGACAGAGTAGCCCCGATATGCCTTTTACACCACAAATACCATAAATTCAGAGAATATATCCTGACGTGCCTAAATTAAAACCTGTCAATGATTATCAACCGCAGGTTCTAAGGCGCTGTTGCGATGAGCATAATATGGAAATGACTTCTAGGTTAATGGCGCAGGGAGGACAGAATTATCAAAGACCGACATTGATTCAAGCTGAATCAACACAAATTTTGATGCCTCAAAAGCAGATGCAAGAAGAGCAGAGGTACATTCAAACAGCAGAAAACCAGTTAGATATGCCAACAATGATGAATCACAATGTGGAAATTAACATGCCACAGAATTCGGGGAACAGACAGAATCCAGATGCAATATCTCTGCCTATCACTGTAGGTCCGCCAGTACCATTGTACATACAGGCAAAGCCGAATGTATGCGACCAAGGGGTAATGACACAAAATGAGACAGGAAGGAGATGCATAGAAAATACCCAAGAAACTACTCCGGTAGGTACACTGCTAAATAGATCTGGGTCCTTGTTGGAATTTAGGCCAATTCCAGTTTGTGCTCCGTCAACTGTGGTAAGGTCAGGTCCACCACTAATAGTACCGCTAACTTCAAAAACAGAAACGTTACAGACACCATCAGTAGCAGTCGATGTAAGTGCTACATTGATGGGACTGAACGCGCAACAGTTGACACAATGGTTGAACAGCCTGAACTCCCCACAGAGTACACCCAGTGGAAAAGGAGAAGAATATTTGAATAAAATAAGATTGGGCATGGCAGCAGACGAACTAGTAGAGGGAACGATGGGTCTGAACAGGTTAGAATCATACACAGAAGAAGAGCTGAGATACATGTGCTCTAGGATTACAAGAGAAGTAAGCAGCATACATAAAAAGTTACAAGAAATTGCAGACAGAAACAAGATTGATATAGGTAAGACCAAACACTTGAGCAGAAGTTACAGGCTAGACTTTGAGATAAAGGATTATGAATACATGAGATCTGCAGGGATGAAAACACACCTTATGGAGATGCTGCAGAGCGCGCAGGTCTGGAGATGTTTAGACAAGTGGGAAAGTAGATGGGTTAAGAAAAAGAACAAAAAGAAAGAAAGTACCCCAGATCGGAACGAAAAAGCACAACAGAATGACGATCTGATAACCATGTTGCCAATGAGAGAAACAGCAGGGGGAAAACTTGTCCATGTACCGTGGCACAGGTGCGATATTCAATCCTTTACGGATGATTTCCCTAAATTAAGAGAGAAACTGATCGAATGGTATCAACAAACAGATAGATTTGTGAAACTCGCAAAATGTCTTTGAGAAGACCTGAACACCTTATTTGAAACTGTGGTTCCGGCAGATTTGTGGGAAGATTGTAAAAGGGCTGTAGGTTGGCCGACAAGTGAACCAGAAAGAGATAGGGACACAGGTGCCCCATCACCTACGGTGATGAGTTTATACCATAAGGTGATCGAGCACTTGAAAACAAAGGTTGCGTCGAAAAATGTGGATTGGCAGAGAATTGACAGAACAGCACAAGAAGTTAAAGAGTCAATACATGCGTACTAGGAGAGATTGTTGAAAGCGTTTAAAAATTACAGTGGCACGGAAACGATTGAGGCAAAGGACATGCTCCATTTTGTGTTCAGATTTGTGGAAGGGTTGAGATCCGAGATTAGCCAGATGATTAAAATGCATTTGATTTGTTGGCAGTCAAAGTCGATCGATGAGGTGTTGAATTATGCAAAGTACTGCAGTGATGAGATTGAGACAAAGCAGAAAAGGTTGAAGGAAAAAGTGATGGTGATGCAGCTTAGAGCAGCTCAGACAGGTTTGCAAGGTTTGCAAGGGTTTCAACAACAGTTGCCGCAGCTGCAACAGCAGGGAAATGCTATGTTTCAGCCACAGATGAGAGGCAGAGGCCGAGGAGGTTTTGTGAATAATGGTCCTGATTTAAATACTGTTGTGGTTCCAAATGGTATACAAGCAATGAAGAAGGTGATGCCATGTCACACATGCGGAATCGTTGGCCATTGGAAACGGGAGTGGCCAATGATGGTGCAGGAAGGTGTAGGTCAGCAAAACAATGATGTCAATGCATTCCAAAATATGAGAGGACCGAAATTGAGAGGTCCAAATCCAAATTTTCAAAATAATGTAAATCAGATGCAGGGTTTACAACCCATACAATCGCAGCAGGTGCAAATGCCCTGTGTACAAATGGCACAGTTGCAGCCAATGCAACAGCAGTTTCCCATGGTACCTAAACAGCAAATGCAAATACCCTTAGCACCAATGAATCAGCAACAAGTAATGCTTCCTCAGCAGGTCACGGGTCAAGGAGTGAATCAAAATGACACAGTACACCAATTCCCGTTACACAGTGAGAATGGAATAAACAATGAATGGGAGAGTGAAAGTTCAGATGAGGAGGGAAATTGTATGCTTGCAGCATCTTTGGAAGTTGATCAAAAGGGACCGTATGTGGAAGGAAGAGTTATGGGTCACAGAGTTTCATTCTTGGTTGACACAGGAGCTACACGCTCTACAGTCAGAAGTATCGAAGTACCAAATTTGCCACTTTCTGGGAGAACGGTTCAAGTAGTGGGAGTAGCAAATAGGTATCTGACAAACCCAATCACAGATCCAGTACAAGTCAGAATTGGCAACTATCAAGGGTCACATAAATTTGTGGTGTGTGACTCGAGTCCAATATCCCTGTTAGGGAGAGATTTACTGTGCAAACTGGGATGCTCGATTATGTGCTCAAATGATGGAATTAAAATTCAGATGAACAGTGATGAAGAAGAAGAGGACAGTTTAGGAGGGGACGAAGTGGAAACTGTAGACGAAGAGTATCCCCTGATTACTCTTTATCCGATGCTCACTAAAGCAGATATTCCAGCTGAGTTACAGGAAACAGTTGGAAAGGAAGTGTGGGACATGACAGGGGAAGAAGTAGGCTTGGTTAAAGGAGCAGAACCAGGGAAAGTGACCGTAAAACCCAATGCAAATTTTCCCCAGACACCACAATACCATATGTCGCAAGACACCCTCATGAAAGTCGCCCAACTCATTGATGAGTTTGTGAAACAGGGAGTACTGAAAGAAGTACTAAGTAGTCCATGTAATTCACCAATCATGGGACTAATAAAACTGAGTGGAAAGGTCCGGATTGTTCAGGATTTGAGGAAAATAAATGACATAATAGTCAAATGTTGTCCTGTGGTACCAAATCCAGCTGTGATAATGTTTCAAATTCCCTGTGATGCTGAGTGGTTCTCAGTCATCGATTTGTCACAAGCATTCTTTTCTGTGCCTCTTCATGAGGACAGCCAATTTCTCTTTTGCTTCAAATTCTTGGACAGAGTCTACAGTTGGTGTCGAATTCCTCAAGGGTTTTCAGAGTCACCATCAATATTCAATCAGATTCTAAAGAAAGACTTGGAATCATTGGAATTACCTTTTGAATCAACCCTGGTACAGTATATTGACGATTTGCTGATCGCATCCAAGACATAGAATGACTGTACGGTTGACACTATTGCCCTATTGAACCACTTGGGAACGAACTGACACAAAGTGTCTCCTTCAAAGTTACAGTTCTGCCAGAAGAAAGTAAAATATTTGGGTCACCAAATAGAGAAAGGGTCGAGAAGAATAATGAAAGAAAGAATAACAAGTGTACTCCAAATGAGTCCACCCAAAACGAGGAGGGAGGTGAGAAAGTTTTTGGGAATGGTGAGCTACTGTCACCAATGGATTCCCAATTTCTCGGCTCTAGACAAACCTTTGCTGAAACTGACCCAGAGAGAAGCGCTGGATGAAATAGTGTTGAAAAGAGATGAAATGGATGCTTTTATTGAATTAAAGGAATGCATGTGCAGAGCTCCAGCTTTAGGTATGCCTGATTACACAAATCCTTTTACATTGTTTTGTCATGAACGTGATGCATGTTCCTTGTCTGTCTTGACTCAAGCCCATGGTGGCGTAAACAGACCAGTAGCATATTTTTCAGCTACTTTGGATCCAGTCGCAGCAGCCTTACCGGGATGTTTGCGCACTGTAGCAGCAGTTGGTATCAGCCTAAATCAGAGTGAAGGAATAGTGATGGGACATCCTTTAACAGTTATGGTCCCTCACTCAGTCGAGATACTTTTGACACTTTCCCGAACACAGCACATGAACGGTGCTAGGCTTACAAGGTATGAGACAATAATTCTGGGTTCACCTAATGTGCAGCTGAAAAGGTGCGCTACGTTGAATCCAGCAACCTTGTTTCCCAGTGAAAATGTCAAAATTGAGAACGCTGAAGACATCAAGCACGACTGTCTTCATCTGACTGAATTTTGTACTAAGCCAAGACCTGATATCAAAGACACCCCATTGGAAGAAAATGATCAAATTATTTTTGTTGATGGTTCATGTTTAAGAGATGCACTAGGAATATTGAAAGCAGGATATGCTGTATGTACAATAACCGGTGTTCTGGAAGCATCTTGGCTTCAGGGAGTTTACTCCGCACAGGTAGCGGAACTAGTAGCCCTTACTAGAGCTTGCCAACTTTCTGCATTAATGAAAGTCACCATTTACACTGACAGTCAGTATGTATTTGGAATAGTGCATGACTTTGGACAATTGTGGTCACAGAGAGGCTTCATGACCTCTTCAGGATCACCTGTGAAAAATGGTGAAAGAATAAGAGAACTGTTACACGCTATCCATTTGCCAGGGGAAGTGGCAGTGGTAAAATGCAGTGCACACTCGAAATCACAAGACTTCGTTTCTCTGGGAAATGGATATGCAGATCAAGTCGCAAGATTTTGCGCATTGAACTGTATATTGCTCAGAGATGAATGGAACTTGATAAATGAGCCAGAACTTGAACAAAGTGAAGCCTTCGCTCTAAAGGTTGTAGATACGATTGATGAATTGAAATTCCTACAAAATAATGTCAGTAAGGACGAGAAAGTCTCATGGAGTAAATTACAATGCATTAAGAAACCAGATGATTTGTGGGCTTCAAGTGAAGGGAAATTGGTTCTGCCAGACAGTCTTTTAACGCAATTGGCCAGACTGTATTATGGACAAGCCCATCTTGGAAGGGATGCCATGATTAGGCTATTCAAAATTGATTGGTTTAATCCCAAATTCCGTCAAGTTGCTGAAGCAGTTTGCCATCATTGCGTCATTTACCAACAAATGAATGCAGGGAAGGTAACATTAGTAAATTTGAGTCACATTGGAAGAGCAGGGGGGCCATTCAACAGGATGCAAATGGATTTCATTGAGATGCCTCTGCATGGAGGCTTGAAATATGTGTTGGTGATTGTGTGCATTTTTAGTCACTGGATTGAAGCATACCCTACACGTAGGAATGACAGCCTTATAGTTGCCAAATTACTCTTGAGAGAACTAATACCACGTTTCGGATTCCCGATCTCTTTAGAATCAGATAGGGGAAGTCACTTCAATAACGAAGTAATCAAATTGCTGTGTGCAGCGCTGAACATTGAGCAAAAGTTGCATTGTAGCTACCGCCCTGAAGCCTCAGGACTAGTGGAGCAAATGAATGGTACATTGAAATAGAGAATGGCGAAAATATGCGCATCCACAAACTTGAAATGGCCTGACGCACTGCCCTAGGTGTTAATGTCAATGAGAAACACACCTGATAGAAAAACTGGACTGTCGCCGCATGAAATCCTCATGGGCAGAGCCATGAGACTTCCAGCAGTTCCTGCAAATACTCTTGTAAATATTACCTATGATATGGTATTGGACTACTGCAAAGGTCTAGCTGATGTGGTACTCTCTTTTTCTCACCAGGTGGAGGCAACCACCTTGCCACCGATCCAAGGTCCAGGACACGCCCTGAAAGCAGGTGACTGGGTTGTGATAAAGAAACACGTGAGGAAGTCGTGTCTGGAACCCCGTTGGAAAGGACCTTTCCAAGTGATTCTGACAACTACCACCGCTGTGAAGTGTGCACAACTGGATTCACGCCAGTCACACAAAAAGGGTGACGTGCCCCACAGAAGAGGAAGTTGAAGCGCTGAAATAACCAGCAACTGACAAAAGAGTAGCAGGCACCGAGACAAGACAAAGAGAACCTGGAGGCGAACAGGCAGAAATAGAGGAAGGGGATATATTTTCTGAGGAAGAAACAGCTGATCCATTTGAGGAGAACGGAGGAGAAACATCAGAAAGTGACGAAGATCCTGAGGGTGACAAAGAGTCTGCGACAGGTGAAGAAGCAGGAGAGCCTGATCAGAGGAGGGCTTTCCCAGAAGCAGACGATACAGGAAAAGAAAAAGAAAACCTGATTGACCTCCTAGGGGGAGAAATGGAGGCGGACAGAGTGAAATCGTTCAACCTCTTCCAGAACCGGTTGCAGGTCCATCAGGTGAAAACAGTGCGAAATGGAGACAAAGCATATCGCCAGTGAAATTAAGGACTAAAGAAATATTAAACGAAGGTGAAGGGCCAAAGTTGAGAGGGAAAAGAAAAGAAGTGTCTGTCATAATAACAACACCAAGTGAAGAGAAGGACCCAGCCAAGGAACAGGGCACCAACGAGAGAGAATCAAAAGGAGATGCAAAATTGAAAAGGAAAAGAATACCGAGCAGAAGATATTCTGGTCCAGAGTGGGCATACATAGCCACTAATGATTGGTCAGACGAATTCCTGTCTCTCAGTCTTGAGAACGAAGAAGCAGAACAACACTTTGGTACCTGAAAAGTGAAATTCCATGAACATTACCGAATAAGACATTGATAACCTGATTGACTTTTGAACCAGATAAGACACTGCTAACTTGATTGACTTTGAAACCGATTTTGAGACAAAGCTGCTAACCGATAAGAGACTAAGCTGCTAAAGAAAACCGTGTGAACATTGAACTCGTTCAGCTGTGTATATATATATATATGCAAATCTGATTTGATAAAGTGTCTTCCACTTTCTGATTCTATATAGATCATGCCAGGCAGTAATACAAAGGGACACAAAATGAAGTGTTGTAAATACATATGTATAGGCTTAATAACTGCATGTGTACTAATAATTATAGCAATAGTTCTTGGAATGCATGGAAAGAATGAAAGAGACGCGAATGATGCTTCTACTTCTAAACCTACTACTGAACTAACTCCTCAACGGAAACTCGAACAAGACGAGAAATATTTGCATGATAAGAAGGAACTTTCCTCAAACGTTTTCTATCGCTTGCTGAATGAGTATGTTTAGACAATGGATGCGAAAGATTGTTATGTGTGCACACAAATACCTACCTCGGTAAAAGAAGGAGTGACATATCATA